>NC_081563.1:62084059-62194059 GCF_022355385.1 Mustela nigripes
AAATATTGGGCAGACATGCTGGAGAAGGAAAGAAGTCAAAATGTTTAGTTCCCTAGAAAGCCTTGTGTTTAATCTACAAATGGAGCTTCCAGTACCAGAAATACTTGTTTTCCTGAGGTGCCGTCTAAACACTACTTAGAGAAGCTGGGTTGGCAGGCCACCTTCCTGAGAGCCTCAGGTGGTTTGAACTTCCTCTGTCTGGAAACAACTGATGGGCAGTAGTAGATGGACAGAGATGGAAAGGATGTCACAGTTCCATTCATCAGGTAACACAGTGAGCTGTACCTCCTGTAGTGACCCCTGACTTTGGCTTTCAATCTTAGAGGACCCATGGGGTCTCAGTTCAGATAGTGCCCTGTGTTGAGTAGACCTCAGTTTTGATTTTCATGTAAAGGTTTCTCAGTACATATGAAGTTCTTTGTCCAAGTTCAAGGTGTAGATTAATAAACACTTACTGGGGGGGCGCCTGGGTGGCTCAGTGGTTAAGCCTCTGCCTTCAGCTAAGGTCATGATCTCAGGGTCCTGGGAGGGAGCCCCCATCGGGCTCTCTGCTCAGTGGGAGCCTGCTTCCCCCTCTTTCTTCCTGCCTCTCTGCCTACTTGTGATCTATC
The DNA here is from genome assembly GCF_022355385.1 of Mustela nigripes. Taxonomy (NCBI): domain Eukaryota; kingdom Metazoa; phylum Chordata; class Mammalia; order Carnivora; family Mustelidae; genus Mustela; species Mustela nigripes. Next base: position 62,084,671 of record NC_081563.1, read on the forward strand.
TGTCAAATAAATACATAAAATCTTAAAAAAAAAAAAAAAAAGAAACCACTTACTGGGGAATTATATACGCCAGGAAATGTCTTGAGCCCTTTCTGGAACATAGGTTTTTCTTGTTTTATTCTCAAAACAACCTTGAGTAGGAGTTACTACCTGTATTTTGCTGATGAGAAAATTGATGCCAGGTAGCTTGTCTAAGGTCCCAGCTAAAGGGGTGCACATTTTCTGACCAGGCTGTTCTAGGCACAGCTGTGAACTAGGTCTTTTGGTACCCCCAGGCATCTTCTCTTACACATTTGCCCTTTCTCAGGGCTGCCTTCTCTTGGCTTCAGGCAACCAGTTTTTTTTTTTATGCTCTATACTTTTATTAAAACCTACTTTCAAGAAAAGTTACTATATTAGTCATGTATTCTTTAGTATGAATTTAAACCCAAGTCAGAAATGTTGCTGGGCTTTTTTTTTTTTTTTTTTTAAGATTTTTATTTATTTGACAGACCACAAGTAGGCAGAGAGGCAGTCAGAGAGAGAGAGGAGGAGGAGGAGGCAGGCTCCCTGCTGAGCAGAGATCTCAGGACCCTGGGATCATGACCCAAGCCGAAGGCAGAGGCTTTAACCACTGAGCCACCCAGGCGCCCCAAGGGCTTTTTTTTTTTAAACATTATATTTTTTTTATTAATTCTCCAGAGATCTCAGTATTTAAAATTATAACTAATAATGGAATAAAATAGACTACCTGCCTTTAAAGTAGCTGAGACATTAATGAGTGGGAACAATTAGGGCATATTTGCCTTAATCTTTCAAGTAAAGTAAATGTTGACCTTTTCTGCCATATTCCAGCTTGGAAGCCCTCTGGAAACCAGCATTGCTGATATGTCTTATAATGGATAATGGAAATTGTTTTAAATAAAGCACCAGACTAGGAGAATGGAATTTTTTTTTTTTTTTTTTTTTTTTTTTTTTTTTTTTAAATAAAGCACCAGGGCGCCTAAATGGCTCAGTTGGTTGAGCATTCCAATTCCTGATTTCAGTTCAGGTCATGATCTCAGGGTCGTGGGATCGAGCACTGAGTGGGGCTCCACACTCAGAGCAAAGTTGGCTTGAGATTATTTCTCCCTCTCCCTCTACCCTCCCCACCACCACTGTTCTCACGTGCTCTCTCTCTCTAAATAAATAAGTAAAATCTTAAAAAAATAAATAAAAATAAAGCACCAGATTAGGAGTGAGGAAGCCTGGATTTCAATCCCATGTCACTACAGGACTGGAAAATGAAGGGTTAGGATCTTAGCAGTGTTCTTCCCTACCTCCTCATCCATAACAGACATCGTTAATTAATCTTGGGGTTTTACCTGATCAAGCCTGTATGCTCTTTCGAATCTATATCTACTGATTCTCCAGAGAGCATTATTTATCATTTGCAGTTGATACTCAAGATGAAACCTATTGCCACCCAAGGACTAGATGGTGTCCAACATTTCTTCTAGTTAAACACTGTGAGATCTTTAGTCTAGGGATAGAACTAGGTTCATGGTTCCCAAACCTGTCTGTGCATAAGCTTTGGGGTTTTTGTCAGTATACCTCTGCAATCAGATTGTCTAGGAATAAAATTTGGGAATTTGTATTTTTATAAAGCTCCTCCAGTGATTGTGATGTAGCCAATGGATCAACATTCGGGCTCTGCCTCTTCAGATTGTATGATTTAGAGTATTGTTTATTTTAAGAATGGGAATTGGCAAGTTGAAAGCATTGCCATTTCTATCATAGCCTCATGAATTGACTTTTAATTCACTAAAAAGTTTTGATGGATTTCTACTTTCAATTTTTGCTCTTTTATTGTCAAGCTTCTAAAGGGTACCGTGGAGTGCTCTCCACATCTGGGCTTGTAGAACCCTGTTCTGACTGGGTCTACGTATTGAACTCACAGCTTAGTAGTGTGGCCTTGGACAGGTCATTTAACATAAACAGGTAATTTAATCTCATCTTCTGTAAAATTGAATAACTATCATGTAGAGTTGTTGAGATTCCAAGATTCTTTTCTTTTTTAAAAATTTAATTTAATTTTTTTCAGTGATGCATAATTCGTTGTTTATGACCACACCCAGTGCTCCATGCAATACATGTCCTCCTTAATACCCACCACCAGGCTCACCCATCCCCCCACCCCCCTCCCCTCCAAAACCCTCAGTTTGTTTCTCAGAGTCCAGTCTTTCATGGTTTCTCTCCCCCTCCAATTCTGTTATTTCTTCTAAATGTTATGCATAACAACTTATGAACACCTATCATGGACCAGGTGGTATAAAACAGAGTGAGAGGCAAGATGAATAAATAGAATTATGGTATCTGAAAGTCATCAAAACCAGTGTTTTACTTTTCTTACCACAATCCCCATGTTACACTTAGGCACATGTGTATATACAGACAATTGAAACAAACATTTCACAAAACAGTGTTCTTACTGTGTGTAATGCATCTTGAAACTTCCATTCCATTCCATTAAACAATACTGATTATGATCCCTACATTAATTTCATGGGCCACAAATGGGTAATTACCTGCATTAGACCACTCTGTTCCTCATTACTTCTGCTGGCCCTCACCATTGACCATCCCACCCCTGGGTGTATACTTCCGGTGATGAGAAACTCTTTGAAGCCAGGAAAAATATCTCTCAATTCACTGTAGCTAACATTAACAGAGCATCAGTGACTAACAGTAATCCATTGTCTTCATGCTGCATGTTTTATCTATAGGCCTGTAAACTAATTATTTGGAATGCTGATTGGGTTTCCATAGTACCCTTCTGCTGGTCCTGTAGCTGTCCAGGACTTACTCTTTTGCTTTCTATTCCAGACTGTGAAATCCTCATTCTTATCAAAACTCAGATGTCCTCTCACCCAGTGTTGATAAGCTAATTACAGCCAAGAGGTTTCTGACTGACAACAACACGTGTTGCCTTGCATTTTAAGAGCAACCTTTGAAGGCTAAAACAAGGAATTTTTTTTTTTTTTTTTTTTTTTTTTTTTTTTTTTTTATTAGACAAAGCTAGTGAAGAGAGAATTTTGGTCATGACAGAATTTTGGAACCCTTTGTAACTGTTTCTACTCTTAGGAACTAGAACTAAGAACTTAGACTGAGTATGTATTTATATACTGGGTCTGGTGGACTGGTGTGGTAACCTGTCATAGTTCCTCTGAACATTTCTGAAATATAGGGGATGCTTCCATGAGGTATTTGAAGGCAGATGAAAGAACAGTTCACATATGCATTCTCAAGTGTGAGACATGATCAAGAATACATTCTTGCATGAGGACTGCATAGTAATAACCACATAATTCATGTTTGAGGCAAAGACAATGAATGCATTAATATATGGGAGCATCATATCTGAAACTCAGATTTGTGCCAGGTTAACATCAGGTTTGGATTTCTTTGTATTGATTAAGTTAATTGCTAATCGAATTAGTTATGTTTCCAATTAAGCACAGATCCAAAAGAACTTCTGATTTAAAAAGTCACATATAAGCTTGTTGATTTGATTTGAAAGACACATAGTGTCCTTGTTAAGCCATAGGGAGTTTTATGATGCCCTCTTCCTGGTGGTAGGGTGTAATTGTCAGGAAGATTAACTCTTTAATTTTGAAGTCCCATTGCATTACCTGAGGATAAGTGGGGAAGAAGAGGAAAAATACACAGAGACAGGTATCTTCATATAAAATGCCAAAAGGGGAATGGGGGAGAGAGACACACACACACACAGAAGTTATATACAATACCTTGAGAGACATGATGGACCTAGGGATTAACTAGGCTGTACACAAACAAATGTGTCCCTACATAATATATTTAAGTAGGAAACTGGTAATAATAAAGAGTTGTGGTTTAAGGCTCAACCAGCTTCAGCAAGTTAATTGACCTCTTTAAGCCAGTTGGATCATTTAGAAAATAAAAGGGTCAGACAACAAGATTGCTCTCCAGGTTCTTTCTGAAGCTTGAAAATGCTATTATTCTAGGGATTTATACAAGTTACACATCAGTGAAATATTACAATGCCTTCTAAATTCATAAATTTATCCATTTAACAAATATGGAATAAGAGCCTACTGACATTTTAGCTCCTCAACAAAATGACAGAAGTTTTTCAACCATTCTCACTACTACTTGGCTTTTACACCTTTCTGAGCTCAATCAAAACTCAGGTCCCAGCAGGCTAAGGATAGATTCTGTCACAGGAAGAAGGCAGGGTAGCCTCGCCATTTAATGCCAAGCTTCTTTCAGGCTACAGCCATTCCACTACCTTTTGCTTCAGAGGAGCAGTAGCCAGAAAGGATCTTCCTGCTGGTTTTCATGGGGCAGCTGTTGATTGATGGGTGTGAGGGGAAGAGATGGAGGAAGGGAGAGGCAGGTCAACCTTCTCAGGGACCAACCAGTGATGTATATCAAAAGCAAATGGTGGCATTGGTCTTACCAACATCGGGAAATGAGATTCTTATGTTTTACACAACTATCCTTTGGGGTCAGTAGGTCAAAGTTAAAGGGAGAAGAACCTGGGGTAAAACCAGTTACAAGACATAAAATAATATGGATCTGTATTGGAGAAAATGCTGAAAAAAATAACCGAGAAAATGTAGCATTAAATACTTAGCAAAAACAAGAAGAAGAAAGATTGCATAAGGCCAGCTGAGTTTGCTGTCTTTCTCATTGATGTGCCTGAATATTTTAGGACACTGCTTATAGCCTGTTGCCTTAGTATGTGTTTTGTCTGTTGTCTAATTTTACCTCTAGCCATTACTACAAAGCTTAATAACTTCTTTTTAGAACCGATAAATTGTAGGATGAAAAATGTAATGTATATTGTATCAGAATTGATGTAATATAAAATTAATAAATTTATAAATAAAAAAAGGTATCTTGATTCTTACCTAGTGACAAACAAATATAAGAATATGTTTTAATTTCTTAAAAGCTGGATCCAGGTTATTCCAGGTCATAAAATTTATTTGATTTAAAATTTTTTGGTAAATAAAATATAAGTAAGAATTACATATATATATAATTATACAGTGTAAAGTTTAATTAATTTTTAAAATAGAGGAGACTATTTTTTAGAACAGTTTTAGATTTTCAGGAAAATTATGAAGATAGTAGAGAGAGTTCTCCTATCTCTCACATTTATTTCCCCCTGCTATTCACATCTTATATGTAGTATGGTACATTTGTTACAGTAGTTGAATCTGTTGACACATTATTATTAACTAAAGTCTATATTCACATTTTCTTACTTTTAACATAGTGTCCTTTTAAAAAAATTTTTATTTTTATTCTGGGTTGTCATCCAGGATGCTACCATATATGTAGTTGTCATGTCTCCTTAGGCTCCTTTTGTTTGGCAGGGTCTCAGACCTTTCTCATTTTGGATAACCTTGACAGTTTTTAGGAGTACTGGTCAGGTATGTTGGAGAGTGCCCCTCAATAGGAATTTGTCGGATGTTTCTCTCATGATTTGATTCAGACTGTGGATTTCTAAGAACACTACAGAAGTAATTTGACATTTCTGACACATCATATCGTATCAAGAGTACTGTCAATGTTTATCACCTTGATCACCTGGATGAAGTAATATTTGTCTGGTTTCTCCACTGAAAAGTTACTCTTCACTCCTCTCCATACTGTATCTTTTGGAAGAAACTCACTATATAAAACCTACACTTGAGCAATGGGAAAACTATGCTTTACCTGCCTGAGGGGTTAGTATATATAAATTATTTATAATTCTTTCACATAGGAGATTTATATATTATCTCCAGTTTATTTGTTTATATTAGTATATACTCATTCTATACTTTGGTTTATGATCCAGTACCGTTTTACTTATTTTGTTGCTCAGACTGTTCTAGCTTTTGTCATTGGGAGCTCTTTGTTACTTCCTTGGTTTCTTTGATATACCTGCATCATTTCTTTTTTTTTTTTTTAATATATATATATATATATATTTTTTTAAGATTTTATTTATTTCACAGAGAGAGAGAGATCACAAGTAGGCAGAGAGACAGGCAGAGAGAGAGAGAGGAGGAAGCATGGTCTCCCTGCTGAGCAGAGAGCCCGATGCAGGGCTCGATCCCAGGACTCTGGGATCATGACCTGAGCCCAAGGCAGAGGCTTTAACCCACTGAGCCACCCAGGCGCCCTACCTGCATCATTTCAAGTTTCTTTTTTTTCTGAGCAGTTCCTTGCTTTTTGATACTGCAAGAGGCTCTAGGATCATCCTGTATATTTCTTGCCCCATTCATGGAATTGACCTCTGTTTTGGAGAATGATATTGGGAATCAAGATCTGAGTGGTAGGTGTTCTTACTGCTACTTTGCCATTGTTGATGAGAGGCTTTTTGAGCTGGCAGAACAGGGAAATATATGTGTACATACCAATTCATATATGTATGAACATATCAGTATTTCTAAATGTAACCATCTATATTAAATCAAATATAAGTTCATAATGATGTCTTCAACTCTAACTCATTACCATATAAGTCATTCTAGTCTTCTTTTGCTTATCTGTAAACTCCCACTCCAACAGTGAGAAACCTGATTCCCATGGATCACTATCTGTTTACTCAGTTGTTCAATTCCAGGGGCACCTGGGTGGCTCAGTCAGTTAAGTGTTGAGCCTTCAGCTCAGGTCATGATCTTGGGGTCCTGGAATTGAGCCCCTGTCTGGCTCCCTGCTCAGTGGAGAATCTGTTGCTTCTCCTTTTGCCTCTGTGATCTCTCTCTTTCTCTCTCTCAAGTAAATAAAATCTTTAAAAAAATCATTCAGTTTCAGTATACATGTATAGTAGTATCAGAATTATTAACCTGTATCCCTGTGGGACTTTACCAACTTGAGTACAGTGTTTATATACAGTTCCTTTTTGCCTGTAGTCTTATAAAAACACCATTTATTTCCAAAGTTGCTTGGGTCAGCACCTTTCCCTTCTGCCGCCTTTATTGGTATTGTTTTCTGCCTTTATAATACAGTTAGATTCTTTTGTCGTAGTCCATATTTCATCTTTGTGATCACCTGACCTCCTAAGTGATATTTAAAATTTTACATACATTGTTTCATACTTTGTGCTGTAAATGTTTATACATTTTGACAAATGCGTAATGGCATGTATCCACTATGACAGTATCACAGAGATCCACAGCCCTAAAAAATGCCCTGTGCTTCACCTGTTTAACTCTCTGTTCTTTCTCTGAGCTGGCAACCATTGATCATTTTATTGTCTCCATAGGTTTGCCTTTTCCAGGATATCTTACAGTTGGAGTCATTGCAGTGTGTAACCATTTCAGACTGGCTTCTTAGACTTAGCAATATGCATCCAAATGTCATTCAGGTCCTTTTGTGGTTTAGTGTTTGTTTCTTTTTATTGCCGAGTAATATTCCATTCTATAACCATAGTATAACCATGAATTATTCATTCTCCCATTGAGGACAATTTAGTTACTTCCAGTTTTGGGGAATTATGAATAAAGAGCTTTTATAAACATTTGGGTACAGGTTTTGGTGTGGACCTAAGTTTTCAAGTCAATTTGGAAAATATCTAGGAATAGGATTGCTGTATTGTTATGGTAATACTGTGTTCAGCTTTGTAGGAAACTGCCAGACATCTCCCAAAGAGACTGTATCATTTTGCATTCCCATCAACAATGAATGAGAGTTCCTGTTGCTCTGTGTCCTTGCTGGCATTGGTATTGTTAGCTTTTTAACGGTAGTCATTCTGATAGGTGTTTAGTGATATCTCATTGTTGTTTTTATACATAATTCCCCAATGACATGTGATGTTGAGCATCTTGTCCTACACTTATTTGCCATCTGTATATCTTCTTTGGTGAGATATCTGTTCAGATCTTTTGCACATGTGAAATTGGATTTATTTTTCTTGTTGAGTTTTAAGTTTTAATGTTATCCACATTTTGGATACCAGTCCTTTATCAGATACATGTGTAAATGTTTTCTCTCAGTCTGTGCCTTGTGGATTGATTCCCTTAATGGTATCTTTCACAGAGCAGAAATTTTTAAATTTTTAAAAAAGTCCAACTTTTCATTCACAGACTGTGCTTTTGATATTCTGTGTAAAAATTCATTACCAGACTTATGATCACCTAGATTTCCTCTTACGTTTTCTTCTAGAAGTTTTATAGTTAGGTGTTGGATACATTTTGATTTAATTTTTGTGAAAGGTGTTAGGGCTGTGTCTAGATTATTATTACTTTTTCCTTTAGTATATGGACATACAACTATCCCAGTGCCACTTGTTGAAAAGATTATACCTTCTTCATTGAATTACTTTTACTTCTTTCTCAAAGATCAGTCAACTAGATTTGTTTGGGTCAAATTCTGGGCTTTCTGTTGTGTTCTATTGATCTTTGTATCTGTTCTTTTGCCAATATCAATCACACTGTCTTAATTACTGTAGCTTTATAGTGAATCCTTTACTTTGTTGTTATTCTTCAGTATTGTGGTGGGTCTTCCAAGCCTTTTGACTTTTTACCTAAACTTTAGATTCATTTTGTCACTATCTACAAAATAGGTTGCTCTGTTTCTGATTTGGATTGTGTTGAATCTTTTTATTGATCAAGCTGGGAAGAATTGACATCATAATCCATGAACACAGACTGTCGATTAATTTAGATATCCTTTGATTTCTTTTATCAGGGTTTTGTAGTTATCTGCATATAAAACTTTCACATATATTGTCAGGTTGTGTATATTTTTGATGCTATTGTAAATGTTTTATTTTTGTTTTAAAATTTCAGATTGCAGCTGTTTATTGCTATTATATAGAAAAGCAGCTGAGGTTTTTTTTTTTAAATTTACTTTGTATTTCTTGTATAACAACTTTGCTATAATCATTTATTAGTTATAGGAATTTTTTAAAACTTTTTAAAGGGTTTTCTTCCCTGGCAGTCATGTCACTTGGAAACAATGAGTTTTATATCTTCCTTCCAAATATGTATAGTTTTATTTCTTCCTTTATCTGTATACCTTTTATTTCCTTCCCTTGTCTTATTGTACTAGCTAGGACTTTCAGTACAGTGTTGAATGGAGTGGTAAGAATGGATATCTTCCTTGTTTGTGATCTTAGTGGGAAAGCATTTACTTTCTCATCATTGAGTGTGATGCATCTGTAGGTTTTTTGGAGATGTTCTTTATTAAGTTGAGGCAATTCTCCTTTATTCATAGTTTGCTAAGAGCTTTCATCACGAACAAGTGTGGGATTTATCAAATGCTTTTTCCCTCATCTATTGATAAGACTGTATGTTTTCTTTTACAGCCTGTTGACATGAAGGATTATATTGATTGATTTTCAAATCTTGAACCAGCCTTGCATACCTGGACTAGATCCTTCCTCCTGGTTGTGGTGTATTATCTTTATACATTGTTGAATATTTGCTAATATTTTGTTGAGAATTTTTACATCTAGCTCATGAGAGATATTGACATTTAGTTTTCCTTTCTTGTAATGTCTTTATTTGGTTTTGGTATTAGGGTAATGTTAACTTTACAGAATGAGTTAGGACGTTTTCCCTCTCTGCCTCTGTTTTCTTTAAAGATTGTGGAAAATTGGTATAATTTTTAAAAAATGTTTGGTGCAGTTTGCCAGTGAAGCCATCAGGGCATATTGCTTTCTTTTTTGGGAAGATAGTAATTTATTCGGTAAGCATTGGGCTATCCCAATAATCTGCTTCTCCTTGTGTGGATTTTTTTAGCTTGTATCTTTCAAGGATTGTCCTACTTTATCTAAGTTATCAAACTTGTTGGCATAGAATTCTTCATAGTAATCCTTTATTATCCTTTTAATGCTTTAGTATTAGTATTAATAACCCCTCTTTTATTTCTGTTTTTGGCATTTTGTGTCTTGTCTCCTTTTTTTTTTTGTTAATGTAAGCTTTATATTTGTTAGTTTTATTAGTCTTTAAAAAACCAGCTTTTGGTTTCATTGATTTTCTCTTTTTTTTTCTTCAATTTCAATGATTTCTGATCTAATTTTCCTTGTTTCTCTTCTGATTGTTTTAGGCTTAAGTCATTCTTCATTCTGCAGTTTCTTAAGGTGAAAGCTTAGATTGTTGATTTTAGATCTTTCTTCTTTTCTAATATGTGCATTCTGTGCCATAAATTTCCCTGTAAGCACTGCTTTTGGTGCAACCCACCAATTTTTTTTTTTTAAAGATTTTATTTATTTATTTGAGAGAGAGACAGTGAGAGAGAACATGAGCAAGGAGAAGGTCAGAGAGAGAAGCAGACTCCCCGTGGAGCTGGGAGCCCTATGCGGGACTCAATCCCGGGACTCCGGGATCATGACCTGAGCCGAAGGCAGTCGTCCAACCAACTGAGCCACCCAGGCGTCCCAACAACCCACAAATTTTGATGAACTGTATTTTCATTTTCATTTGGATCAAAATATGTGGTGATTTATCTTGAGACTTCCTCTTTGAGTCATGTGTTACTTAGAAGTGAGTTGTTTAAATTCCCAATATCTGTGGATTTTCTGGGTTTCTTCTTTGATTTCCAGTTTAACTCTGTTATGGTCTGGGAACATATTTGATATCGTTTCTGTTTTTTCAGATTTGTGAAGGTGTGTTTTATGGTCTAGAAAGTGGTCTTTCTTGGTGAATGATCCACATGAGCTTGAGAAGAATGTGTATTCTGATGTTTCAGAGTCAAGTATTCTATAAATGTCAATTAGATCAAGTTGATTATAGTATTATTCAGGTCAGCTCTATCCTTATTTTCTGGTTGCTTGATCTATCCAGTGAATAAGAGGTGTTGAAGTCTCCAGCTATAATAGTTGGTTTGCCTTTTTCCCTTTGTGATTCTATCAGTTTTTGCCTCATGTATTTTGATAATCTTTTGTTAGGTACAAACAAGCTAAGGATTGTTATATCTTCTTGGAGAATTAATGCCATTATCACTGTCCTCTTAATTTCTGATAATTTTCCTTATTCTGAGGTCTGCTTTGTAGGAAATGAATGTAGTTACTCAGCTTTGTTTTTTACTAGTGTTACTTTTAACCTGCCAGAGTTATAGTGTAAATGGGTTTTGTTGTAGACAATCTATGGTTTTGTGTTCTTTTTTTTAAATATACTTTGATAGTCTCTGTCTTTTAATTGGTATATTTAGATGAATATTCACATTTAAAGTAATTTTTGATAGAGTAGATTGACTTCTACTTGTTGCACATATTTATTGTTTTTCTTCCCCCTGTTTTTCTGCTCTAATTTTTTGCTTTGATTATACACATTTTATATAACTCATTTCATTCTGTTATCAAATTATACTTCTTTAAAACTTTTTCCTAGAGCTTACAATACCATTTACAACTAAATTTAACCTCAAATAACATTATGTCACTTCATGTGTAGTGCAGGTACTGCATAATAGAATATTCCTGATTCTTCCCTTCTGTCCCTATGACATTCCTGTCATTTATTACTAGTCCATATGCTGCGATCACCCAGTTCTTTGTTACAATTATTCATTCAAACAAATGGTTATATTTTAAATCAGTTAAGAATAATAAAAATATATTACTTTCATTTATTCCTTCTTTTATACTATTCCTTTATATAGATCTGACTTTTTGACCTATATAATTTTTCTTCTCCTTGAAGAATTTCTCTTAGCCTTTCTTACAGATCTGGCAATGAATTCTCTTATTTTTGTTTGTCTGAGAGTTTATTTCTCCTTCATTTTTTTTTTTTTTTAAATTTGTTCATTTGAGAAGGAGAGAGAGGGCAAGAGTATGAGCAGGGAGAAGCAGGGGCGGGGGAGAGGGGTGGAGAGAGAGAAAAACACACTCCCTGCAGAGCAGGGAGCCTGATAGGACCAATCCCAGGACCTTGGGATCATGACCCAAGTGGAAGGCACATGCTTAACTGAGCCACCCAGATACCCCCTCCTTCACTTTTGAAGGAAAATTTCATTGGATGTATAATTCCAGGTGGATGGTTTTCTTTCATCACTTTCAACATTTCCCTCCATTTTCTTACTTACATGACTTCTGATGAGAAGTCTGATGTAACTCTTTTAACTTTTATCCTTGTTTCTCTGTAGGTAAGGCTTTTTAAAAAAGATTTTTCTCCCCTGTTTTTGGTTTCCTTCAATATGAATGTGATAGATCTGGATGTAGAGTTCCTTGGGCATTTAGCGTGTTTGTGTTTGCTGAGGTATCTGGATCTGTAGTTTAGTCATTAGTTCTGTCAACTTCTTTTTTTTAATTAACATATAATGTATTAATTGTATCAGGGGTACAGTTCTGTGATTCATCAGTCTTAGACAATTCACAGCACTCACTGCAGCGCATACTTTCCCCAATGTCCATCACTCCACCACCCCATCCCTCCTACCCCCAGTTCTGTCAACTCCTTGACCATTATTACTTCAGATATTCCTTCTGTTTCATTCTCTCTTTCTTCTCCTTCTGATAGATCAAATATGCATAAGTTATGCATCTTAAAACTGCCCTGTGGTTTTTGAATGTTGTTTTTATCATTATTTTCATTGTATTTCAGTCTGTGGTTTCTGTTATTATATCCTCAAGCTTTACAGATTCTTTTCTCAGCTATATCCAGTCTCATGATGAGCCTGTTAGAGGTGTTCTTCATTTCTGTTCATTACTTTTATTTGTAGCATTTATTTTTTATTCTCTCCTAGCGATTCTGTCTCTTTGATTATCTTATCCATCTGTTCTTATATACTGTTTATTTTTTCCACTGCAGCCCTTAAAATATCAATCATAGGTATATATTTTTTAAAGATTTATTTACTTATTTTAGAGAGAGAGAGAACACACGTGTGAGTGGTGGGGATGGGGGAGAGAATCCTCAAGCAGGCTCTCTTCTGAGTGCAGAGCCTGATGCAGCCTCCATCCCATGTCCCTGAGATCTTGACCTGAACTGAAACCCAGAGCTGGGCATTCAACCAGCTGAGCCACTTGGGTGTCCTAGTCATAGTTATTTTTGATTCTTTGGCATTTCCACAGTCTGTGTCACTTCTAGGTCTGATTGTGATTCTTGTTTTATTTCTTCAGACTGTTTTTTTTCCCTTGCCTTTTTTTTTTTTTTTTTTTTAAAGCATATCTTACATTTTCGGTTGAAAGTGGAGCATAATGTATTGGGTAATAACAACTTTTGAGTAAGAGGACTTGTGTGAGATTTTAAGTTAATCTAGCTTGGAGTTGGACACTGTAGCTTTTCATGCTAGGAGCTTCTAATTTCTCTGGTGTCCTTGTGTTTGTCTCTTATTTTCTTTGGGCTTCCTTAAGAATTCCTCCTTAGATAGAGTCTGTATCATGTAACTCATCCAGCAGTAAGCCATTGTTATACTGGGGTCCTTTTGATGTGGTGGCAAGATGGGGGGGAGGAAGGTATTCTATAATTTTATGATAAAATCTTAATCTTTTAGTGGACCTTTGTCTGAGTTGGGACTTCTATCAGTGTTTTTTAGTTTCTTCCCCACTTAGGAGTGACCGGAAGGCTAGAGAGTACTGGTATTTGATAACTGAACTTTCCCCTATAAGGGATAAATATCTGTATGGGATAAAGCAGAATCTATTTACTAGAGAATAGGGCTTTGTTACGGAGAATGCTCATGTTGTGTTTCAAGTGGTTCTATTTTCCTCCTCCCAGAGTTATGAGGAGATCTTTCTTGACTCTTCACTGTGAGACCTACTGTGGCTATTAGAGGTAAAACCCACAAAAGCATAAGGATCCCACTAGGACTCCCTCTCCTGCTAGTTTACATTTAGATTCCAGCAGTTTGTCAAAGTTATCATTCGGGCCTTTCTTCCAGTTTGTGGCTTCAGTGGTTTCTGCTCTAGGTGCGCAGATATTGGTTGTGACTCTGTGTTCATCTGTGAAGGTTGGGGTTGAGAAGTTTTGGATGTACAAAAATATGTAGAGTAATTTTTTTGGTTAGAAATTTAAGTAAAAGTTTTAATGGCTGTAAATATATTTTCTTTTGATAAGCCAGGGTTATAATACAGTGAATCACAATTGAAATCCCTCCTCAAAAACTCATTGAGAAAATCCTGAGCGTTTGTAAGACTAACAAATTTCTAGCCACATTTCATTATAAGAAAGAACACGGTGCTATTTGAGTAGCCAACCACTCAGCCAACTATGTTATTACTAATGGTCGTATGCTTAATGAAAAATTGTGCCCCCTAAAAAGTAATCAGTTGGTTATGTCCAGTGTGTATTATGAATATTAATAGAGCAGAAGAATTGCCTGTGCTATCCAAAACATAATGGCTATTTGTAATCCTTTGTCAAATGAGGCAGGGACACCTAAATAAATAATAAAATAAGTTAGAATGTTAAGTGTTATTGAATCATATATTATTTTTTTAAAAAGATTTTTTTTTTAATATAAGATTTTATTTATGTGAGCAAGCGTGCATACAGGCACTCATAAGCTGGGGGGAGGGGGCAGAGGGAGAAGCAGACTCCTGCTGAGCAGGGAGGCCAAGATGGTGCTCCATCCCAGGACCCGAGGATCCTGACCTGAGCCGAAGGCAGACACTTAATTGACTGAGCCATTCAGGCACCCTAAATCATACATTCTTTTTTTTTTTTTTTTAAGATTTTATTTATTTATTTGACAGACAGAGATCACAGTAGGCAGAGAGAGAGGAGGAAGCAGGCTCCCCGCTTCCTCCTGCTGAGCAGAGAGCCCGATGCGGGGCTTGATCCCAGGATCCTGAGATCATGACCCGAGCTGAAGGCAGAGGCTTTAACCCACTGAGCCACCCAGGCGCCCCTAAATCATACATTCTTAAATGCATAAAGGATTGGCATGTTAATATATTACATAAGTTGTGCCTTCCCATTGGTATCCTATTGGCCAGAGAAAGTCAGTGCCATTTCCAAGCATGCTTCATGTGGTCTTCATGTGAGAACAGCTCTTACCCCATTTCTGCCTCTCATGAATTCTCATCATACAACCATAGAGCTAGAAGGAAACCCATGGAATATAAAGGGACACATTAGCATGTAAAGGCTGGTGCTTGCCCATCTGCAGATGAAAGGTCACAAGGAAGATATTTGCAGTGAGGATCAGCTAGTTGTGACCACTCTGCAGATCTGTACCCGTCAGACAGAGGTTGACACCTGTGACAGGTACATTCTGATATCCACATTCCTTGTGCAGAATCAGATGTGCTCACAACAGCATGGCAGCCAAATGTCAAGTGCTTCACCTCTTAGTGTGGAGATACTCAGAAACCCTGGCTGGAAAAGGCACTCGGATTCACCTCTTGAAGTGCACACCACGCAGGAGAGCCAAACTAGGAGAGGGTTCTGTTACGCCTTGTCCAACAACAGGTGCGAGGAGTCATGCATGCCTCCACTCCATGTCTGCAGTGCTCCACACTCCAGCACCTCCCCGACCTAACCCCACTCAGTGGAGAGGTTGAGACTGAGGCCATTGGAGGGACAGCAAGGGTGTCTCTTTGTCCCCTTGCTGTCCCTGCTGGGGTTTAGTGAGAGGAAGAAGAGTATGCAATCCAGACAAGAAATGAAGGTTGTGAGTTAAACTGGGTCTGCAAACTCAGACTAGAAGTCTTCTGACAAACTAGATTCCTCCTTGGGATTCAGGAGCTCTTACAAGAACAGAATGTGGAAGGGAAAAAAAACCAACCCAGATTTCTAGAACCCTTTAAAACAAAATCTAGGTATTGGTGGGCACTGTTTTAGTATTTTAGGTAGAAACTTAAGGACAAGAACTATTCCTGAAGGGAAGGAGGGTGCTTTTACCCCCTTAGTTGTGACTCTGGGTCTTTAGGTATAGTCTCAAAATCACCTTGGACATGACACTGTGGGGCTGATATCTAACTTCCAGCAGGCCAATGTTTTTCTCTTGGGGTAAACTTGCAGGAGTCCATGCGCTTTGTGTTGTGACTAAGAGCAAGAATGATGTCTCCTGGAAGAGAGTGTGGTCTGAGGCTTCTGAAACTGAGACACTGACTGGTCTCAGCAGACAGCCAAGCAGTGTGCTTTGGAGACAGCATTGTCCCAACACCCTACAGAACTGCTTTTATCAAAATGTTCTGTAGGATAAAAGCTAATTTACAAAAGAGCGCTATGTAGTGTGTCTTTAGTCTGTTATTATAAAGATTTTGCAGATTGTGTTGTTATTTGGTGTTTTTGCTTTCTGATTTTGTGGACAGAGTAAATCTGAGAACTTATTCTTCCTTCCTTTCTTCCCTCCTTTACGTCCTTCTTTCTTTCTTTCCTCCCTTTCTCTCTTTTTAAGATCAGTGCTAGAAGGCTTAGAACCTTGGATCTGTGGCCCATCAAACATAAAAGCATATATCATTAGAGCATGCACTTTTCTTAGCTTCTTTATTGACCTCTTTTGTTAACAATGGAGTCTTACAGAGCATGCATAACCGACCCCTGTCTTTTCTGGAGGAAGGCTGGTATGAACACCCAAATTAGAAAATGAACATCCTCACCCAGGCATTGGCTCACAAGCTGTTGGTAATTGGCTATTCTACGCTAGAGCCGAATGTGAACGCTGGTGGACCCAAAGTGAAAGGCCAAGGGGCCTGATCTGTGATGGCACACAGGTAGGCCTGGTTAGACTATGACCCACTGACTTGGAAACACAAATTTTTCTCTTAAACTGGTTGAAAGAACGTGGACTTTGGTGTTAGAAAAAATTTCCATTAGATTTCTGGTTCTGCTATTTATTATGTAGACTTCGGCCTGCTGCTGAACCTCACTGAAGCCTCGGTGTTTTCATCAGTAAATTGGAAATAGTAACACGTATGTGGTTGTTGTGAATATTAAGCCATTGAGTGTCTGCAGCACCTGACATGTTGGTTCTTCATCCCCTGTTCTTTTCCATAAGATTGGGAGAAATGTGTTAGGAACTACCCTGCTTTTTCAAATCTCTGGGAAGATGTAGACATTCATGCCTTCCTTTGAAACAATCCGGACACCCTGGGGACTTGTCCGGAAATTCAGCTCGTGTTCGAGCCTGTTTAAGGGGCTTTTGCTTTCATCTTCAGGGGCCAAATGCCAGTGGCTGCTTTTAATGAAACCAAATCCTTCCTAGTTCTGTGCGATTTGGGGATTTGCTTCCCCAGCCTGGGCAGCAGTCGGATACATTCTGTTTTTTTTATTTTCCAAGTGACCCTAGAGCACTTCATATTTCTAAAACTGACCTACTAGGAGAAACAAAATAAACTCTTCCATTCCATCTTCTCTTTCTCTGAACGTATTTGGGAATGATCTGACTTTATGTACCTACCCTCAAGCCTGCTGGCTCCAGAGTGATAACAACTAACCTAAGTACATTTATCAGTTGCATATTCTGGGAAGGCTCTGCAGTGTGTCCTTGACATACTGATATCTTCTTCAGCCATTGGTGGCTCAGGAGCCAAACTGGAAGAAATATGTAAAATCACAGAAAAGAAACCAAGAAACAAAAATAAGTCTTTTAACCCTCAGGGGATACATACTGCATTTCCATTCCTTAGTCCTTATCAGTAAGTTATAATCTCTTTTCTTCAGAAACTGGGTGTCAGAGTAGCACAAGAAGTCCTTAATTTGATGCTTTCCTGTGGAATGATTCTGGGGAGAAGTGGTTTATAATGAGGAAACAGTGAGGTTTGTATATTGGTCTAACCTTTTGATGTTTCCTTTTCTTTCTACTTTTTTCTTTGGGCCTCTGCAGCTGACAGGTCTCCACCTGGCCTCTTGGGGGAGATCCATGGTCTGTGACCAGCCCCATGCACATCCTGGACATTTCAGTTTGGCCACAAACAATTTGGGCCCTACTTCCTCCTGAGCTTGGGGCTATGGTTTTTCCCATCTGTGGTGTTTCCCTTTACAAGTCTTCTGTTTGGTCAAGGACCTAGTGGGCAGTGGTTCCACGACCCCTCTTTTTAGCCTAGGTTTGAACCTGGCTCCTCTTCTTTTCTTGCTGGGTGACTTTGGGCAAATTATTCAACTCCCCTTTGACACAGTGTTCTTGTTTGTAAATGGGGAGAGTAAAAGCATCGACTTCAAAGTGTTGTTCTGAGGACTGAGCGAAGTAAGGCATATATGCAGGCTTTGCACAACTGCTGGTGTATTTCAAGCACTCAGCCTGTTAGTGGCTACCACCACTATTGTCACATTCTTTGGCCAAGAACATTCAGTGGACGGACTGTTTTCCTCAGGGAGCATGGGCATTAGAATTGACTCATCTAAGAGACAAAATCTTGGAAAATATTCTCAGCTTCTCATGTTCCCCAGCAGGCATGTAAAATCTTCAAGGAAGGGTTGAATGGATGAAGTTGTCATCCTCAGGACAGGCATCTGTATCCTCTTTGTACCCGCCTAATTAGTCAATCCTGGTCTTCTGGGCTTACAGTGGCCACTCCTCTTGGCCAGAGAGTTCCTTCCAGCCTATTCTATGTACCAAAGCTGTGCTAATTTTCTGAAATTCTGCTTTAATCTTGCTGTTTGCCCTTTCTTCAGAACCTTCCACTATTCCATAAGGCCGTCTGTGCTCTTTACCTTCTTTTTCATTTCCACTTCTCTTTGCTCCCCTGTGGCTCTGACTGGCTTGTTGTGTTCATTCTACTTCTGTGCTTTTTTCTTACTGTTCTTTTCACCTGGAAGGCCTGGCTTGGTAGAACTGAGTCCCACCTATTCATTAAGTGCCCCCTCTTCTGTGAAGCCTTCCCTGACAGCCCCAGCTCACTGTTCTCTTTCCTTCTCCTGAGCTGCCAGTCACTAGTGATCATTTGTGATCTGGGCTCCTTCTAAATTCATGAGCCCAGATCACAAATGAAGCTTCTGCAGTGCACAGCCGTTTCACTACTGTCTACTCAAGCCTTCTCCATGTCTTTTGCCTCCTACCTCTTTTTCACTGGCAAAGTTGGTCTCATAATTCACAGGCAAGAGAGTAGAAATCTTACATATACCTCCTCTTCCTCTGCCTACTTTCCATCATCTTCAGCTATGCTCTACCTTCCCTCCTGTTAGGCCATGAGTCCCTGCTCCTAACAAAAGCCATCCTTCCCCCTGTGCTTCAGATCTCATCTCTGTGGCCTTCTCAAGACCTGCACCTTGGTTTCTCCCTCTTTAGGGGATCATTCTTAATCAGCCTGAAACATACTCTTGATATTTACCTCTTAAAACCGTATTTGCCTCTTGAGGCTACTTCTTCCTACAATTTATCTGCTCTTTCTCAGCAAACCGAGAAAAATCTGTCTATAATGGCTGTTTATACTTCGCAGCTGTACCTTTTTTCCCTCCACCTACCTCAGTTGGGTTTTAGCCTGTGAAACCCAAAGTGGTCTTTTCAAGTGTACTGCTGATTTCAATATTGCATCTCTGTCATCATCTTACTAAATTTCTTATGAATATTACAACCAGTTAACTGTGCCCTCACTTTGAACATTTTCTTCTCTTGGCTTCTATGACCCTCATTCTCTTGGTCTTTTCCGATTTATTGTCCACTTCTTCCTGAAGTCCTTTGCTGGCTCTGCCTTCTCTAATGGGAAGGTTAGACTCTACTAGGGTCCTCTTTTCAATCTGTACTCTATTCCTGGGTGATTCCATCCAGGCAGATAGCTTTAATTACAACATATATGCTGATGACTCCAGAATTTATATTTCTAATTTTAAATGCTCTCTTTAATTCTGGATTCTTTCCTCTAATGACCAACTCCACATCTCCACTTGTCTAATAGGTACCTCAGATCTAAGTGTCAGCTCTGCCTCCCAAGCATATCTGAATCAGCCTATTTCTCTTCATTTTCATTGCTACGGTGTGGTCTTTACCATTGTCATTTCTCTCCTGTACTACAACAGTGGCCACCTAACTCGTCTCTATTTCTGTCCTTGTCCTCTATTGTCCATTCCCCACAAAGTACCCAGGCTAATTTTTAAAAATGTAAATCATAGGTCTCCCATCATCAAAACCCTCTAGCAGCTTCCCATAGCACCCTGCTACCAGGCCAGAGTGGTCTGGTTTCTTTATGTCCCTGGCCTCCTTATGTGCCCTGCTTCCTCTGCATACTCTGCTGTTGTTCCCCCACTTACCATTCTGTTCCTTTGAGGTTGTTGCCACTGGGGTACCTGAGTGGCTCAGTCCTTAAGCGTCTGCCTTCTGCTTGGGTCATCATCCCAGGGTCATGGGATAGAGCCCCATGTGGGGCTTCCTGCTTAGCAGGAATCTGCTTCTTCCTCTCCCTCTGTCCCCCAGCCCTGCCACTCATACTCTCTCTCTCCCTCAAATACATAAATAAAATCTTAAAAAAAAAAAAAAAAAAAAAAAAAAAAGCTTGTTGCGCCTGAGTATGCTCTGCTGTGGGCCTTTGGTACTTGTTGTGTCCTCTTCTAGGAATGTTCTTCCTCTAGATCTATATTCATGTTGTTTCCTTGTCATTGTTTCCCGTTGTGTCCTCTTCTAGGAATGTTCTTCCTCTAGATCTATATTCATGTTGTTTCCTTGTCATTGTTTCCAGCTTCTTTGTCCCCTCTGTTCACAAGGGAGATCATTTTTTATATCACCCTATTCTGATTTTCATTTTGGCATGTATCACTCCCTATACTTTCTTGCTTATTTGCTGGTTTATTATCTTTTTTTTCCCCAAACAGAAAGAATGCACTTTGAAAAGAGAGATCTTCATCTTGTTCATCACTGTTCCCATTACCCGTCAGATAGAAAGAAGGTGCTCAGTACATATTTTTTGAAGAAATAAATGCTGACTCATTTTATTTTATATTTCTGGTTTTGCCAGGGCTTGGAATGAAGGAAATGATTGCTCTCTGAGAGCTAAGTTTTTGACATAGATCAGGACAAGGATGAGAGAATTCTCCTCCGACATGCAGATTGGTTCTTAGGCCCAGACTTGACTATGAGGGACTGAATGTATTAACATACCCAACACTAGAATTCATCAATGAGAAGAAGGATTGGCCAGTCCCCAGAGACCTAGAAAAGGGAATATCCTTAAAGCAAGTGCTGCCATTGACCCTGCAAACACTGATCAGGAGGAGCCCTTGCCACTGTATATGTATCTTCCAGTGCCACTGACAACACCATTCCTAATGTGAGATCAGAATATTTAGCTAGATATTATTAAATACTCAGTTAATCAGATTGCCTTCTCAGAGTTCACCTTGTGATTATGTTTGTCCTCTATAGGCCTACCTATATGGGAAGAATGTGTTGGTCACATTGTTTTTTAAGTATCCTGTCCTTTGGACAGTTATTGCTCAGAGTGAATTACTAAAATGGCATCCTCTTCAGTGTATCAGCCTGGTAAGCTTGGTCCTCCTCTGAGTGATTTATCTTTTAGGTGCTAACAGAGCCTTGTCTCTGAGCCTTAACGATTGGGCCTTGGTACGTTTACCAAGAACAAAAGCCATCCTGGAAAACTATTGGGAAAATAGCTTGCTAATGTTGCCCCAGGTAGACTATATCTGCTTTTTATAATTTCTATTCTTGTTGTCCTTTAAAGCCTACATAGACATATTTTGAGCCCTACTATGTGCTGGGTTCTTCCCTCAGCCCTGGAATACAACTGTAAAAACTCATAAGCTTTCTGTGCCTTGAAATCTAAAGTCTAGTGGTAAAGACAGACTGTGCAAAGTAAACGAATAATGAACAAGGTAGTTTCAGTTAGTGATAAGTGCTTTGAAAAAAGGGTGATGTGGTTGGGGGGGGTAGGAGCACAACAGTGTTTGTTTCCAGAGTCAGAGATAGAAGGCCTTTTTGAGAAGGTGATTTTGGGCTTGACATTGAATGGGAACTGTGGGAAAAGAGCCATGGGAAAATCAGAGGGAGGAATTCTACCTCTAGCTTCCCTAACTAGAATATCAGATTTTGGCTGAGGATTGGGTGGAAGACACTGTGTGCATCATAATCATGATACATATTTTCTGAACCTCAATTGGGATGCTTTCTGCTATGGACATAATTTTGTGCCCCATGAAGTCCAGATGTTCAAATCCTAACCCTCAGTACCTCAGAATGTAATTGCATTTGGAAATACTGTCTTCAAAGAGGTGAACTAAGTTCGAGTGAGGCCGTTAGGATGGGCTCTAATCTAATATGGCTGGTGTCCTTATAAGAAGAGGAGATTAGGGCACAGACACATACAGAAGGAAGATCATGCAAGGACACAGAAGACCGCCATCTATAAGCCAAGAACAGAGGCCTCAGAGGAGACCAGCTCTGCTAACACTTCAGTCTTGGATGTCTATGTGAGGAAATCAGTTTCTGTTATTTAAGCCACCAACTCTATGATGTTTTGTTATGGTAGCCCTACCAAACTAATATACCATCAAAAGAGAAAAGTATTTGAAATTGGGATATTCTAAGAGAATCCAAAGCAAATGGGCACCAACCAGCTCAGGCCAGTTCCACTAAAGATTTGTCTCTAGGCCCAAGCTATGGCAGCAACATTGATATTGCAACCTTCCTTTCCTTATGAGACCACTAGCTCCATTCCTGCTGTTGTGCAGCATTTGCGAAGCAGCAACCACCTTTGTCCACTAGCACACTTTCCAGGATTTGAACCACTGACCTTATCATTATGAATGAATCAGATTGTAGGCAAGAGTTCTTACGTGCATGCCCAGACTGTGTGTAATTAACTGTGAGGTAAAATAATAATGATGATGATGTGAAGCGCTTAAGGGCCTTTAGAATTTGAGGCTTATAAAAATATAATATTATTATTATTGTTATTACTATAATCAGGTACAGATACCTGGATTAAAAGGTCATTTCTCACTAGTGTAATAGCACATGACCATAAAAGTACCTAAAAAAAAAATCTTTATTTTCCCCCTTTAGAAATATGACCATCAAGTCATTATCATAATAAAGTATCTTAAAAATTCTGTCCAAGATTTGCATTTAGGTGTGTATAATACCTTTTTCACTTTGCATGTTCTCACTGGTTCACATTAAATGACTATGAAGACCGGGCCTTTGGCACTTTGTCTTGGAGACAAGACATTGGGAACATCTGTTTTGGAAAAAGGAAACCATCTATAAAATAAAATCAGCTTATAATGGCACACTACCTACAATGAGCAAGTTTCAAAAGTGGAGTTCAGGCCATTTGTGCTTTACCTGGAAAGCATGTTCTGTGAATAGGAGAATTTTATTAGTTGAAAATGTAATAAAATTCTGAGCCAATTTGAAGGGCGTGTGTAACAGGTGGGGCATATGTTCTCAGTGATCATGAAATATTTGGGAGCTGTCTCCATAGGGGCAAAAGGGTGGCCTAAAGCATGGGACTTTTTTTCTTTCCTTTCTTCTGAAATCTCTTCTTTCTTTTTCCTCTTTAACATTTTAATTGACTTTCAGAGATTTTTTTTAAAAGTTTTTATTTTAAGAGAGAGAGAGAGGGGAAAGGAGAGTGAGGGGGAAGCAGAATCTCTCACAGAGTAGGGAGTCCAATGAGAAAGTAGGGCTGAGTATCCTGAGATTCCGAGATCATGACCTGAGCCAAAGGCAGATGTTTAACCAACTGAGCCACCCAGACGCCCCTGATTTTCAGAGATTTTTAAAGGAATTTAGAAGTAAAATCTCCCAATAAGTATCTTTAAATCAGCTCCTCCCAGGACAGGGAAACTGAGGTGAAGTGGGCTACCCAACTCAAAATGCAACAAAACTGTCCTCCTCTCCTACCCCCTGCTCCCACCTCTTCTCTCTTCTTCAGTTCTACCAGATTTTGCTATAAACCAAAGAAGGAACAGAATAAAGCAAACTGTAGAGGAATCTTTTGGAGCTCAAAGCAGATTCTAAGGAAGTGTGGTAATTCTGAAAAATCTTAATGTCTCACTGGTGACTTCAGTACCTGGGGACTTGTGAAGAGACTGAAGCTTGAATCAGAGTAACTCATTTATAGGAGGCCTTGCGAGCTATACTGATAGTCTAGTTGGGGACAGGCTACTCACTCAAGTGCGCACATGAAGGGAGCAACAGAGTGGTGAAGACTCTTGGCCAGGGTGTTTGGGAGTCTCTCTGTTGTCCCGCCACACTGAAAGCTGCTTTCATTTCGCTGCTCTTCAGTGTGCCCATCTATAAAACAGCCTTAAAGTGACATTCGTAGAGTTAAATCAATGAGAAACAAACTTGCATCCTGTCTTCAAAATATTCCCTCAAACCGAACCTGAAAATCTGCACACTAAGTAAATTAACTGGTTGAGTACAGATTTTCGGCTGGTCATTTGACATCATAAAGAACCTAAGAAAACAAGTGTTTGACTGAACTTACATTTTTTCCCCGCTACTGACCACAAATTGGTTGGTATGTAGACATAACATCTCTGACTCTGAATACCTTTGAGTGCCATGTTACTCCAAGTTTTAACCCCTCTGCTTTTCAAGGCTCTCCGTTGACAGTCCCTACCTTCCTTCTCTGACTTAATTTCTCACCACTTCTTGGTTTTCACCTTTGCATCATACTGGTGTTTTCTCCTCATTCTCATGTTCATGTGGGTCACTTTTCCTGAGGTAAGCTCAGTGCCCCTAACAGTGTCTCTAACCAACCAGCCATCCACCATCCATCCATCCATCCATCCATCCATCCATCCATTTCTTAAATACCAGGTGTAGTATGTGTCAGACGTGCAAGTCTCACCTGGAGGGATACAAAGGACTTAAAATCACTCCCTTCTTGTCCTCTTTGGCTTTTTCTGCTTCAGAGGAGCAGGGTGGGAGATAGATACCCATTCAACACCAAAATAAGTTCATAAATACTGTGCTGATTTATCTCAGCTTTTTGGAA
Source organism: Mustela nigripes (assembly GCF_022355385.1). Classification (NCBI taxonomy): domain Eukaryota; kingdom Metazoa; phylum Chordata; class Mammalia; order Carnivora; family Mustelidae; genus Mustela; species Mustela nigripes. The sequence continues at coordinate 62,109,455 of NC_081563.1, forward strand.
AGCCCCTTCCTGGCATTCCCGAGGCTCCCCAGGTGTCTCCTGTCTGCTCACGCCTAAGTTGGGCCAACTGATGGGGTATCTACTCATTATTTCCTCACTTTCTTCTGGTTCTGCATTGGCCACTAGGTGAGCTTTGACCTTTGGGCTCTGCTGCCCTTGGTGCTGGATGCTACCCTTCTATAGATGTCATCCTTACCCCTGCCTTCTTTAGCCACAGATGCTACTTCAGCTGTAGCCTGTGGTGCAGATGCCACTAAGCATACACTGAGAGAGGAACCCAAGGCAGGTGTCTCCCAGCATCTCACAGAGGTTTAGGAGGGAACAGAGCATTTAGATTTTACTCATCTTTTCCTTGAGGTACAGACACAAGTCCATCAGGGGCTAGGGTTGACATATTTATCCTACCTTGCTTGGTGACTCCTGCCCCAATGATGAAGGCTGTTTTGTTTGGTTCTATCTTCCCTTAGGAGAGATTCTAACCCAAGAAGCTCCTGCCCCATCTGTTCGTTAGACATCCCAAAACATATCTGATTCCCAGCTGTGGGTTCAGCCTGGGCTCAATCCAGAGCTTTTTGCTACTTTAGATACACCCCAAGGATTGTGGGGGTAGAAAAAGAACACTTCCTGTGAGGGTAGGGGGAACACATCAGTGTGGGGGTAATACAGAAAGTTTAGAAGGATGAATCCCTAGATGAGGAATGGGGGAGATCAGCTCAGGCAGAAGGAGCAGCATGCTCGAAGGCACAACAACTAGAAAAGCATGAGATGAAGTAGCCTATGACTGGGCCACAGGCAGTATTTTAGGAAAAAGGGTATAAGTAAGACTGGACGTTAGATTGCAGCCAGACCTTAAAGGCTCTGATAGCCCGTTATAAGGCATTTGGACTTTGTAAGTATGGGCTTAATGGCCAAGCAGTCAGTAGATAGTTACTGAATTTAAAATGCCTAGCTTTGTTCTTGCTTCGGCAGCACATATACTAAAATGCCTAGCTTTGTGCCACGATTCAAGTTTTATTACATATACAGATTCATTCTTGGTATAAGTTCCCTAACTTAATTTCTTTCAGTATATGAGCTTTATTTTTTCCAGTTTTACCCTAAGATCCTGATATTAATAACCTTTAGGAGAAAAATTAACCGAGCTTACATTTACTTCATGTGTACTTTGATTTCCCAACAAATGGAAGAAGGCTCTTCTAATTCCTGGTTTTTATCTGTTTATTTATTTATTTATTTTTAATTTTTTGATTTTAAAATTCTTCAGGAAAAAAAAAATGGTCAAAACCAAAATGTTTAGCCCTGGATGGTAATTTTGTGTACACAGAGTAACTTCCAAGTTCCTCCAGGTGGCATGATGATGCCCTTTCAGTCTTTGTCTTGAATGGGGCCCAAAGAATTTGACTTAACTTCATAACTCAGATCAGACGAAGGGAGGTAAACCCTTTAGTCTCAAGTTAGAGCTATAATTCAAGTAATTAGCATTTTTTGAGTATTTATCTCTTCATTATTGATAATGCCCTTGAAGCTAGAGGCCCAGGCCTTCTACTTTTTTTGTTACTCCCACATGAACCAACACAATATTCAGTACCTGGTTAGTCCTCAGAAAAGACTCATTGAAGCAGGGGAGGTAGATTGTGGGACAAAGCAGTGGGACAAAAACTGGAAAAATGCAAGGGTTTGGGACTCAATTAGGGCTGAATATGGCTTAATGGGTTGTTAGTTATGTGATCTTGGGTTCATTAATTTGTCTATTTCAATGTCCCTGTCTAGGAAGTGGACATGATAATATCTAACACACAGATCTAATGGGAAAATTTAGTAAGATGATATATGGGCTGTATTGGACACATAGTAAACCCTTGACTACTTAATAATAAATAAATGAATAGGAGCAGAATCCTGAAATGCCACAATGAGCCATAGAGATAAGAACAACAACCCTATGTTCTCCTTTCTCAAAAATGTCTCTGTGTTTCTAAAACACAAACTCTAGATGGTTTTGATCTACTCAGAGCTCAGTCTTGTTTCTGTATGTTGCATGGAGAAAGCCCTCCTTCCACTTTCCCATTCGATCCTGAGTAATCCTATCAGATTCCACAGAGCCCAAGTCCCTCAAATCAGTAGAGGCACATTTTTATACTCCTTTTGGGAAAGCTGAGCTGGAGGTGGGAAGGAAAACAAGCACCCCTTGGTTAGTCCTGGAGAAGGCATGAATGGTGTCCAGGCAGTACCAGTCATTTCTGGGTCAGGTCTCTTTTTTGGAACAGGAGTAACAATCAGATCTATTCCTTGAACCCACACTTGTGGGAAGGGAAGGTGAGACCTCGACACACATTGTAGGAGCCACCCTGGGACTCATTGCCTTGATCGTTCCCCATGAGCTTAGTTGGTATTAGGTTTTATAACTTTTCTGTCTTGAATCCCAATTTTTGAACAGTTTTGCTCTTCAAATGGACTTGAAGGGACCTGCCGTAAAATGCAGCTCCATTCTGATATCTGGGATTCTGCCTCTGGGACTTCCTGGTCCATTCTGGGATTTGTTCTCAGCCAGTGCCTCCTTTCTCTTGTTGCTTCATAGCCTCAGGAGACTGGGGCTTCTGCTGTCCCAGAGCACCTGTCCTCACAAAAGACCCAGGACAAGCAAAATCAGACTCAGGAGTTCATGATTTAATGTTTTACCACTCCCAAGAGCTATTGCAGCCACCCTAATTTCATTTTAACAAATACGTGTCAAACTTCTGTGTTACTCAGACTGGGTGCTCCAGATACAAATTTAAAGGCAAGGTGGAAGTTTCTGACACTGTTGTCCAGGAATCAAGTGGGAAAAAATAGTCACATATAAATAATTAATTTCAGAATATGTAAAAAGTATATGTGTATGTGTGTGTGTGCACATGCACCCCGAAAAAAGCCATTAATTTCACCCAAAGGACTTCTAGATGACCCAGGGAGAAATTACAGTGCGTGACAACCAGAACTGGATCTCTGAGGGTGGATTGCCAGGAACCCTGAAGGCAGAGGCTGGGCTGCCTCTTGTGCTCTGTGTGGGAGCACTGGACATGTTGGCAAGCCCAGGGTTTCCCCATTATAAACCGAGCTCATAAAAGCAACGGCCTGCCTGCTGCCTCCCTCACCAGGAGGGTGGAGAAAAGTTCCTGAGAATATGAAGTCCCTTCCATGGGCTGGCAAGGAGCCATCTGCTGCTGCGCGGCGGCAGCACCCACATTAACTCTTCGGGCTCCTGTGGTGGTGTTGAGTCCAGGCTACGGCAGAACACTGGCAGGAAGTCAGGACACCTGGGCCCTAGGGAGGCTCTGTGCCTATTTTGGAAAGGTATGTAACCCTTCAGAGTCTTAGTTTCCTGTTCTTGAATTGGATGACACCTGCACTATCAGCTCTGCAGATAAAAATGAGATTGTAAGTGTGAAAGCAATTGGAAAAATAACACTAGTGTCCTGCAATGAAGTTTTATTAATAATTAATCAAAAAGCATAGCTAGGGAGTATCTGTTGTGTACCCAGAAATTGGTGAGGTGTTACATAGTGCTCACGTGTTCAGTAGATTTCTAGTAGTGAAATATTTTTGCTAATTCGTCTGGTACAGAGGCTTGTCAAGCAAGGAGTGCGCACAGTAGCAAAGAGAATGGCTTGGCTATCAGAGCTTGCTGCAGTTCTCTCACTGATTAGCTGTGTGATATTGGATGGTTGTCTTCATTGCTTTGAGCCTCAGTTTCCCCATCAGTGAAATAAAGTTTTCTGCTAATCTTTCCTGATTCTTTGTTCCCCTACCTTCCAGCTATACCCTTTCTTATGGCTGTGGTTTTAGAATGGAGCTCCATAAACCAAGTCATATTCACATTAAAAAAGCCTATAAATAATAACTTAATTAGCTGATTCTTTGGTGGAAAGTTTAGCCCAAAGAAATGACTCTCCAGTGGCTGTATATCAGATAGGTACCAGAGGCTCATGGGGCAGTTATTTGGGACCAGCCAGTTGTAAAGCTAGCCTTACTAGTATCTTCCCCTTGTGGGACCATGGTGGGGGTATTAAGCAGAGAAAATGGCGCAGAGTCTCATCCTACATGGCGCCTTCCATGATTGCTAGTCAGCTCTGCTGGCTTCTTCTAAAAGGCCAGTAGGAAAAATCTCCCAGGAAGAGTCTAGAAATACCCTATATTTGTATTCATTTTTATTTTTTTTTAAAGCACTTTACCTTGCATTATCTCACTGATCTTTGTAACAAGTGCATGCATAGTTATTCACACTTGCCATCCTGTTTTGTAGAGGAAGGAAAAGCATAACTGCTCTGACATCACAGAGTAAGACCGTGGCACAGCTGAAACCAGAAGCCAGATGATATCACTTCGGGTCTACTACTCTCTCTCTGACCCTCACCTTGGGTGAAATGAGTGTGTCCCAGAGGGGACCCCACAGGCCCCCCATGTTTCTTGATTATGGGGATTAAATACCTCTATGCATTGCTTAGAATAAGGATGATAACTTTTAAGAGGACAGCCATTACCATATGATAGGTACTCAGATGTTTGTGAAGCAATAAATAAAGCTGCCGTAAGTAACTGTGCTTGAGAAAAACCCTAGGGTAGACCCAGTGGTTAATGTGGTAGCTACCTCTTCTCCCCCCATTCTCCCCCCACTTCTGACTTTGCCTGCAAGTAGAATAAAGGGAAATTCTCTATTTAGGGACTCCATGTGTGTCAACTTGATTGCCTAAAAATTCAGTTCTGTGATTTAGGTAGAGGCTTAGGATTCATGTTACAGAAAGGACAGCTAAGTATCAAACAAATACACCTTGAACATAGACTACATATGTGGTGTCACCCAGGGCAGTACTACAAAGGCACAGAAGGTGGAACTCCCCCTCCCAACAAAACTTATGATCTTGGGAAGACAAGGTGTGTTCTAATTTCTGCTAGTGTAGAACAACTACCTAACTGTCCAATGTTAGTAACAAAATATGAAAACAAAGCGTATATCTGTGTAATTTACTGTTTTATCACCTAAAACACAGTGAAATGTGTGTGTGTGTGTGTGTGTGTGTGTGTGCGTGTGTGTAGGAGTACACCAGATAAGCCCGTTTTGTGAGATACGATCAACGTCAACATGAAACATTTTTCTTTGTGATGGTTAATTTTATGTATCAACTTGGCAAGGCCATAATACTCATAATATTTGGTCAAATATTATTCCAGATGTTTCTCTAAGTAATTTTTAGATGGGATTAACATTTACATGAGAAGACCAAGTAAAGTAGATTATCTTCTACAGTGTGGGTAGTCTTCATCCAATCAGTTGAAGGCCTTATAGCAAAAAAGACTGATCTCCCATGGAAAGAGGGAATTTAGCTAGGAGACTGCTTTTGGACTTGAGCTTATCATAGCAGCTCTTCTCTACTTTTTAAACCCCATGGCCCACCCTTCAGATTTTGGACTTGCCAAACTCCACAATTCCTTAAAATCTCTGTGTATACATACACCTATGTTTATATCTCTATATAGATACAGATATATACACACAAACATACATACACACACACACAGATATATATCCACACACATATATATATCCTATTGGTCCTGTTTCTTTGGAGAACGTGTCCTCTTACTGTCATTTGAATACCTGGTCTTATATAATAATCAGTCTGGAGTCCTTTTATGATACAAAGTCGCATCTCTTCATGCAGGGTGATGGCCCTCTGTGAGTTGTATATTTGTGGTGGGGTGGGAGGTAGGGAGAATTTCTAGACCCATCTTCTCTCTTTCTTGGTAATTTTCTCTGCCCTTTGGCTGGCTTCTGTAATTGACTCCTCCAGAGTTAGCACAGGGGGAGGGAAGAAGAGCAGGACTTGAAAAGTCCTGGTGGGAACGGTACTGTTGTAAGATGAATCTCTGGGTCTGGCTGATGTTTCAGCTGATTGTTTCCCTTTCATGGGCACTTTCATGGGGACTTCAGAAGCTCCAGACCCTGTGGCTAGACTGGCTCCTGGTGTGGATGATGCCCTTCCTTTGGCCCACTGCTACCACCAATCCCCAGTTCTCCAGGGATCCATTCCACACAGGATCCTGGTCTCCTTGGGTAGGACTTAAAGGCTTTTGGGTAGGCTCTAGGCTGGCTGTGCCTCCTGTGGAGTCTGCATCAGGTTAATAACCTCCACTAACAGTACTGAGCTTGGGCCAGATACTATTTCAAGCCATCTACATGTATGAGCTTATTTCATTCTTACAATGATTTTATGAGGTAGATACTTTTATTATCTCCATTTTACAGGAGGAAGAAAGTGAGCCTCCGAGAGGTTAAATAGCTTACTCAAGGCCACACAGCTGCTAAGTTTCAGAGTTTCAGACCTGGGCAGTCTGGTTTTGGAGTATGCTTTTAAGATTGGTTACTGTGCTCTGGGGGAAATGTGCATGTGCTTTGAGCTGCCATGTACCGTTCTCAGTGGAAGCACTCACTTGGCCTGCCTCTTGCTTTCTAGATTTCCTGATATCGTCTCTGTTCCCAGACCAGAGGGGCTTCATATTAGCTGTCCAGATGATCTTACTTGAGTCTCTCTCCCTTCAGCCCCTGCCCCAACAATAAGGTTTGTGTTGGGGGAATGTCCCTATTTTTTCTAAAAGAAAACTTTCCTGCAAAATCATTTTTCTTCCTCTCGTCTTAAATATTTTCCAAGTGGGTAAGTCATAATGCCATCTACAGTTCATTTCTTTTGAAAATTCTACATAGGTTGGTCTAGTCCCTCATTTTGGATTTTATCACCTATGGTATTTTGGTGTCTTTATTGAAACTGCCATTTTTATACCTTATTATAGATACATATGAATATTATAGATACAAAATCATGATTGTGGTGTATCTATGTACACATAAATGACTATGGTATGAAGCAATACACTGTATTTTCTTCTTCTTTTTAAATTTTGTTTGTTCTTAGATACGTAGTTTCCCCTCCTTCCATTATTATCTTTATCCTCTTTCCCATTTCACACATAAAGCTCAAACCATAGGTATTAATAATTTATTTCTGTCCATTTCCAAGGTGTTTCCTTATTAGGTCTCTTCCAGTGTCCCCCAGATTCCTCTGGGGGTGGAGTGGGGATCTTGGGGGGTCCATGGTGTTAGTCTCTGTGTAGGGTTTCTGGGTCTTAGAGGGCTTTTGCTCCCATTCTCCAGTGCTGACCTTCACTGAGAGGAGACTCATGTGTATGTAGGTAGATATCCTAGCCCACATACCCATGTTGCATGTCCACATAGCCATAGATCTACCTCCTCTGTGAATATCCCACCTCCTTAGGCCTAGGGATGCATGCTGGTGACATAATGAGGAGATGAAGGGCTCTGGAAACAAGCTCGGGCTACGTGGGCAGGGCATTATGTGGTCCAGGATAACTATGGGGAAGAACAAGAAAGGGAAATACAAAGCTGGGCCTCGAAGCATGGGTCCTAGGGTTGGGGCCCCTTGTTCTTTGAAAGCAGTACTGATTGCTGGTGTCAGCCATCATTGCCTATGGTGCATATTGTGCTGCCTTAACTTGCCCCGAGAGGTGGTAACATCCCTCTGGGTTTAGACATTTACAGCCTTGGTAGGTCAAGGTAGAAAAGTGGCCTGGGAATCTAGTCTTTTCAGGTTAGGAGGATTCAGATAACCAAATATTTTGCATACTACCTATGGAAAGCTGTGATGCAAGGAAGAGAGGAGGCAGAAAATTAAGGAGAGACCACAGAGGTTTCCATATGGTGAGTTTTATTATATCTTTCTTATTTTTAAAATTGTTCTGTGAAGTGAGTTGAGCTCATGGAAAATTGTTCAGCTACAGGACGGCTCTGGAAAAACCCATCTTGGCCCTAGTGCGACTTCTAGTTTTAAAAGATTTTATTCACATGTCTAGACAGGTTAACTTGAAATTAACCATCTTACTTCACAAGAACCAAGCTTCCAATCCATTAACATTTTTTATTACCCCACATATATCCTAAAGCTTAAAAGATTCAGGGAGGGAGGTCAACATAATATTTAAATGATTGAGAGGCCTGGGATGGTAAAAAAAAAAATCTCAAGTCAGGATCTTTGGCTGGAGAACATGTGGACTGTGGTAGAATTTGACTCCTTCCATATCTCTTGTGTGGAACATCTGATAGTTGCATTACATCTCTGATTTCCTTGGCCACTCACTTTCTTCTTCAGTCTCTATCCCTAGTTCGTCCTTTCTTCTAGGTTTTCATTGAAGCTAAAATGATTAAGGAGGCTTTTTAAGTGTTTTAAATACATTTGCATATTGGTATTAGTAGAAAGGTCAAGGTTGGACTGAAGTTTCTCTTCTGCAGCCCTTACAGGGGTGGAAAAAAACCAGGACTTTTGACTTCTTTTGGAAGGAAGGGAGTGAGGACTACCTCATGCTCAGAGGAAGACCTGCTTACAATCTGCAAGGGGTTATGCCTCCTAATGTTAATGTAGGGGCTCTGGCTGTAGTCATAAACCTTGAGAAGGGGTCGAGAACTATGTCCATCCTCATTGCTCTGTTAATTATTACCAATGTTAAAACCAGTGCTCATAGCCCACTTTTAAATTTGGATGAGCTTCTTGTTTTCCTATGTAATTGATAGAGCAAAGATATTTGCATCATCACTTTACATTATAAATATGTCTTAAAGGGCATGGCAATTATTTAAAAATCAAACAAATGTTGGGGCACCTGGGTGGCTCAGTGGGTTAAAGCCTCTGCCTTCAGCTCAGGTCATGATCCCAGGGTCCTGGGATCGAGCCCCGCATCGGGCTCTCTGCTAGGCAGGGAGCCTGCTTCCTCCTCTCTCTCTGCCTGTCTCTCTTTCTGCCTACTTGTGATCTCTCTCTCTCTCTGTCAAATAAATAAATAAAATTAAAAAAAAATCAAACAAATGTTTTAAATATATGGTGGTTGTGCTTTCTCAAAGAACCCCCCCCCCTTTTTTTTTTTTAAAGATTTTATTTATTTATTTGACAGAGAGAAATTACAAGTACACTGAGAGGCAGGCAGAGAGAGAGAGAAGGAAGCAGGCTCCCCGCCGAGCAGAGAGCCCGATGCGGGACTCGATCCCAGGACCCTGAGATCATGACCCGAGCCGAAGGCAGCGGCTCAACCCACTGAGCCACCCAGGCGCCCCAGAACCCCTTTTTAAATATAGAAAATTCCTTATCCTTTTTTTTTGAGAAATAAATATTTTTTGAGTATTTTTAAGAAAGTGAGTCTTGCCTCCTCTCTAGTATTCTTGTTTACCTTCATGCAATTCATTAGGTATATAACATAAATTTTGGGGTTAAAATGAAAATGTATTAATCAAATCTCATTTTAAGTTTGACTTCAGTTGTGGTTTTTGAAGTGTATTGTATAGAAATGAATCTTCATATAAGGTATAAGAATCACCACATTTTTAAACTTGCAAACCCATGTGCATTAATGGAAAGACAGTTTTTTTTGAAGAGAAAAACTTGGACTTGAAGAGAAGAACTTTGGATTCATAGCACTAGCTTAGATCACAGTTCCTCCATGTGTTCTGTGGCTTTGAGTAAATTGCCCAACCTCTCTGAGCTTTGTCGTCTTCTTCAGCTGCAAAATGGGACTAATGCATTTCCTATTACTTGGTTGAAGGCACCAACTGGCCTCTGTAAAGCAGGGAACTGTGTAAGGGGATTGACCTGTCTGCCAGTGGTGGGAGAGCTCCAGCTTCCAGATGCAGGGTTATCCTTAGATGGTTGAGACAGAAATGGGTATCTTCCACTCCATGCAGCCAAAGTTGACTGGACTTGTCTTTTCCTTTAAAAAAGGGGGAATCATTCTGTAGGGGAGTTATTATTCACCTTGTTTTAGGAGAACCAGTAAAGGAAACTAATTACAAAACAAAAAAAAAAAAAGTTGAAGAAGAATATATTTAAAGATTTTAAATAACTTCTCTGAGTTTTCACTATTTGTACAGTTGAAATAAATAAACACTGAGGGGATGGAGAGTCCTGAGAAGAAAAGAAATATTTAGAAAGGGCCATGAGTACCTCAGTCATTATACCATAGACATGATTTAGCTAGAAGTCCTATTTGAGATATGTCTTTACACATCCATTGATATTGCTCTTGACAGGTTTTATAAAATGGTCAAATAGTGACCACTCCGTGGGGCTTCTATCTTGTAGCTTCCTTATAAAATCCATCTCAGAAGGACTTTTGTCTGTACTCTTGCATTTGCTGCCACCACTTGTGATCCATACAGTGCATTTGGGCTTTGAGTCTCTTAGGAGCATGTTGGTATGGTGATTCAGCTTGGCATTCTTCTTCATGATCTTGACCTCTCAGTCTCCTTTGGTTCTGGGAGCCAAGGTCCGGGAATCAGAACCTGCCCATGGCAACTGATAAAAGTTTTACTGGTTTCCTGGGCACCTGGCTGGCTTAGTCTGTAAAGAACATGACTCTTGATCTCAGGGTCATGGGTTTGAGCCCCACGCTGGAGTGTGAAGATTATTTAAAACAAAACTAAGAAGGAAGAAAGTTTACTGGTTTCTGAGGGAAATGAGGCTTCCTGAGGTTCTGGGCATTGGTCACAGTGAGGATGGGTACAAAGAGTAGGGTGTTCCTGGACATCAGCTCCTTTCTAGGATTGGAGTTAAAGGTGGAATCTATACATTAGGGTTTCTAAAAATTTGGTTTTGACCTGCTAGTGGGCTATAAAATCAGTTTAATGGGTTGAGGCCATCATTTTTAAATGATTGAAAAAGAATAGAATAGCAAATAGAGTGCATTGCATGTGAGGCAAGGATAAATATTGTTTCTTGGAATTTTATGTGTGTGTGTGTATCTTTATCTATATCTTCATATGTGTAAACACCTACATATTCTGCATTGATATATAGTAGAGAATGTTTTCTTTTAGGATGTGGCAAAATGTCTTTTAGCATGTAGCACATGGTAGAAAATGTTCAATTGTTACTACTTTTCATGACCAAAAAAAAAAAATTACAAAATTCATAATCCACAGAGTGATTTTATAAAGACCCATATGCACACGCATGTTCATATGTATGTGTGTGTGTGTGTATGTACCCCCCCCACACGTGCACATGCACACATATATTTAACTGCTTTTACCCAAAGCAATATAGAAACCTGCCATCTTAAATTGCATAAAATGAATAAATTGAATAAAACCTGGTTGAAACTACCCCCTCCTTGGTTTTATAAACCCAAAGCTATCTAGGGAATTAGAATAGGGCTGTTCTGTCCCATCGCAAAGGCTGGAGTGGTTATTGGGATCCATTATTGGGATGGAATAGACCATGGCTGGGGAAACTGACATCTAAAGGGAGGCATTCTTGGGGCGCTTGGGTGGTTCAGGTGGTTAAGCGTCTGCCTTCAGCTCAGATCACGATCCCAGGAGCCTGGGATCAAGCCCCATGTTGGGCTCCCTGCTCAGTGTAGAGCCTGCATGTCCCTCTCCCTCTGTCAGTTCCTTCTGCTTGTGTTCTCTGGCTCTCTCTCTCTCTCTGTCAAATAAATAAAATAAAATATTTTTTTTTTATTTTTTTTTAAAAGGAGGCTTTCTTGAGGCTCTCCCTGGTCATCCTGGAGTCAGAAAAAAGGACCTAGAAAAAGAGAAGGATTATAGGGAAAACAGCAAGTATCAAACATTGATAACATACCAACCCTGGGTTGGTACAGCTTTGTAGAAGTAGATAATGAAGGACAAAGAAGAAAAGATCTCTTTGCAATCAGTGGCATCATTTCTGTAAATTTCTAGATGAGGCATTTGTGCCACGATCCATCTGCCTAAATGCTACCGTGCTGGACCTTGTGAACGTGACAGGCTCAAGCTGCTGTTGCCATAATTAATCTGACAAGGTATCTACACTGAAAGAAGAGAAGGGTGCTTAGCCTGGTCCAATGGAGTATATCAATGAATAATGGGATGAAGCTAAGAGAAGGTAAAATTGGTCTGAATATCAAGGAAAAAAATTACCTAACAGAAAGGTCTATTAGATAGTGGAGTGGTCTCTCCAGGGGGACAGTGGCAGGGCTGGTGGTGTTGGAATCATTTACAAGTTGGCTGTTGAAAGCCCCTGAGAATATGCTGTGGGGAACAGGACTGAGTTGACAAGAGTGGACAAAATGACCTCAAAGGTCTTTTCCATCTTTAGTGTCTACGATTTTGCGATCGTCTGCTCTTCACTGACGCGCTCCAGCGCCAGCTACTCTCTGGGACCTGAAACACATGAAATAATTGTTAGTAAGATATCCAGCGATGAAGCAGTTTTGAGGGAACCATTTGTTCTTGGCCATCTTTTTTCCATTCAAAACTGGGTTGGAGAGAAATGAACAAGATAAAGGAAACAAGAAGAAATTGGAGTTTATTGTTCTCAAAACTGACAGTATTATTTTAGTCCGTATTCACTCACAATATTTGATCAAATGCAAAACTACTCTTACAGGTTGTATTTAAATCTGAAAGCAGTTTCTTTGGGACTAAGTTTTGTATTTTTCAACAGGTTGTTTTAGTATTGTACAGAAAGAGCGTGTTTTAGGGGTTGTTTAACAGATGAAACGAATTCTTGGATAAGCAGCATTGTTCCATCTGCAACATGGTTAGAACTCTTGCACATTTGCATTTCTGTGTTTCAGAATTATTCAGGCAATAAATTACTCAGGATGTCAACCTTATGCTGAAACAGAAATGACCTACTTTGTAAGGATCTCATGTATTTTAAATTTAACCTTGTGCCTTTTCTTCAACTGGGAACAGGAGAAAGTGAGTGAAGAATGGTGAAGTCCTGAGCTTTGTAAGTATGATCACAAGGAAACCAAAAATAGCTGAAATGTATTGAGCTTTTACTATGTGTTAGACATTGTTTTAAGGATTTGATGTGCATTAACTCATTCATTTTCTTGCAGCAATCCAGGAGATAGGTGCTATTATTACAGCGGAGGAAACTGAGGTACAGAAGGTTTAAAACTCTTGTTTAAGGTCATAGAATCAGTGAGAGGTGGAGTTTGGATTTGAGCAGGTAGTCTGGATCCAAATCCTTATTATTCTATCACTTCTCTAAGTATAGCTCTTACTTTCTTCAGGAACATGATGGGGGCAGAGATTTGGTCTCTCTTGTTCATGGACGAACTTCTAGAGCCTAGAACAGTCCCTGACACATAGTAAGCACTCAGTGAATTTTGGCCAAAAGAACGAATCATATTGGCAATTCTGAGTTTTTCAAGGGCAAGTTCATCTATTCCAAATTTGCTGATTACAGGAACAAGGTATCTCTTTGTCTCTTTTCTCTTTATCTCAGCAATCTCTTAGCTTCATTTTCAGGGTGCCTTCCCTGACCCCTTGGAATAGATTAGCTACCTTTAGAACAGGGTTCAGAAATATCCTGCACTTCCCTGACATGGCAATTTCATACTTCTTTGTTATTATTTGTTTAGATGTTTATCTTCCTGGCTATGCTGTAAGCTCTCTGAAGGCAGGGTCTGTGTTTTACATACCACTATAACTCCAGACCCAGCACTGAACTGGGCACAAAAAGAGCTCTGCCTGTGGATGTCTGTCGAATGAACAATTGAAACAGGATGCTCTTTCCAACTTATTTTTCTACTTTTTATTTACACATAACTTCCGTAGTTTGTATTAGTTAACTATTACAGCATAACATGTTACCTCAAAACCCAGTGGCTTAAAACAATAAGTATTTATTAACTCTACAGTTTCTGCCAGTCAGAAATTTAGGAGTGGTTTTGCTGGATGGTTTTTACTCAGGGACTTTCATGAGGTTGGAGTCAGATGTCAGCTAGGGTATCCATCATCTGAAGGCTTGCCGGAGGCTGGAGGATCCACTTCTAAGATGGCTTCCTCACAGGTTTCTCATTGAGAGGCCTCAGGTACTTCTCACATGCGTTTCTCCATAGGACTGTTAGAGTGTGTTGATAATATGGCAGCTGGCTCTCTCCAGAATGAGTGATGTAAGAGAAGATGGTGGATGTTGCAATGACTATTATGATTTAACCTTGGAAGTCGTATACCACTGCATTCTGTTGGTCATATAGACTGGTCTTCATTCAGTGTGGGAGAAGACTCCACAAGGGCATGGATATCAGGAGGCAATGATCATGGGCAGCCTGATATTAGAGCTTGGTTGCCACACATACCATTTTATGTCTTTTTTTCCCATCAAGTCAGTGAGATGATATCCTTTTTTTACAGGTGTGGAAACTGAGGCTGACCATGACATGCCTAGGATCATACCTTGTACTGAAGTCTCCATTTATTCCCTCTAAGTTAAATGTTCTTTCAAACATATTGTAGCTATATGACTAACTAAATAAATTATATACAGCTTAGCAAATTCAAGATGTGAAAACCTAAGTAGCAAATTAGAAATGTTATTTGAGTGACAAAAAGATTCACCATACCACAGGATTACCTAATTTTCAAAATGATTCAGTTTATCAAAGATGAGTTTTTATGTGACTTTTAGAGACACAATTGTTAGGTAATGAGAAGTATGATTTGAAAACTTGTGTGTCAGAAACACTCAGTCATAGTAGATTGTGAGTTTCTTGAAGGCAGGGGTAGAGTCAGCTGTATCTTCCATCCTAACCCTGGGATCTAACCTAGAGGAAGCTTTCAACAAAAGTTTTTAAATAAAGAAATGATTATGGAAAAATACCTATAGCTACAGCTCCTTAAAACTTTTTTTGTATATGAGAAGTTGACATATTATTTAAAAAATACATTTTACTCTTATTTTATACTTAAGAGTCTGATTCCTACTGAGCTTTATATTACTAGACTACCTAGAACTTATTTGTATATTCCTACTGGCTTGATGTAACATGTTGTGAAATTTTTTATCCCTGCTGAGATATGAGGTTGAGATGTTTAATAAAAACAAAGAAAAATGTAAAAAGCCAAAATCTCATCTAAAGAATGGATGAAAGATCTGATTTTCAGAACATGTAGGTAAATGGAATGGTTCCTTTTTTTAGACTCAGCTGATCAAAACAATATAAATTTAAATAAAATATTTTCCATAGGAAAAAAAAAGTACCCCTCTGCCCCCCAAATGCATTGTACTCGGGGTTGGAAGACTTAAAGAGATTCCACTCATTTTTATTTATTTTTAGGTAGCCAGGGGGCCTAATGTTTTCTGGTTTGAACAATATTGCTATTTGTAAAGATTTTCTAAGGGAAGGTGAACAGACATCCTTCTTTGGGATGATTCCTTACCAACTCTTGTCTGCCAAATTAGTGGATTGTCAGGTTTATGATAGTATGGTTGTAGGCATAAACTCACATAGAGGATCAAATTATGCAGGACAGAAATAAAAGATAAAAGGGTGTTGAATTTCATTGAACAACTGTAGTTAAGGATAGGAAGGTTAGCATTAGAATCCTGATCACGTTGATAGCCTGGTATGAATATTTTACAACTTTATACAGTTTACTTTTGTGATAGTAATAATGTAAGATGAATTCTGTTTATCCTAGTTCAGGTAGTATAGGTGCATATTTGCAAGTATAAATTTCTCAGCTAAGTTTTCTGCATGGATTTGTTATTAGTCATCCTTCTTTCTAAGTAGCCTGATTAGAGTCTAGGAGAAGCTTCTATAACAGGAAGGATAAATACATGCCATGTGAGATCATACCCATTCCTCACCCATGGCAGACATTTATTGTGAACCATTTTTTTCCTGAGTCATTGGTTGCTTTTTGTAAAAGAGCAAGAGATTGGCAAAATTAGAAGAGGTCAATATTATCACCCTTGAGGGGAACTGTATAACTAACAACAGAGAGAAAGTTGCCTTGATAAATCAATAACTAACTAGTTCTTGGCTAAAGATGGTAAATTAGACTCACCTGAGGGGGTTTTAAAGAAAACTTTTATGCAAGCTGTTGTGGCTTGTCATTTAATGTTTTGAATATAAGGGGAATGTCTAAGAATTTTTAAAAATTTAGTCAAAATATTTTTAAAACAAAGAATAGCAGATTGGCTCTTATTTTTATATAAAATCTAGTCTTAAAAGGCACAGAAGATTAAAAATAGAAAGGACAATTGAGACCACTTATTCCTACTTTCTCCCCACTTATCATTGCAAAAATGAGACTCAAATTGGGGAACTGATTCACCTAAGGTCACAGAACTCAGGAATGAAAACAGAGCAGCCAGGGAAATTGCTGCTATCTTACTTGGCCATTCTACTCATACCATCCCAGTCTCTATAGTGAGGGTATGAAGTAAATAGATCTCAGAGTTTCTTCAATTCTAAATTATGTTTCTCTCTAACCCCTCATGAACTTTCTGATATTATGTATTTGTTTATATTCTGTACCCACTGTCTAGAATGTAAACTTCATGAGGGTTAGGTCTTTATCTGTTTTGTTCTCTACCATTTTACTATGATATTCCCTACATTTACTGAAGTACATTTTTAAAAGACAGATGTTACTGAGTGAATGGGTGGAGATGAGGCTCAGAATCTTTTTTAATCTCACACTTCACGCAACTGCCACCAATTAATTGGAGTTAGCTTTCTTGTAGCGTGTGGTGGACAGATTCTAAGGTCATCCTCATGATCCTCACCTCCTGGTGTTCACACCTTGTGTAATCCTCTCCCCTTGAGAGTAGAAGTGATCTGTGACTTGCTTCTATGGATAAAATGCAGCAGAGGTAGAGCAGTGTGTTTGATTACATGTAAGTGATTCTGTGCATGTGATTGCATTACATAAGATTATAATACCTGTCATGCTAAGAGACGTCCTCCCTTGCTGACTTTGAAGAGGCAAGCTGCCACCTTGTGAGTTGCTTGTGAAGAGGGCTACTTGGCAAGGAACTGGAGGTGGCATCTGGATAACTTCCCACAAGACACTGAGGCCCTCAGTTCAGCAGTCTGCAAGGAACTGAATGTTTCCAACAACCACGTGAGCCTGGAAGTAGATCCTTCTCCAGTCAAGGTTCATATAAGACCCCAACCTTGACAGCATCTTGATTGTAGCCTTAGAGAGGATCCACGGAAACCATGCCTGAACTCTTGATCTGTAGATGCTCTGAGGTAGTAAATGTGTGTGTGTGTTTTTAAATAAGTGTTTTAGGCTGCTGTTTATTGTAATTTGTTATCTAGCTGTAGGTAATTAACACATAACCACCCATTTAGATATATTTCTTTCATTTGGATATCCACAAAATCGAACTCTAAACCAGATTTGGAGTACTCTGAATTAAATATTACAATCTAGTAGAAAATGAAACTCTCTTTCGAAAGTGAAAAGGTTTAGTTTCTGGCTTGGGTTCTGTTAAATCTATAGGGCCACAGCATTCACATCTTTATAATCTGCTGGTGCTTACTCATTGCTTGTTTGTGGAAGTCAGAGTTCTCCTTTTTTTTACTTCTTAGTCAGTTGCCTGCATACCAATGAATTACTAAGACAGGCTGGCTTCAAGGCAGGGGGAGCATATCTAAGTATCTCTGTTTATATTAAAAATGGTTCTTAACATTTTAACTGTTATATTGATTACTTAAAGTCTATATTATAAATGAGGCAATAGGTTGGTAACCAAAGATGCCACTCTCTAAAAATATCCTTTTATTATTTTTTTTAATTTTAAAAAACTTTTTATTTTTTTCCCATTTTATTTTCTTTTCAGTGTTCCAAAATTCATTGCTTATGCACCACTCCCAGTGCTCCATGCAATACGTGCCCTCCATAATACCACCAGGCTCACCCAGTACCCCCCCCAGCCCCCTCCATTTGTTTCTCAGAGTCCACAGTCTCTCATGGTTTGTCTCCCCCTCCAATTTCCCCCAATTCCCTTCTCCTTTCCATCTCCCAATGTCCTCTGTGTTATTCCTTATGCTCCAGAAGTAAGTGAAACCATATGATACTTGACTATCTCTGCTTGACTTATTTTATTCAGCATAATCTCTTCCAGTACCATCCATATTGATACAAAAGTTGGGTATTCATTCTTTCTGATGGAGGCATAATACTCCATTGTATATATCAACCATATCTTCTTCATCCATTTGTCCATTGAAGGTCATCTTGGTTCTTTCCACAGTTTGGTGACTGTCCATTGCTGCTATGAACATTGGGGTGCAGATGGCCCTTCTTTTCACTACATCTATATCTTTGGGGTAAATACCCAGTAGTGCAATGCAGCATCATACGGTAGCTCTATTTTTAATTTCTTAAGGAATTGCCACACTATTTTCCAAAGTGGCTGCACCAACTTGCATTCCCACCAACAGTGTAGAGGATTCCCCTTTTTCTACATCCTCTCCAATACATGTTGTTTACTGCCTTGTTGATTTTGGCCATTCTAACTGGTGTTAGGTGATATCTTAATCTGGTTTTGATTTGAATCTCCCTGATGGCTAATGATGATGAACATTTTTTCATGTGTCTGTTACCCATTTGCATGTCTTCTTTGGAGAAGTGTCTGTTCATGTCTTCTGCCCATTTTTGATATGATTATCTGTTCTGCGTGTGTTGAGCTTGAGGAGTTCTTTTTTTTTTTTCTTTTTTTTTTTTTTTAAAGATTTTATTTATTTATTTGACAGAGATCACAAGTAGGCAGAGAGGCAGGCAGAGAGGGAGGAGGAAGCAGGCTCCTTGCAGAGCAGAGAGCCCAATGTGGGGCTCGATGCCAGGACCCTGGGAATCATGACCTGAGCCGAAGGCAGAGCCTTTAACCCACTGAGCCACCCAGGCACCCCTTGAGGAGTTCTTTATAGATCTTGGATATCAACCCTTTATCTGTAGTGTCATTTGCGAATATCTTCGCACATTCCGTGGGTTGCCTCTTTGTTTTGTTGACTGTTTCCTTTGCTGTGCAGAAGCTTTTGATCTTGATGAAGTCCCAAAAGTTCATTTTTGCTTTTGTTTCCTTTGCCTTTGAAGACATGTCTTGAAAGAAGTTGCTGTGACCAGTGTCGAAGAGGTTACTAAGTATGTTCTTCTCTAGGATTTCGATAGATTCCTGCCTCACGTTGAGGTCTTTTATCCTTTTCAAGTTTATTATTGTGTATGGTGTAAGAGAATGGTAGAGTTTCATTCTTCTACACATAGCTGTCCAATTTTCCCAGCACCACTTATTGAAGAGACTGTCTTTTTTCCACTGTATATATTTTCCTGCTTTGTTGAAGGTTATTTGACCATACAGTTGAAGGTCCATAACTGGGCTCTTCATTCTGTTCCGCTGGCCTATGTGTCTGTTTTTGTGCCAGTACCATTCTGTCTTGGTGATCACAGCTTTGTAGTAAAGCTTGAGATCAGGCAACATGATGCCCCCAGTTTTGTTTTTCTTTTTCAACATTTCCTTAACAATTTGGGGTCTCTTCTGGTTCTATACAAATTTTAGGATTGCCTGTTCCAGCTCTTTGAAAAATGTCAGTGGAGTTTTGATCAGGATGGCATTGAAAGTATAGATTGCTCTAGGCAGTATAGACATTTTAATAATGTTTATTCTTCTGATCCATGAACATGGAATGGTCTTCTGTATTTTTGTGTCTTCTTCAGTTTCTTTCATGAGTGTTCAGTTTCTTTCATGAGTTCCTCAAGTACATGGAACTTTCTCCAGAATAGACCACATACTGGGTAACAAATCAGGGTTCAACCGACACTAAAAGATTGAGATTGTTATTCCCTACATATTCTCAGACCACAGTGCTTTGAAATTGGAACTCAACCACATGAAAAAGTTTGGAAGGAATTGAAACACTTGGAAGCTAAAGACCACCCTGCTTAAGAATGTTTGGATCAACCAGGAAATCAAAGAAACAATTCATGGAAACCAATGAGAATGAAGACACTTCCGTCCAAAACCTATGGGATACAGCAAAGGCGATCCTAAGGGGGAAGTACATAGCCATCCAAGTCTCCCTCAAAAAAACTGAAAATCCAGAATATACCAGCTCTCTTTATACCTTAACTGGAGAATCAACAACAAATTAAGCCAACCCCACATACGAGAAGGGAAATAATCAAGATTAGAGCAGAGATTGAGGTAGAAACTAGAGACACAGTAGAACACATCAACAGAACTAGAAGCTGTTTTTTGGAAAGAATCTATAAGATCGGTAAGCCATTGGCCAAACCCATCCAAAAGAAAAGAGAGAGGACCCAAATTAATAAAATTATGAAGGAAAAGGGAGAGATCATGACTAAAACCAAGGAAAAAGAAACAGTCATCAGAAATTGTTATCAACTGTTATATGCCAGTAAGTTAAGCAACCTAGAAGAAATGGATGCATTCCTGGAAACCTATAAACTTCCAAAACTGAATCAGGAATAAATTGACAACCTGAATAGACCAGTATCTAGTAACAAGATTGAGGCAGTGATCAAAAACGTCCCAAGACACAAGATCCCAGGATCTGACGGATTCCCCGGAGAATTCTACCAAGCATTCAAAGAAGAAATAATACCTATTCTCCTGAAGCTGTTTCAAAAAATAGAAACAGAACGCACACTTGCAGACTCTTTTTATGAAGCCAACATTGCCCTGAATGAAGTCAATGGCAATGAAGTCAAACTCTGTCTTCATAGATGACGTAATACTTTATGTGGAAACCCAAAAGCCTACACCCCCAAACTACTATAACTCATACAGCAATTCAGTAATGTGGCAGGATACAAAATCTATGATACAGAAATCAGCTGCTTTCTTATACACTAACAACAAAAATATAGAAAGGGAAATTAGGGAATTGATTTCATTTACAATAATAGCAAGAACCATAAGATACCTGGGAATAAACCTAATCAAAGAGGTAAAAAAGTTTTTTTATTTAGAATGATTTGTCTTTGTAGACAGTGTGTTAGTGTTAATGAAAACCCTTAAAAAATGCAGTCAAGTAATTTTTATGAGTGTACATGATCTTAACGATTTTTATCATTGAATTTTGTGGGCTTGGCAGTTTTCTTTGTGCAGTGAAATTGTGCTTTTGCATTTCATAGCCAAATAGAAATAAAATAGATCATGCATAATTTTGCATTGTCCTTGTCCTCTCTGTTTTTATGAGTAATTGATGATATCAATATCTTTTACTTTACAAAATCATTGCTGTTTAGTGAAATTGGCTTTATATCAAATCTCATTTTTCCAACTGATTCCATAGAATTTTACTTGGATAGCCATAAAAAAAAGTCACCAAATGGTGAGTTGAAAATGTTACAATGCTAACATGGTGTCCAGGTCTTTGGGCTCCTTGAGATATATTGGGTGTGCTTTTGCAATTATTTTAGAATTACAAGACACTTGGCAGCTCTTTCCTATTATCACATCCTTTATCTCTACCTACTTTAGACCAAGGAATACATTTTACTTTGGGGAATGCCCTTTTTCTGATTAAAAGCACCCAGAACTTAGCCCTTCTTCTTCCTCATTTTTTATTGAGGTATAATTGACATATAACATTATATTGATTTCAAATGTACAACATAATGATTTGATATTTGTGTATATACTAAAAAAGTATATACTTACTGTCAACACAGTAAGTCTAGTTATCCTCATGTCAACAAAGTTGCATTTTTTTGTGATGAGAACTTTTAAGATTCACTTTTTTAGCAACTTTCATGTATGTGGTACAACATTATTGACTGTAGTCACTGTATTGTACATTACATCCCCATGGTTTATCTGTTTCATAACTGGAAGCTTATACCTTTTAAAAAAAAATTATTTTTTATAAACATATATTTTTATCCCCAGGGGTACAGGTCTGTGAATCACCAGGATTACACACTTCACAGTACTCACCAAAGCACATACCCTCCCCAATGTCCATAATCCCACCCCCTTCTCCCAAACCCCCTCCCCCCAGCAACCCTCAGTTTGTTTTGTGAGATTAAGAGTCACTTATGGTTTGTCTCCCTCCCAATTCCATCTTGTTTCATTGATTCTTCTTCTACCCACTTAAGGCCCCATGTTGCATCACCACTTCCTCATATCAGGGAGATCATATGATAGTTGTCTTTCTCCACCTGACTTATTTCGCTAAGCATGATACGCTCTAGTTCCATCCATGTTGTCGCAAATGGCAAGATTTCATTTCTTTTGATGGCTGCATAGTATTCCATTGTGTATATATACCACATCTTCTTGATCCATTCATCTGTTGATGGACATCTAGGTTCTTTCCATAGTTTGGCTATTGTGGACATTGCTGCTACGTTTGTATCTTTAGGGTAAATACCCAGTAGTGCAATTGCTGGGTCATAGGGAAGTTCTATTTTCAACATTTTGAGGAACCTCCATGCTGTTTTCCAGAGTGGCTGCACCAGCTTGCATTCCCACCAACAGTGGAGGAGGGTTCCCCTTTCTCCGCATCCTCGCCAGCATCTGTCATTTCCTGACTTGTTGATTTTAGCCATTCTGATTGGTGTGAGGTGATATCTCATTGTGGTTTTGATTTGTATTTATCTGATGCTGAGTGATATGGAGCACTTTTTCATGTGTCTGTTGGCCATCTGGATGTCTTCTTTGCAGAAATGTCTGTTCATGTCCTCTGCCCATTTCTTGATTGGATTATTTGTTCTTTAGGTGTTGAGTTTGCTAAGTTCTTTATAGATTCTGGACACTAGTCCTTTATCTGATATGTCGTTTGAAAATATCTTCTCCCATTCTGTCAGTTGTCTTTTGATTTTGTTAACTGTTTCCTTTGCTGTGCAAAAGCTTTTGATCTTGATGAAATCCCAATAGTTCATTTTTGCCCTTGCTTCCCTTGCCTTTGGCGCTGTTCCTAGGAAGATGTTGCTGTGGCTGAGGTCGAAGAGGTTGCTGCCTGTGTTCTCCTCAAGGATTTTAATGGATTCCTTTCGCACATTGAGGTCCTTCATCCATTTTGAGTCTATTTTTGTGTGTGGTGTAAGGAAATGGTCCAATTTCATTTTTCTGCATGTGGCTGTCCAATTTTCCCAGCACCATTTATTGAAGAGGCTGTCTTTTTTCCATTGGACAGTCTTTCCTGCTTTGTCGAAGATTAGTTGACTGTAGATTTGAGGGTCTATTTCTGGACTCTCTATTCTGTTCCATTGATCTATGTGTCTGTTTTTGTGCCAGTACCATGCTGTCTTGATGATGACAGCTTTGTAATAGAGCTTGAAGTCCGGAATTGTGATGCCACCAACTTTGGCTTTCCTTTTCAATATCCCTTTGGCTATTCGAGGTCTTTTCTGGTTCCATATAAATTTTAGAATTATTTGTTCCATTTCTTTGAACAAGATGGATGGTACTTTGATAGGAATTGCATTAAATGTGTAGATTGCTTTAGGTAGCATAGACATTTTCACAATTTATTTATTATTTATTTAATTATTTATTCTTCCAATCCAGGAGCATGGAACATTTTTCCATTTCTCTGTGTTTTCCTCAATTTCTTTCATGAGTACTTTATAGTTTTCTGAGTATAGATTCTGTGCCTCTTTGGTTATGTTTATTCCTAGGTACCTTATGGTTTTGGGTGCAATTGTAAATGGGATTGACTCCTTAATTTCTCTTTCTGTTGGTGTAGAGAAATGCAACTGATTTCTGTGCATTGATTTTATATCCTGACACTTTACTGAATTCCTGTATAAGTTCTAGCAGTTTTGGAGTGGAGTCTTTGGGGTTTTCCACATATAGTATCATATCATCTGCGAAGAGTGATAATTTGATTTCTTCTTTGCCAATTTGGATGCCTTTAATTTCCTTTTGTTGTCTGATTGCTGAGGCTAGGACTTCTAGTACTATGTTGAATAGTAGTGGTGATAATGGGCATCCCTGCCGTGTTCCTGACCTTAGCGGAAAAGCTTTCAGTTTTTCTCCATTGAGAATGATATTTGCGGTGGGTTTTTCATAGATGGCTTTGATGATATTGAGGTATGTGCCCTCTATCCCTACACTTTGAAGAGTTTTGATCAGGAAGGGATGCTGTACTTTGTCAAATGCTTTTTCAGCATCTATTAAGAGTATCATATGGTTATTGTTCTTTCTTTTATTGATGTGTTGTATCACATTGACTGATTTGCGGATGTTGAACCAACCTTGCAGCCCTGGAATAAATCCCACTTGGTCGTGGTGAATAATCCTTTTAACGTACTGTTGAATCCTATTGGCTAGTATTTTGTTGAGTATTTTCGCATCTGTGTTCATCAAGGATATTGGTCTATAGCTCTCTTTTTTGATGGGATCCTTGTCTGGTTTTGGGATCAAGGTGATGCTGGCCTCATAAAATGAGTTTGGAAGTTTTCCTTCCATTTCTATTTTTTGGAACAGTTTCAGGAGAATAGGAATTAGTTTTTCTTTAAATGTTTGGTAGAATTCCCCCAGGAAGCCATCTGGCCCTGGGCTTTTGTTTGTTTGGAGATTTTTTTTTTTAAAGATTTTATTTATTTATTTATTTGACAGAGAGAAATCACAAGTAGATGGAGAGGCAGGCAGAGAGAGAGAGAGGGAAGCAGGCTCTCCGCTGAGCAGAGAGCCCGATGCGGGACTCGATCCCAGGACTCTGAGATCATGACCCGAGCCGAAGGCAGCGGCCCAACCCACTGAGCCACTCAGGCGCCCCTTGTTTGGAGATTTTTAATGACTGTTTCAATCTCCTTACTGGTTATGGGTCTGTTCAGGCTTTCTATTTCTTCCTGGTTCAGTTGTGGTAGTTTATATGTTTCTAGGAATGCATCCATTTCTTCCAGATTGTCAAATTTATTGCCGTAGAGTTGCTCATAGTATGTTCTTATAATAGTTTGTATTTCTTTGGTGTTAGTTGTGATCTCTCCTCTTTCATTCATGATTTTATTTATTTGGGTCCTTTCTCTCTTCTTTTTGATAAGTCGGGCCAGTGGTTTATCAATTTTATTAATTCTTTCAAAGAACCAGCTCCTAATTTCGTTGATTTGTTCTGTTGTTTTTTTGGTTCCTATTTCATTGATTTCTGCTCTGATCTTTATGATTTCTCTTCTCCTGCTGGGCTTAGGGTTTCTTTCTTGTTCTTTCTCCAGCTCCCTTAGGTGTAGGGTTAGGTTGTGTACCTGAGACCTTTCTTGTTTCTTGAGAAAGGCTTGTACCACTATATATTTTCCTCTCAGGACTGCCTTTGTTGTGTCCCACAGATTTTGAACCGTTGTATTTTCATTATCATTTGTTTCCATGATTTTTTTCAATTCTTCCTTAATTTCCCGGTTGACCCATTCATTCTTTAGAAGGATACTGTTTAGTCTCCATGTATTTGGGTTCTTTTCAAACTTCCTTTTGTGGTTGAGTTCTAGCTTTAGAGCATTGTGGTCTGAAAATATGCAGGGAATGATCCCAATCTTTTGATACCGGTTGAGTCCTGATTTAGGACCGAGGATGTGATCTATTCTGGAGAATGTTCCATGTGCACTAGAGAAGAATGTGTATTCTGTTGCTTTGGGATGAAATGTTCTGAATATATCTGTGATGTCCATCTGGTCTAGTGTGTCGTTTAAGGCCTTTATTTCCTTGCTGATCTTTTGCTTGGATGATCTGTCCATTTCAGTGAGGGGAGTGTTAAAGTCCCCTACTATTATTGTATTATTGTTGATGTGTTTCTTTGATTTTGTTATTAATTGGTTTATATAGTTGGCTGCTCCCACGTTGGGGGCATAGATATTTAAAATTGTTAGATCTTCTTGTTGGACAGACCCTTTGAGTATGATATAGTGTCCTTCCTTATCTCTTATTATAGTCTTTGGCTTAAACTCTAATTGATCTGATATAAGGATTGCCACTCCTGCTTTCTTCTGATGTCCATTAGCATGGTAAATTCTTTTCCACCCCCTCACTTTAAATCTGGAGGTGTCTTCGGGCTTAAAATGTGTTTCTTGGAGGCAACATATAGATGGGTTTTGTTTTTTTTTATCCATTCTGATACCCTGTGTCTTTTGACAGGGGCATTTAGCCCATTAACATTCAGGGTAACTATTGAGAGATATGAATTTAGTACCATTGTATTGCCTGTAAGGTGACTGTTACTGTATATGGTCTCTGTTCCTTTCTGATCTACCACTTGTAGGCTCTCTCTTTGCTTAGAGGACCCCTTTCAATATTTCCTGTAGAGCTGGTTTGGTATTTGCAAATTCTTTCAGTTGTTGTTTGTCCTGGAAGCTTTTAATCTCTCCTTCTATTTTCAATGATAGCCTAGCTGGATATAATATTCTTGGCTGCATGTTTTTCTTGTTTAGTGCTCTGAAAATATCATGCCAGCTCTTTCTGGCCTGCCAGGCCTCTGTGGATAAGTCAGCTGCCAATCTAATATTTTTACCATTGTATGTTACAGACTTCTTTTCCCTGGCTGCTTTCAGGATTTTCTCTTTGTCACTGAGACTTGTAAATTTTACTATTAGGTGACGGGGTGTGGGCCTATTCTTATTGATTTTGAGGGGCGTTCTCTGAACCTCTTGAAGTTTGATGCTCGTTCCCTTTGCCATATTGGGGAAATTCTCCCCAATAATTCTCTCCAGTATACCTTCTGCTCCCCTCTCTCTTTCTTCTTCTTCTGGAATCCCAATTATTTTAATGTTGTTTCGTCTTATGGTGTCATTTATCTCTCGAATTCTCCCCTCGTGGTCCAGTAGCTGTTTGTCCCTCTTTTGCTCAGCTTCTTTATTCTCTGTCATTTGGTCTTCTATATTGCTAATTCTTTCTTCTGTCTCATTTATCCTAGCAGTGAGAGCCTCCATTTTTGATTGCACCTCATTAATAGCTTTTTTGATGTCAACTTGGTTAGATTTTAGTTCTTTTATTTCTCCAGAAAGGGCTTTTATATCTCCCGAGAGGGTTTCTCTAATATCTTCCATGCCTTTTTCGAGCCCGGCTACAACCTTGAGAATTGTCATTCTGAACTCTAGATCTGACATATTACCGATGTCTGTATTGATGAGGTTCCTAGCCTTCGGTACTGCCTCTTGTTCTTTTTTTTGTGGTGTATTTTTCCGTCTTGTCATTTTATCCAGATAAGAGTATATGAATGAGCAAGTAAAATACTAAAAGGGTGGCAACAACCCCAGGAAAATATGCTTTAACCAAATCAGAAGAGATCCCAAATTGTGAGGGGGGAGAAAGGGGATAAAAAGAGGTTCAAAAAGGGAGAAAGGAAAAAAAGAAAAAAAAAAAAGAAAAGAATTTTTTTAAAAAAAGAAAACGAATAAAGAAAAATATAAAAAAGAAAAAATATATTAGATAAACTAGTTAAAAAATGTTAAAAAAGAAAAGGGTAAAAGTTAAAAAAATTTTACCAGATGGTGAGAAAAAAAAAACAAAAAATGAAAAAGAAAAAATCCACCCCCGCCGACCTGAGCTCGCTGAAGTCTTTGCGCAGGATCTCCAGTGCCTTCTGCAGGAACTGCTGCATTGTGTTGCCCTTTTTCATCTTCCCCGTTCGCCCCCAGAGCCATCCCAGTAACTGAAGGTGATTTCGATCTCCTCACTCTTGATCTTCTCCTGCTTGGCCTCCCACTCCTGACGCAGCTCTTCCCGGAGCCGGTTCTCCTCTTCCTCGCGGTCTGGTCAGGTAGGAAGCTGGTGTCCACATCAGGGTTCTTCCCCAGTTTCCTCTTCTTTGTGGTGACCTCTTCCCTCTCCAGCTCCTCCTCATATGCGGCCGCCTACTCCTTCTCATCGCCCGCCTCCTCCTCTTCCTCCAGGGTGAAGGACAGGCTGGAGATCTTGCGCTTGGCCTCCTGCTTGTGCCCCTTCTCTCGCAGCTTCTCCAGCTTCAGCTGCAGCTCCTTCGACTGCTCTTTCTTTGCCAGCTGCTTCTCCCTCTCCTTCACCAGGGCCTCCTGCTTGGCCTTCATGTCATTCAGGGTCACGAGACCAATGGTGCTAGACTTGAGCTCCGCCTCCACGGTGTCATAGTGAGTGGAGAACTTCTTGTCGATGTTGGATTTCATGATGTTCTCCTCCGCGATCCGCTGCTTCATCTGCTCCATCTGCTTGCGCTGCTTCTCCCTCTTCTTCATCAGGTGCATGGTGCCGCCCGCTTCGCACGCGGCGCCCTTGTATTGAGCCATGGCGGCGGCGGCGGCGGGGCAACGGCGGTAACAGCGACAGCGGCCTGGTGGAGTCTCAACGGCTGCAAACGGCAGCAGCCGAGCAGTCAGCTGACACCCCGGAAGCTTATACCTTTTGTCCTCTTTCACTTATTTCATCTATCTCCCAACACCTCTTCTGGCAACCACCAACCTATTCTCCGTATCTATTAGTTTAGTTTTGTTTGTTTGGTTTTTAAAATTTGACATATAAGTATAATTCTATGGTATTTGTCTTTTTCTGACTTAATTCACTTAGCATAATACTTTCAAGGTCCATTCATGTTGTTGCAAATGGGAAGGTTTCATTCTTTTTTTATGGCTAAGTTATATTCCATTGTGTGTATATTGCCACATCTTTTTATCTATCTATTAATGGACACTTAGGTTGTTTCCATATCTTCACTATTGTGAATAATGCTGCAGTGCATATATTTTTTCTAATTAGTGTTGTTTTTTCTTTTTTTTAAAAAATTTATTTATTTTAGAGAGAGAGAGAGAGGGAGAGAACAAGTTGAGGGAGGAGTAGAAGGAGAGGGAGAGAGAATTCTCAAGCAGACCCCCTGCTGAATGTGGTGCCTGATGCAGCTGGGCTCTATCCCAGACCTTGAGATCATGACCTGAGGCAAAATCAAGAGCAGGGTGCCTAATCAACTGAGCCATCCAGGTGTCCCAGTGTTTTTGTTTTCTTTGGATAAATACCTAGAGGTAGAATTGCTTGATTATATGGTAGTTCTATTTTTATTTCCTGAGTAACTTTCATACTGTTTTCCATAGTGGCTGCAACAATTTGCATTTCCATCAGCAGGGCACAAGGGTTCCCTTTTCGCCACATCATTGCCAGTGCTTATTTCTTGGCTTTTTGATAGTAGTCATTCTAACAAGTGTAAGGTAGTATCTCATTTTTGCATTTACATTTTCTTGATGATCAGTGATGTTTAGCATCTTTTCTTCTGTCTGTTGGTCATCTGTAGGTCTTTGTAAAAATATCTGTTCAGGTTCTCTACCCATTTTTAAATCATGTTATTTTTATTTATTTATTTATTTTAGTATTCAATTGTATGGGTTCTTTATATATTTTGGATATTAACTACTTTATGGATAAAGGATTTGCAAATATCTTCTCCCATTCAGTAGGTTGCCTAGAACTCAGCCCTCAGGCTTCCTTAACCAGGCGTATTTTCTTTTATTTTTTTTAGATTTTATTTATTTATTTGACAGACAGAGATCACAAGTAGGCAGAGAGGCAGGCAGAGAGAGGAGGAAGCAGGCTCCCTGCTGAGCAGAGAGCCCGATGCGGGGCTCGATCCCAGGACCCTGGTATCATGACCTGAGCTGAAGGCAGAGGCTTTAACCCACTGAGCCACCCAGGTGCCCCGCCAGGCGTATTTTCAATGCAGAAGAGAGCTAGCCTGCAATACCTGATTCTACCATTAGGTGCTGCTCTTTAACATATAATATTTTGCATAGTGGTTTTGTTTGTTTGTTTTTGTTTTTTTCCCCTTTTCCTCCCCAAATTAATTTGAGGGTACGAAAGCACATCATGCTTTCTTATTGCATATTAAGATTTTGAAGCTTTTTAAAAAAATACTTTATTTGAGAGAGAGAGAGTGCTTGAGAAAGCGCAAGTGGAACAGAGGGGCAGAGGGAGAGAGAGAGAGATGGGCTCCTGGCTGAGCAGGGAGCCCAATGTGGGGTTCAGTCCCAGCACCCTGGGATCATGACCTAAGCTGAAGGCAGACTTAACTGACTGAGCCACCCATATGCCTTGGATTTTGATACGTTTTTATTAGAACTGTTTGCTTTTCTAAATAAATTGGAAGCTAACCACCCTAACCTGAAAATTTCCCAAGTGAGATATTTAAGTTCTCATAAAATAAATTAGTGAGCTATCCTAGTGATGGTATAAAGCTTCACTTTTACAGAATAAGTCTCTTTAAAAAAGTAAAAAAAAAAAAAAAATCTTTCTTGTGTCAAAGTTTATTACTCACATTCCCAAAATGAGTAACTTGGGAATTATCTTTGAATTTTTTATTGCCCAAATCTTTACTTTTTAAAAGTAAACTAGAAATTATCTAGATATTTTGGTTTCACTGGTAGCTGCATAAATTTTTCAGGTACAATTGAATTTTTTGAAAAAGGAAACATTATGCTTTTTTTTGTTGTTTTATACAAAATAGAAGATAGAGAAGAAAGAACATTATTGAATGGGTGATACTTCGATCTTTGTACTTCTATATCAGATAAGGGATTAATAGTTCTGGCAGCAGCAGCATTTT
Source organism: Mustela nigripes (assembly GCF_022355385.1). Taxonomy (NCBI): domain Eukaryota; kingdom Metazoa; phylum Chordata; class Mammalia; order Carnivora; family Mustelidae; genus Mustela; species Mustela nigripes. The sequence continues at coordinate 62,139,791 of NC_081563.1, forward strand.
TTGGGGGAGCATATATATACAATAAATATGAGGCAATAATTCAATGCTAAAATGGCCTCATGTTCCATGAAAACTTGAAATAGGATGTCAGAATGGCTAAGACACAAAGTTTTGTGACAATAAGCAGGAGCTCTGGGGCTTATGGGTTAACTCTGGGTATTCTGTTAAGGCTACCAACCAGCCCATCTGTATCGGTTCCTGGAAAGCCTCGGTAGGGAAAGGCAAGAGTTAAATCTGGGTTGTAGGAGAGCGATACAATAAAAATAATAAAAACCACAGACCTCACCATATTTTAATGCAGAGGTTCTTGTATTCAGGTGAGAAGTTATCTTTATAGGAAGGTTTTTTACCCCTTTATTCTTTTTTTTTTCCTTTACAAAAAATATTTGCTGATTTTAGAAAATTGTTTCCTGTGAATGAAACTCTTCACTTTAGGGTTGATATGTTGTGACTTATGAAAATTTGAAATACCTGTTATGGATCAGCTCTCACTTAGCAAGGGCTGTATTTGTCAGGTGATGATTGAAGTTGTAAATCAGTATTCTTGGATCTGGAATTTCCTATGGTGAAGCAAATAGCTGCAAACATCAGCTTTAAGAATAAAATAAAATGAAACAAGCAGTAATAATAATAAAAAAAAAAAACCTTGACAGGCAAATTTGGTGTTACACGTTGTGCATTTCTTTTCAGTCTCTCAAACTTTCTGAACACTATAATTTGTTTGTACTACTGCATCACTATCATCAAAGATATAGGACTTTATTAGCCCTTCTCTCTTAGGAATAGCTTTTTTTTTTTTTAAGAGAAAGGAATGCATGAAAGTTCAGCCACTTGAATCTGTGTATAATTATTTTTTGTAACAAAAGTCTTAGACTTCTTTAGTATGAAAAAGAGGAGAAAGAAGGAAGAGTATAAAGAAAGGAATGACTAGTGAAAGGGAAGGAATAGAGAGGGAAAAAGAGGAGAGAGAGGAAGAGAAAGAAACTTCAGTACAAGTTTTCTTTTGAAAAAGTCAGCACAGTGACAATATTGTGCCATGATGAGATCATTTTTCAGACCTCCATAGCCACCTACTCTTCCAAGTTTGAGAACTCTATCAGAAATAAATAGCTTATATTTACAGTATACTGTTAGTGAACAACAGTCCAGTTTCTTTACTATCTGTGGAGAAGACTTTGTCCTTTCTGGGGGCTGTGGCTGAATGGTCACCTTATTTTTAGTTCAAGTGTCTTAAAACCATTTGAAAATAATTAGGATGAGATCACATGAGAGCTTGAGAAAGGAGTGGCTTTAGCAGTCTGTTGGGCTGGAGTCATGGGTTGTTAATGGCCTCTGCAGACGATTTAGCCTTATGTCTGAAGTCCTAGTCTCTGTCTGATCTCCAGGGTTGAGTTCAGCTCATTAGACAGCTGTCCAGAACACAGAGGAGCCCTGAATGCTAGAGGGGAACTTCTAGCAGGTGGTGGAGAGTCTTGTATTGGCTGCTTGTCTATATGAATGATCATTTGTCTCTAAGCCCAAAAATAAGCTCATCAACTTTGCAAAAAGAAAATGTGATGGCCATGCCAGTTAACCAGAGGATATGAAGCCAGGTTGGACTTCTTTTCTTGCCTGATAATGTCTCTGAGTTCTGAGAACCTAGATGCTCTCTTTTTCTGCTATGTTCACTGCGACTTTGTCATCTCAGTATTCATTCTTTTGTTACGCTTCCTACTTGTTCTCTCTTCTCCTGAATTATAGATGAGAGGAACTAAAGGTGTGGGTGATAAGAGTGAATGGGTCCGCGGGGTCTCCATGATACCATGTTTAACAGTGCCTGGAGGTCAGGCTGTGTTGGGGAGGCTGGAAAGGTGAGGCTGACTGTGTAGTATGAGAACCTGTGCCCACTGTGTGGGGCTGTCAGCCAAGGGCCTGGTGCCCAGAAGAGGGTCTAAAACTTGGTCACTAGCTTGCACTGAAGTTTGTGAGTCAGAAAGAGCCATGAATTAAAGGAGAGTTTGAGAGCTTGGCCGAGGAAGGTGCTTCCACTGTGAGACTCTTCAGTGCTGCCCTACATGGGGTGCTGCCTGGGTCTGGTATCCTTGCAGTTGTCGGACTTTCCTGATAGGGCTTGCAGCCAGTTGTCCATTTATCCAGATGTAGCAAGAGATTCTCCTAAGAAAAAGAATGCCCTACCCAATCTTAAAAACAAACAAACAAAAAAACACAAAAAACCCCACACCATTCAGCTTCGGTCCTCCTTGTGATATACGAAGGGACCAGCTGAATATGAGATGGAGAGGAGTGGCTGGGCAGCCTTCTTCAAGTGGGATTTCTGGGAGCCAGGGTGGACGTACAGGCTAGGCTGACGAACGCTTGTGCTGCTGAGGTGTAAGGTGGCACTTGGGGATGGGGCCTCCTGATCATGCCTCACAAAACTTCTCTCCTCTCCTGGCCTCTTCCTTAGTGTGGCCTTCCATTTTTGTCAGGTCCCTGCAGAAATTCATCTGTCTTCCTTCCTGTGGGGCTGCTGGGTAAGGTTTTTAGGACATAACTGTGTCTGGCTGTGCGAGCCATCTGGTGTTGGAGGGTGGGAATGCAGAATGGTCAGTCTCTCTCAGGGTCAGGTTTAGCCACTGCCTCCAGTTGGTTGTAACTCTTCATTCTTCAGACCAAAGGGCAAGGAAGCAGGGCACAGGGGAGCTTGAAGAGAGCCTGTCCTAGCTTAGATTTTGAGAAGATAAAAGCTAAGTGACAACAGGGGCTAACGCCCAACCACAGAGACTTCCTATGTTATCCTAGAGCAGCACTTCTCAAATTTTAGCATGTGTCCAAATCACCTAGAGAGTTTGCAAAGACTCAGATTTCTAGGTTCCACTCCCACAGTTTCTGATTCAATGGGTCTGAGGTGGGCCAGAGAATTTACATGTCTGCCAAGTTCCAGGTGGTGCTGACTCTGCAGGTCTGGGGACCATGCTTGGAGAACCAGTGGAGCTAGGGGCAAGCTCTGGCCTCTTACGTAACTCAATCTGTGACCTCCGTAGAGAGATCCCTTTGGACTATTGTGCCTTTTTACATCTGCTCACCTCTTTAAATTCAGGGGTCATCAAGGGAGTTTCTCTGTTTCTACAGAAGTGCTTGGCAATCGAGGGTGTTCAGAAGGATTTTGTTGAAAGTTGATTTTTGAGATGCTTTCACAGACTTTGATGTCATTAAAACCATAGAATGTTAGGGTTGAAGTGAAGTTGAGAGCTGACCCTGTTCAACAAGTTCTACAGACAGGATCTCCGACGCTCAGAAAGACCGCGGTCAAAGGATCATACGAGAGTGCTCAAGATCGCACACCTAGCAGGTCTTCTACTTTAATTAAGTGCCCGAAATTATCTCCAGTGATTATTGGGCAATTATTCACTATGTGCTAGACACCAAGTTCTCATCCAATTCTTTGTATCATTTATCAGAATAACCCTATGAGTCAGTGCAGTTACTGTATTTACTTTGCAGGGCCAAAAACTGAGGCTCTGAGAGGTAAATAACTTGCCTCCGTCACAAGGCTAGTAAGGGAGGCATCAGGCAAGTGACTGGAGAATGAGCTGTTGACCATCGTGCTGTTCACACAGTGAGTGCCCCAGGAGTGCTGATATTCGACAAGCTCGTTCTCTTTCTCGGTAACGTCATCATTTGTACAGAATGTTGAAGGCCAGAACGGGTTACATGTGGTAGAGCCTTTTGAGACCATGAGGCATTGTAGGACTAGGTGATGCCCGCAGGAAAGTAGATTTGTATTTTCCAAAGCGTTTTTACAGACTATTTTTGGAGTAACTTTTCATTCCAGCTGAAATGCCCTTCCATGTTGCATCTAGTGCTGTCCAGGTCTTGCTCCTACAGCTTTGATTGTCTTCTTCAAGAGATCTGTTCCTTATACATGTGTTATCTTCTTTTTAAAGAAATTTATTCTTCTTCATTTTTTTAATGTGGAACTTTTTCCCCCATATTATAACTTGTTGGTTCCTAGGAACATCACACAGAGGAGCCCTCACTGCTGGCTGAATTGGAGGTGCTCACATGCATCCTCATCACAACCTGGTGAGGGGGCTGGGCAGGAATTGTAATCCCCAGACTGGAAGGCAAGGGGGTTGAGCCAGACTGAGCCTTGGGGCTGCCTATGATCCTACACAGTCCCTGTGGAGCTCCACCAAGAGCCCAGTCTTCTGTGCTCCTGTCCCTGTTGTCTCTCCACGATCCTGGGTCAGTGGGTGGAGAATTGGGACTGATCGAACTTTCCCTCGCAGTTGCTTCAACTCCACATCTTTGGCTGACCAGCCGTAAGTTATTCTTTCTCAAATATCAGGGTTCTTCCAAAATGATTAGGTAGCTTCCTGGAGCCACACAACTTTAATTTCTTGTGATTTGGGAGGATTGTGCCTCTGCTGAAGTGGAGCCTTCGGGGAGGAAGAGGAGGAAGACGAGGAGGAGGGTAGCCTCAGAGGATCTCAGGTTTTGTGGGCTGCTCAACCTGAGCTGGGCTTTCAATGTCGGGGCAGTTCCTGGGCAGGAAATTCTTGCTGTTGCATATATATCTATATATCTATATATGGATTCATGGCTGCTTTGAGACTGACTGAATTTTTCTCCCTCCTGAGCTGAGCTCCCCTTGGGAACACGGCCCTGGTGGTAATTTTGGAGTATTTGAATCAGTCTGTGTCATCCCACACCAGAGGCTTTTTTCTTTCTCTTGGTTGTTATTGCCAACTCTCTTTAGTTTGCTCTGCATTTTCAGCAGGGGATAAAATATGGTTTATACTCCCTGGCTTAGAGGGGATGATTGACTAGAGGCTGAACCCTTCAGGAATAGTTTACTGACATAAGAATTAAGATGAGCTGTGTCTGCCTCGACATAGCCTACATATTTCAAAGACAGGGTGGGGGCCAGCCCCTTAGGCACACAGTAGCCTCCCGGAGAGCTTTATGATGACAGCTCCCCACCCCTGTTCAAAACAGGGTGTGCTTTTGCTCACCTGAATGGACATGGGTGCCATGAGCAGAGACAAGTTTGAATGTGAGCCATGCAGGCTCTTTGGCTCTGGCCACACACCCAGGAAAGTTGGGGGAGATCCAGTGACAGCTACTGAAACCCAGGGCTCGGGCTATTGAGGAAGGCGTACAGAGCCTCCAGTTTTGACCCACCCCTTAGGGAATTTCCTTTCTCCTCTCCTCCTCACTGTCTTATTCTGCTTTTCCTAGGGTCCTCTCTACACAGCAGCTGTGCTGAGAATGCCCTTTCTTGGCAAGATGATAGCGGTCTTGTTACCCGGTGGATCTCACTGCCATGCACTTAGGATGTATAAGATATTGCTGCAGGCACACCTAGATCAGGCAGCAAATAGTTGATGTCAGACTGGTTTGGGCAGGCCGGGGATCAGGGCCAGAGCCATGAGACACTCCTTTACTACATCAAGGAGTGCTTTCATTTCAGGCTCCTCATCTCTCAAATGGATGCAGTTAGTCTGCTTTCCCCTGGGGAATCACTGAGAAGGGAATGGGGAGGAGCAGTAACATCTTTTCATAGCACTTTGAAGACCATGAGGATTCAGTTGTAAGGGGTCATACAATAATGTAGATGCCACATTCCATGCTTTTCCAGGTACATGAACTCCAAATCCCCTAACTTCTCTCCCACTCTTGAGAGCAATCAGAAAGGAAGTTGACAGTGCCCTTATCATGGGAGAAGTCTCGAATCTCTTTTCAGTTATTAAAATGAATTCTTTCTAAGCCATGAATTATTTTGGGAACAATTCATGTGTGGTGTACAGTTGCTTCCTAACACAGCTGAGAACGGTGCTTTTGATTCACGCAGTCTCCCTTTGGTAATAGATGGGCCTGTATAGTTCACTGCGTTGGGTTTGAGTGCTGTCTCCCAAATAGTATTGTCAGGTCAGTCTTAGGACTAGAAGGACTATTAAAGTCATCTGGTCCAATCTCCTTATTTAGTGGATGGGAAAAGTGTTCAGAGGTCACATGGTGAATTATACTCAGGTCACATGGTGAATTATAAACTGGTGATGGAATCAGGTCTCTCGATTTTTGTCTAGGGCTCTTTCCCCTTTCTGATGCCATCTGTGTCATTGTTGTGTGCTGGCCATATATCCTATTTATCAAAGGATCCAGGGAAGGATATACCAAACTTCACTTGGGTACCATTTCCATAAAAGGAAGAGCAAATTACTAAATAGTGTTGGAGTCTGGTCTGAAGGTTTTACCATATTGCCCAAACCTTCTTTAGTATAGCTGGCACTTCTACTGCAGCCTTCTTTATGTTTGAGAATATTTGGAAGCAACTCAAATGTCCGAAAAGGAGATTGGTAAAAGAAATTGTGGCACATCCCTCTAATGCGTGATGTCTCAGTTATTTAAAATGATGTTATAGAAATTAACTATCAACATGGGGAAATATGCACAGTCAGATGTTATGTGTAGAAACAGCAGACTACTCAGGGATAGAAAAGTATAGCCTTAGTTTGAAAAAAAGTAAATTCATGCATACAAAAAGAGGATATCAGAATGTTAATACTTGTTATCTCTGGGTATTGGATTATTGAGTGATCTCTGTTTTCTTATATTTTCAGATTTTTTCAATGAAGATTTATTACTTTTCTATCAGGGAGAAACAAAAGATGTTATTTTTTTAAAAAGAAGTCTGCATTAGGAAGATTTATACATAGTCCTTCCAAAAAGCCTCTTGGGAATGCTTGCTATCCTACTGTACACATTCAGATCTTAATGTATTTTGTAAAACTGGCCCTGGAAACTGGAGCGCTGAGAAAGGAAAGGAATGGTGCATTCTCTCCCTTTATTGGTTCTGGACCAGATCATTTGATCCCTCTCTGCTGTTAGTCTTCTTGCCTGAGGGCAGAGTATTTCTGCCCTCCCTGGAGAGAGAGAGAGGGAGATCTGTGTGGGAAGGAGCTATAACTCACACTCATAAGCACCTTGGAAATCTTAAATCCTTGGCCATAAAAAGCCCAAAGTGAGTACATGGTAATGACTGATAGGACTTGCACAAATTCAGCCCAGCCTTTCAGAATGTAAAGAAGACAGACATGACTAGATCCTGCTACTTACATTCTCCTGCTGTGTTGGAAGTGAGGTGTGGAAATCCCCTCAGCTGGCACTTGGCAACTGTGCACTGAATAATCCTTTGTTCAACAGGCTTCACCTTCAAAACGCTGATCGGCGGACTTTGGGGGAGGCTCAGGTGTCTGTCACCATGGCCTTTACCTTTGCAGACCCCTTTGAGGGAGAATATTTGCTGTCACGGTGCCCTTTCTCAGAGAAAGAGGGTTTGGATCACTCTTTTGGCCTACACCCATAGGTGAACAAAGGAGCCTGAAGGCCCCTTATGGTGGGACCACAAATCAGTCGGTAGATTCTTCTCTCTGTCTTTCAGGGGTTTCCTGACCCACTTGAGAAACACGTAGGTATTTTGTCTTGCATCCAGAGAAACTGCCACATTGAGGGCAGGAGGAGGAGAGACCTCTTTCCCACCAACCCAGCACTGTAAAAACATAGGCTGTTCTCTAGGCCGGTTCCAACCTGTCTCTGAGCTCCAGCTTTGCATGACTTCTACCTGATCTGGGAGGGTTTGAAGGGCTCATCTGCTCATTCGTATTTCAGACCGTCACAGATGAGGGTGCCTGGTTGATACTGTCTATGTGATGAACAAGAGCAGCCCGAGGACAATCGGTTTTATAAGCTCGCTGGAGCCAGAGGTAACTCTTCCTGTTGGACTTCAGGGCTGAGCACTAGGCTGACTTGGTAGCCCACTTCAGGGATAAAATCTTTGACCTTTGTTTGGCTGATTGGCTCCATCTGCAGCCTAGACATTGGCAGAGGTCTTAAAGCCTGGCGGGCAGGTCTTTCTGGACTGCCTGTGACCTTTGCTTTAATCATGGTCGCGCTTGATCCTTCTGCTCCAGAGAATCTGAATTGAGTCCTGCAAATGGAGCTAGTGACAAGTCTCAAAAGTCTCTGCACGTAGCATCTTGGTGACTTCCAAGGCTCAGCTCTGAAGCTGCTTTCACAGTTCTGAAGCCATCTCTCATCCATCCTCCCTCTCTCTCCCATCTACACAGCCAAGTCTGGTGCCTCGACTTAGCCTTTGTTGCTTTCTGCTCTGCATTTCAGTTTCAGACTGCCTGTCCGTCTGTACCTCTAAATTGTAAGCTCCACAGCACTCTTTACAGTGCTTGCCTAGTATAGGCACCCACTGTGAATGCCTGATATTTTGAAATAACAGGATGGGGCCCCACAGCAGTGGGCTGGCTTTCACTTCGCCTGTTGCTTTGACCATTTCTGGTCCCACACTAAGTTTATTTTCTTCTTCTTTATATCTAACTGGTGTGAGAGGCTGAGACCATCCATAGATAAGGCAATAAGGGAGAATTTAGCAAGAAAAATAAGTCATGCTCCCCCCCCCCCCCAACTTTGGGGGTCTTGTAATGGAATTACCCTTCTGCAGCAACCACTGACCAGAGAACCATGCCAGATAGTGTTAGAAGTTGTGGGTTAGGTCATGGGAACTATCAGAGATATATTTTGAGAGAGGGAGATTTTGTCTCAGTGCCTTAATGATAGGAAGGATTCTCATAAACCAGTCTATAATTTTCCAAGCAAGTAGAGGAAAGAACTTGGGGTTTGTGTCAGAAGATTTGACACTGACTTGCTGTAAAGCCTTGGACAAGCCACCTAACCTCTCAAGGCTCATATTTTGAAAAATGAAAATCATAAAGTCTTCTTGGCTTTCTTTATGGAAGGCTGGTGACATAATATGAAACCTTAAGCAAATGATAAAATTACATATAAATATGACTGCTTATCACTCTCCTTATCGGGAGACATGAGGGTGCTAGATCTGCTTCCACGAGTGCAGAGGCAGCTTATTTATTTTGAGCTTTAGGTTTTCTGATCTGACATCTTTTTGGCCTGTTTTGATTTTTGTAGGAACTTCATCTGCGTACGTTATGTTTTTCTTCATGCATTCTTGGGCTTTAAAAACTGTCTTTTAACAATAACTCACAATTATCAATAGATTTTTATTTCATTGTACAATACCACAAACTTAGGTTTCAATTTGTAAGTATACATGCAAATTATATATCAAAAGAAAAAAATTTCATAAAACCGGACACCTTTGTTATCTGTATACTGATCTCTCCTTTTTTGTTCTTTTTCCAGGCATTCCAATTAAAATTCTGGTTGCAACCTACTAAGTTGATTTCATATTTTACTAAAATACTGCCTCATAGTTTTAAAAAACCCTGTTCTAGAGTGCACAAGGAACCATCTCAGAAAACAAGAAGATAGGTGCCACAGCAAACTAAAGCAGATATCCAGTGAAAGCTAAATTGAATTCAGACTTTACAATTAGTTAAAGGAGTTAGAGATAAGAGTTCAAGTCAGTTTCTGAAGTTTTCCTGGAAGAGGCGTGAATGAATCTGTGTCTTTAGCTCCTGGTACATGGTAGATGGTGAAAAAATAAGGGAATTAATGCGATGGTGTTAGTAGGAAAAACGGGCAAGTAACGGCATGGTAGACTGACTGTGGCAAAAGGAATGGGTGCTTTTGTGGGACAACAAAATGTAAGAATTGTGATGAGCAGTTCTGGGAAGTCTGGTTTGTTAGATAGTAGGGCCAGGTTATAGCTCTGAGTGTTGGACTGAGATAAAAGTGATACGGCATTTTGGCTTAATGTGGTAGGACATGGGTTGCCATTTGTAGTCCTTGAATAAGGTTGAGGATAATGTAACAACCTTAGGATGAGCATTCCTTCAGGTCAGTGGGATAGAATGTATTTCTTTCTCATAGTTAATGGATACGTCAAATATTTCCCCTTATAGCCCAATAAAAATGTAGTAGCCTAGAACACCATGCACTCTTCCTCTCTTCCTCCCTCCCTCTCTCCCTCCTTTTTTCCCTTCTTACTTTTTCTTTCCCTCTTTCTCATTCATGAAAAGGCTACTAGAATGATTTATATGAGAAAGTTTGGTTTTTTGCTCATTCTTTTGTGCATTCATAAAGCATCTTTTGGCTTGTTCCCATTTAAAGGTATCTATAAGAGGCAGGGTGTGTGTCATGCCATTTTAGAAAGTCACACCAGACCACTTACACAGGCCTGTTAAGATCTTCCTTTAGGGGGCTATGTGGGTCTTAGTGGCCCATCACCTACGACATTGCAGTGCCAGTGGTTTCCTTATGGATCTATAAGCAAATGAAAATTGGGAATATAAAAACCAGGAGAACTTGTTAGGGGAGAGTTTGTTAGAAAGAAGTGTATGGCATTTCTGATACAAGGCTTTGAACAACAGCTAGGTCAAGGAGTGGGTAAGCCTCGGGTATTTCTCTGTAAGCAGGTCTGTGGTATACAGAATTCTAAAATGACTCTCAAGATTCCTTACCCCTGGTATATATGCCATATATAATTCTCTCCTCTTGAACATGGATAAGACCTGTGAATATGAAAGGATAGCATTTTTATGATTAGGTTATGTGGCATTCTATGGCAAAGGTGAAGGTGTTTTGCAGATAAAATTAAGGTTCCTAAGCAGTTGAATTTTACCTAATCAAAAGGCAGATTATTCTGGATGGGCTGGACCTAAACAGATGTGTCCTTGAGAAAAGTTGGAGATTTTTTTTTTTTCTGGTTTTCAAGGAGCAAAGGACATGCTATGAACTGCTTGTAGGGAGGGCATTTGGCAAGTAGGACCTGAGAGTGATCTGTGGCCAATAGCCAGTAAGAAAATGGGGAGGAGGTAACTGAATTCTGTCAATGACTAGTGAGCTTAGAAGAGGACCTTGAGTCTTAGATAAGATTGCAACCCAGCTGATGAATGGATTTCAGTCTGGTAAGACCCCGAGCAGAGGATTCAGCTAATCTGTACCCAGATTTTCTGGTGCATAGAAACTATGAGATAATAAACGGGTGTTGTCTTGAACTACTGTGCTCTTTGTAGTTTGTTTCACAGCATCAAAAACTAACAGAAGGTGCTGATACAACTTTGGCATGGCAAAACATCCTTGGAAATGTAACAAGATAGGATTTTCTTAGAACTTGGAATTCTTACCAAGGAGATTATGGTATAGGGCTAAGAAGAACTACATCAATGATATTCTCAGGAAAGGAATAAGACCCCCAAAGATGATGCTTGATTATAAGATTTCACTACACTACAAGGATTTTGTTTTCTGGGTGCAGTATGCAAGTTTAGAGCCAGAGCTGAATTGCTCCAGAAGTTAGGGAGATAGCTGCCATCTGAATCATCCATTTTCAGTTTCTTTTCACTGGTGCAAGGTCTCTTTCCTAAATGAATGGTGAACTCCTGTTTCTTTGTTTGTTTTAAAGGAGCACTGAATTTTTAGTCACTTGGGTTCATACCCAATAATTAACCTTCTCAGGGTGTCCATGTGTTTGATCTGGCCTTGAAAGTCTCAATAAATATCTGTCCTATTCCCCTTTCTCTGAAGTAGCAAGACACCATTGGCTTAGCACCACCTGGCTTAGCAATGAAGGCTTGATGTTCCTGGCAAGGCTTCAGTTTGTGAAAAGAAGAACCAGGGGATAGAATTAATAGATGATCTATGTTTCTGAAGGAGAAAGAGAACAGATGAATAAGGAGATCTGAGCTTGAGGTAATGGGTACACTTACTGCTGGTTTCCCCATGTGCCATGATAGGATCCACTGATTTGGAGTCTGGGTCTCTTTGTACACTTGATTTATATCTGAGCTTATTCAAATGGTGCTACTATACAGGACAGAATGTGGGGAATTGAGCTAAAAGCAAGATATAAGAATATACAGCTGGGTAGCTCATTAATAAAGGAACAAGAAGCGGCTGGTATTTTCAAACAAGTTTACTTACCACCTGCCTTGGAAGGGTGTGACATAACCAACCCAAGCACCAGAGACTGGGATAATGAAGGAAATGACCGAGGGTTGGAACAGAACACCCTGTTTTTCATATTCTTGTGTGGTGTGTACTACACCAGCCAAGGGGGAGTTTCTGATGGCCTCTGCCATGCTGACCTTTAGTCTTTTTGCTTTTCAGTCAGTTTGGGGAAGACATGTTTGAACTCTGCAGGAAGAGCAGGTTTACTCCTCTTCGACTTTCCTTTTTCTTCCTCTCTTGCCCGAAACTGTTTGCTGAGTGACAAATAAGCACAAGTTGTTTTTACAGGTGTAAAACCAACAGATCAAATGCTGGCCTGTGCCTGGACTTGTGAATGGGGGACTGTGTTATGTTTGGAGAATACCACTGCATCATTTACACTTGCAAACCCTTTGTAATCTTAATCTCTTTGTTGCTTTTATGTTATACTGGCCCCCCCCAAGGTTAAAGAAAGAGATTTAGACCTTAAACACAAATCCAGCCTTCAAGCTCTGGAATTATCTTTGCCTTTAAATGCAGCTGATCAATGCCCATTTCTTTTGAAAATAAAACCCTTTTGAACCTTGAAAGCCTTCCACTGTTGAGCTATGCCTAAGTGCCACATGGGGGAATGGGCAGAAAAGAGCCCATTTTTCCCTTAGTGCTTGCATTAGGGGTCCCAGAGTTCAGTCCAACGCAATCAATTTAATTGGCGCTAGCTCTGGTGACAAATTATGCTGGTTTACACTCCAGTGTAGCAGAGATTCCTCAAATGCAGGGGAAGAAGGGAGATACACTTCTTGGTCTCTACTTAAAGAGGGCAACAGTATTGGAAAAGGAGCACATTTAATTTATCACTGTCAGAGCAGGTGCAAAGTTTAATTCTAACTAAAAGCATTAAACAATTAACCCAGACAGTCAGGCCTTCTGAAAATGCTCAGTAGCAGGGAACACACAGACCAGATTACCAATGGAAACGTCAATGCTTCTCTTTCATTCCGTTGAATATCTTTTTGCACTTAAAAACAAAAAACAAAAAAACAAAGGAAAATCCCAGAAATACAATAACTTCTCAGGTCTTTTGGTTGATATCTGAATTGAAAGGGCCGGAGAGGACACCACCTAACATTCAACGATCAACAAATAACTGTCCCGGGGGCCCTCTTTGATTAGCCGGGAGAAGGGAAATAAGAAGACACTTGGTTTTGAAGCTCTCATAAACCCACTGTCCTGCCTTTTTATGGTAAGGTATATTACCGTGTAACATGTATTCTGCTAATTTGAATTGTTCAAATCTGAATGGTTACCTGAATCTTTGGGGGCTGATTTTTGGGAGGGAGGAGGATAAGGGGAAAAGCTAGAGGAGGAAAAAGACTCAGAGAGCAATGAAATCCAATTATATGTAGGGATGAACCTCGCTTCACCGATACCCAATACATTTGCTTTTTGCGGTTGTTGAGTTGGCTGGAGAATCAGAGAATCTTAGAGCCTTGGGGAACTTTGAGGCTTAACCTAGGGAATTTTTTTGGTGAGAAGTGTTGAGGCCCAGAACGGGTAAATTTCTATTCCATGTTACATCATTTCTGCAAAACTCTTACTAGAGTCCAGCTCTTCTCACTCACTGCAAGCAGTCCAGGAAAGACTGTGGGCTTTGGAACCGTCAGACCTGCACTTGAATTGTGACTGTGCTTCATACTTGAATTTTGGGCCTCCATAAACACTGGAGGATGATGCATCCCTCACATGATAATATACGCCACACACTTAGCCCAGCACATGTCACCTGTAGCCCTCATCCCATGTTGGTCTCCTCCCTCTCTAGCTCCAGGTGCCCCAATGTAACGAGGAGCTCTCGGTAAAGTACCTAGTCCAGTATCTGGCACACATTAGTAGTGTATTTTCAGCTCTTTCATCAACCACGAGAAAATAGCTTTTTATAATCCGAGTGCTTTGGAACTTTAGAAGCATTATCATTTTCTGGATTCATTTAATTGATTCAAAACTGTGTTCCTGAGAGAAGAGGATAAAATTGAGTTTAAAAAAATGTGTAGCTAGAAGAGACTGGGGCTGAGTGAGGCTTTGTAGATGATAGACCACCCTCTTCCTCCTCACTTTACAGATGAGGAAACAGGCCCAGATTGGTTAAATACTTAACTAAAGACACAGCTGGTGATCTTCTGGTGATCTCAAGGCCTGAGAGTGCTCAGATTGGAGTGAAAGCAGGGGTCTGGATTTCTGTCAGCTCAGCTTACCTCTACCCCAACATTGCAGAACCTCCTGCCTCCATTGAACACAGTCTGAAACCACAGGTGACTGTTCTGAAATTGTCACAAAGGTAATCTACCTCTTTTAAAAATGTTGACGTGGGCGCCTGGGTGGATCAGTGGGTTAAGACGCTGCCTTCGGCTCAGGTCATGATCTCAGGGAGCCTGCTTCCCTCTCTCTCTCTGCCTGCCTCTCCATCTACTTGTGATTTCTCTCTGTCAAATAAATAAATAAATAAATAATCTTAAAAAAAATTCTTATTCTAAAAATGTTGACATATAATATTAGTTTCAGGTGTACAACATAGTGATTCATCAATAATATATATTACAAAGTGCTTACAAGTGTAGCTATCATCTGTCACCATACAAAGCTATTACAATATTGACTATATCCCCTATGCTACACTTCTCATCTCATGACTAATTTATCTTATAATAGGAAATTTGTACCTCTTAATCCCCTTCACCTCTTTTGCCAATCCCTTTAACCCTCTTCTCTTCTGGGAACCACCAATCTGTTCTTTGTACCTATTAGTTTGGTTTTCTTTGTTTTGTTCTTTAGATTCCACATATAAGTGAAATAAGATGGTACTTATTTTTCTGACTTACTTCATTTAGCATAATATCCCCTAGGTCCTTCCATATTGTGAATGGCAAGATCTCATTCTTTTTAATGATCGAGTAATATTCCATTGTGTATATATATACCATGTATCCATTCATCTGCTGATGGACACTTCTATTCTTTCCATGTATTGGTTATGGTAAATAATGCTGTAATAAGCATTGGGGTGTACACAGATTTTTCATATTAGTGTTTTTCGTTTTGTTTTTTGTTTTTTGTTTTTTTTTTTAGAAACTTCCATACTGTTTTCCATAGTAGCTACACTAATTTCCATTCCCACCAACAGTGCACCAGGGTTCTCTATTTTCTGCGTCCTCATCATATTGTATCTTGTGTTTTCAATACTAGCCATTCTGACTGGTGTGAGGTGGTATCTCACTGCAGTTTTGATTTGCATTTCCCTGCGGATTAGTGATTTACAGCACCTTTTCCTGTGCCACCTGGATGTCTTCTTTGGAGAATTATTTATTCAGATTCTCTGTCGATTTTAATCAGATGACGATGATGATGATGGTGATGATTGTTTTTGCTATTGAGTTGTATAAGTTCTTTATGCATTTTAGATATTAACCCCTTATTGGATGCACCATTTGAAATGCCTTCTTCCATTCAGTAGGTTGCATTTTTGTTTTGTTGATTGTTTCCTTTGCTCTGCAAAAGCTTTTCAGCTTGATGTAGTCTAAGTTTATTTTTGCTTTTGTTTCCCTTACCTGGGGAGACAGACCCAGAAAAATACTGCTAAGGTCATTATCAAAGAGTTTATTGCCTACATTGTCCTTTAGGGGGCTTATGGTTTCAGGTCTTACACTTAGTTCTTTAATCCATTTTGTATATGGTGTAAGAAAGTGGTCCAATTTCACTTTTTCATATAGCTGCCTAGTTTTCCTAGCACTGTTTATTTTCCCTATTGTATACTCTGGTCTCCTTTGTTGTAAATTAACTGACCTTATTAAGTATGGGTTTATTTCTGGGCTCTCTAGTTTGTTCCATTGATCTACATTTCTGTTTTTTTGCCAGTACGATACAGTTCTGATTACTGTAGCTTTGTAGTATAGTTGGAAATCTGGGATTGTGACACCTGTAGCTTTATTCTTAGTTTCCAATATTGCTTTGGCTGTTTGCGGTCTTCTGTGGTTTCAATACAAATTTTAGGGTTGTTGCTGTTGTGTGAAAAATACCATTGGTATTTTGATAGAGATTGCATTGAATCTATAGATTGCTATTGGTAGTACAGACATTTTAATAATGGTTCTTCAAATTCATGAGCATGGTGTATCCTCCCATTTGTGTCATCTTGAATTTCTTTCATTAGCATCTTATGATTTTCAGAGTACAGGTTCTTTAACTTCTTGCTGTTAAATTTATTCCTAGGTATTTTTTTTTAAAGACTTATTTATTTAAGAGAGAGGGAGAGTGTGTGAGGGCTGGTGGGAGGACAGAGAGTGAAAATCATCAAGCATGGGGCCTGATATGGGGTGTGATCTTGGGACCCTGAGATCATGACCTGAGCAGAAATCAAAGAGTTGGCCACTTAACCAATTGAGCCACCCAGGCACCCCCTTAGGTATTTTATTTTTCTTGATACAATTATAAATGGGATTACTTTTTAAATTTCTCTTTCTGCTAGTTCATTGTTAGTGTGTAGAAGCCCATAGATTTCTGTATATTGATTTTCTATCCTGCAACTTGACTGAATTCATTTATTCAAATAGTTTTTTTTTTTTTTTTTTAAGATTTTGTTTATTTATTTGACAGGCAGAGATCACAAGTAGGCAGAGAGTCAGGAAGGGGGCCGGGGGGACGCAGGCTCCCCGCGGAGCAGAGAGCCCGGTGTGGGGCTCGATCCCATGACCTGAGCTGATGGCAGAGACTTTAAACCCACTGAGCCACCCAGGCACCCCTAGTGACAGTTTTACTTTTTCAAGATAATCTACTCTTGGGTATGCTACCAGGTTGTTGCATAGGAGAAAATTAGCATGCTGATCTAGCTTTTTGTATAAGTTAACTACTTTGAACACGAGATCCCCCTGATTTTATTTTAAACTTATATAGAATTAGAAAAATTTAAGGAGAAACAAATTAACCAATGATGTATCATTCCATATCCTGCCTCAGTGCCAAATATAGGGTACTAAGCATAGTTTCATTTGAGAGAGCTGATACAGTCCCATGATTGGAAAGGATTCAATGTCTGTGTCTTAATTCTAGTTTGTGTCTCACTTTCTATTTTGTGAAAGGATCCCTGATTCCTTTTCTTAGTCAGCTAGTGCTGACATAAGTGCATCTGTGTTGTTTGTGGAATCATAGGATCTTTCTGGAGACAAGCTCTGTAAACCTCATGTAAGGGGAAGATGTTTTTGAGTACCAGCTGCACATGTGGTTTCACTTAATCCTTTGTGATGGAGATGGGAATGAAAGAGAGGTAATGCCCATCATCACCAATGAAAGGAGGAACCAGGATTTGAACCCAGTTCTAGCTGAAGCCCATGCTTTTTGTAATCTATATTATACCATTTAGTAGTTATGGCCTCTTTGGTCTTATAGTGCCAAAACAGCATATGACCAAAATCTCAGGGATCACAAAGATAGAAACTACTCATAGGGTGAATGGAGTGGTCGGTTTTTTTCTTTGAGATCTTTGGCCAATAAGATTTTCTTCTTACACATTTGTTTTCATATTATACATTCTTATTACTCAGGAGATGTTCAAAAGGGACCTCCGTGCCCTGGTTGCATGTTGCTCTCCAGGAAGAAACAACTAGCTGGGATTTTTTTTTTTTTTTTCCCTATGGGTTTGTCAACTTTTGGAAGCCCAGCAGCCATTTCTTTATAACACTCAGTATTGTGAGGTTTGGAGGGCTAGAGACTAATGAACATCTTTTAGAAAAACACAACGTAATGTAGCACCTATTCACCCTAGGAAGTTTCAAGAGAGGATAGTGGAATACTGTTGTGGATATTCACTCATTTAGTTTTCCCATCAAGGAGAAGATGAACTAAGGTCCCAGCAATGGTTCACTTGAGGTCTAGGGCAGGCAGGCCTTCCATCAGTGGCCAAGAATTGTGTAACTCAGATTATTAGTTCAACTCTCAGTGCTCTCATTTATTATATGTGATTGTAAAATGAGGGACCTTATATGCATATGCCTCATATCCTATTTCTCCATTGTTTGCTTTACACATTCATATAGATTTAATTGCCATTTCACAGCCATCTCCATGAAATCTTCTTAAATTGCCTATTACCACTATAATTTTGGGAGTCTTAGATTATTAATGGTATTAAGAAGGGTTGTCCTTTTCTCATTGTCCCTTTGTTTTGCTCCCCACTGGACGTCTTTGTCTTTATCCATTCTGGTTAGGACAGTCTACTTCTACAATCAAGACTTTTTAAGAGGAACTCTTTCATGAGGGTGGGATAAAGCCTCTTGGGTCTTCAGCAGCCATCCTAGGAAAAGGTATGGGTGCAGTACAGAGAAAATGGTGAAGGTCTAGTCTATCTCAGTTTGTGTTTTAATATTGCTGAATTAGGTATTTTAATCTTTATGGAAAAGAAGAAAATAAAATTTTGAAGGTTATAGAGTAACTTTTCCCTAAATTTAGAATTATGTGTGAGCGTGTGTTTGTGTGTGTGATATGGGTGTGTATGTGTTTAAGTTCCCTCTTTATTGCTCTTATCTTTTAAAGCAAACCTTAAAAAAACCCACAAAAAAAACAAAAATACAAATACCAAAATGCATTTCCTTATGGTAGGATAAACATTCAGCTGTGTCATTTGCAAGAACTCAATAACATAAACAAAAATAAACCAAGCAATTTTCATAGCGAGTTTTTTGTGTTTAGTATATGGAGTATTTCTGGATTGTCATCAAGCCAGCATTTATGACCACTTTAGAGAAATAAAAATTTTAGTAACAGAAAATTACAACATTGTCCAGCTCTTGATGGGGGGCAAGGGAAAAGAGGAGACTACAAATGATCTGAAGAAATAGAGATACATTTTCCAAGGCATGCAAGGACAGAGTAGAGAGAAGGACCGCCTTGTAGAGGCCTGGACCCAACACCAATGTAGGATTCCTCAGTCTCCATTCCAGCTTCAAAGAGGGCTGGCCTTCTGTTTCTCATGAAGTAGCTCTTCAGTTTTGTTTTAGAACTTAACCTGCCCATCTTCAAAATAGGAATTCCCTTGTTCATGTCCTTGGGCTAAGGACTAAATCAGTCCATGTTTTACCATCTTAGAAATAAAATCCATAAAATTTATTTCAAGTCTCATTTGGCATATAATTGCAAAATTTTCTTATAGTTTTAAAAAAAATCCCAGGACCTATTCAGTTCAACTCTTGGAAAACATTAGAACAGATTTAAGGCACACTTTTCCTATGCCCTATAGAAGAATGTAATTCCTTTTCTTTTCAGTGTGGGGTTCCTGTGTCCATTTGCCCTCTACATACATTCAACTTCTCCTCAATACTCTGCCTTGTGTCTGTAGTTGCCTTGAGTCAGCAACAGTTCTGCCCCAGTTGCCCACCCTGACTCTGAGTCACACACGGTGTGATAACCTCTCAGTCCTGCAACCTCTCCAAAGTCAGGGCAAGGTATGTCTTTAGCATTAAACCTTCTGGTTTGCCCCTGTCTCCAGCTCCCTTTGGGGCATTCACATTCATCATGTCCTTCCTTCCAGGTGGCAGTTTTCAAAGCTGGTCTGAGAGTTCTTCTTTTCTACTGCTCATGTTTCCAGTATGATAAGGTCTGTAATTTTGATTCTGGCAGGAATTAATAATCTCCTTGCTATATTCCTAATTAGTTTTTCATTAGAATCACTGTTAGGGTCTATTCATTCCTTTATTCTATGGAGGCTTTCCTCCCCCTCAGGTGACAAGCCAGAGTTGGTGGCAGAGATATTCCAAGGAGGTTTTAGTTCTGTTAAAGGCTCCATGGACATAGTTTTTTCTCCATCCAATTAAGAATTTCCCCTAAAACTATCCCAATAGGAACCAGGTGTTTTGTCAGAGCTCTCTGAATAACTCAACGTTTCAAGACCACTGTAGTGTCCTTTTCATTTGAATTCACTTCCTGGGTTCTAGGCTTTGGAAAACATGTCATCCAAGTAGATAGATCACAAAACTGTCTTTGAAAGCTTATTTATCTGCTTACGGAAGTAGTAACTCCTCTGTAACTTCAAAATGATTAAAATAGAGGTAGGAAAACCGTGTTTTGGTTTTAGATAAGAGAATTTTGACTTAAGACTTTCTTGTCTCTTGTCTCTGGTTAGGCAGTAGAGCTAGACACCTTTGTAGAGCTAGTCAGATTTGTAGTAAAGTTCTTGTTGAAATAGAGTAGACCGATGTTATTTCTGGTCTTTTCAGTTCCATATTTTTCTCCAAGAACCATTTCTTCTCTTCACCTGTTCGTTGTTTTCATTACCTTCTGCATAGCTCAGGAATAAGAATTGGGAAGGAATTTCAAGGAAAGGTCTGAGTTGAATGGAGAAGCTTACTTCTGTGGTCTGTTACTGAGGTTTTTTTCCCTTCTATTGCCTCTGTGAGGCCTGGCTTATAAGGGACAAGGAGAACAGTTGAAGGTATGGCGGTTTTGAGTTCAGGCTCTTACCTGTATAGGTCAGGCCTGGTCAGAGTGAGAATCTGAAAGACTCACATATTCTTAATGCTTGGAATTGGAACTCAGGAGTTTCTGATAGGCTATGGGAGCTGGAGCCCTCTCACCTTTTAATTATAGAGCAGTAATTTGGGTGGAGGGATCTGCAAAGATTTCTCACCTACTTTTCTAACTCCCAGAAAGCTTAAACCATTTTAAGGAAGTTCTTGCTATCCACATTTACAGTAAGTAATTACAATAGGGCTAAAGTTCTTCTCTACGTGTTCTCCATCCCCAGGCTTAATATAAAATGCAGGAAGTCCACCAAAGTAGTGTCTAAGCCATCAGGTGGAGACATAATGCTGGTGCTGGTCACTCCAGCATTCTCCTGGCACATGTTTGGGGAGAGGGCACTAGCACAGGCATACCTGAGATGGCTTGTATGGGGGTATACACCCTTGACTTGTTAAGACTGATGATAGACTAAATCCCCACAGTCAACATACTCCACTCCACTCAGTACTGAAACAGTTAGTGAGCATATTCTGTGTGTCAATCACTTGGGACCCACGGATGAACAAGACATCAGAAGTTCCTAGAGTAGAGGAGAAACATACAACCATGAGATGAAGGCCTTGCAGGAGAAGACTGGAACCTGGCTGTAGCATGCTGCTCTCTTTGTCTGGTAGGTTGAGGAATAACTGGTCAGGGGTCGTTTGACTGCAAAGATAGAGACGTTCAGAGGAGCCCCAATACAGTTTATTAGAAGGATGAAGGAGCCCTTCGCCAAGGCTGCTGTGTATGGTTTTGCAAGGTTTACTTTAGGTAAGGGCTCTTGGCTGAACAGCTTTGTGGTACTGAAATTCAGCAGCGCTGATGTTGTTGGCATGGGACTATGGAAGGCGCTCTTCTCTTTTCACTTTCATATATTTTTTTAAATGTCTTATTTTTTTTTTAAAGATTTTATTTATTTATCAGAGAGAGAGGGGGGGAGAGAGCGAGCACAGGCAGACAGAATGGCAGGCAGAAGCAGAGGGAGAAGCAGGCTCCCTGCTGAGCAAGGAGCCCGATGTGGGACTCGATCCCAGGACGCTGGGATCATGACCTGAGCCGAAGGCAGCTGCTTAACCAACTGAGCCACCCAGGCGTCCCTAAATGTCTTATTTTGAAATAATTTTAAACTTAGAGAAAAGTTGTAAGAATAATACCCTCATATACCTTTTATCCAGATTCACCAGTTTTTTTTTTTTTTTTAACATTTTGGCACATATGTTTTTTATCTGTCTGTTGTAGTGCTTTCTGAATCATTTGAGAGTAGGTGTGTTAGGATTTCAGTGTATATTCCTTAAGAACAAAGGTATCTTATATAACCAGAATAAAGTGACCAAATAACAGGAAATTTAACAGCAAAGTGATGCTTCTATCAAATCTGTACTCCATATTCTAATTTTGTCAATTTTATCAATGATGTCCTTTATAGCATTATATTTACTTTAAGCACAGGATCCATTCCAGGCTTTGAATTGCATTTAGTTGCCATGTCTCTCTTTTTTCCCCCCTCTCTTTTTAAAAGATTTTATTTATTTGTTAGAGAGAGAGCGTGCAAGCAAGCATGTGTGCACACATCACTGGGGGGAGGGGCAGTAGGAGAGGGAGAGACTCTCAAGCAGACTCCACGCAGAGCATGGAGTCTGACACAAGGCTCCATCTCACCACTCTGAGATAATGATCTAAGCCGAAAGCAAGATTGGATGCTTAACCAACTGAGTCAGCCAACTGCCCCCTCTTTTTTCTCTTTTTATTAGAATAGTAGTTTGACTTTTCTTTGTCTTTCATTACAGTGACAGTTTTGAAGAATGGCAGTTATTTTATAGAACATTTGTCATTGGGTTTATTTGGTATTTCCTTTTGAGTAGATTCAGGTATGTATTCTTGGCCAGATTCCTACGTAGATGATGATGTGTATTTCTCAGCGTAACGAACGTATCTGGAGACATACAATGGCTGCCTGACCCTTGTTGTCAATGTATATTTTGATAACCTGATCAAGGTATTGTCTGGTTTCTCCATTGTATGGTTACTGTTTTTACCCTTGTAACTAATAAACTATCTGTGAGAACATATTCTAAGGAGGTAAATATCTTGTAGCCCATCAAATCTTGACCTCAGGATCTAATGTCAATTTATTGTTCTTGCTCATTCGTTGCTGGTTGAATATGGTTGAATATGGTGATTTTCCAATCTAACACTTTCTCCACATTTACCAGTCAGCATTTTATTGTAAGGAAGAATGCATTATTTTCCTTTGTTTGTCATCTATTTATAATCAGTATGGGCTCATGGATTCATCCTTTCTTACAGTGGGTTTGATAATCTGTTATTTATTTTAATGATCAAATTATCAGATGTTGTCCAGTGGGAGCTCCTTTAGGCTGCTCCTGTGTTTTTTGGCATGCCACCGTTATTTTGTAAAGCACTTCCTTACTTTGTGGAATAAGAGGATGTTCCAGGGTCATCTTGTGTCCTATAACCATCCATTTTCCCAAGGAGCTCTTTTAGTGGGAAATGGTGGGTTGCCAATTTCATTGTTTTCTGATTTATCCTTCTTATGCTTCTTTTTTGGGGGTAGAGGCAGATTCCTGCATGCTTTTTTCCCCTGATACTTGTAAAAGATCATACAGAAAATTCTCTTTATATTTTGTCCTTCACTTAACAATACATATTGGCAATCACTCCATAACAATTCATATAGGTCTTCCTTTTTTTTTTTTTTTTTTTTTGCTTGCTTGTTGCATGGTACTTCACTGTTTGTATCAGTTTATTCAACCAATCTCTCTCTCTCTCACACACACACCTTATGTTTTTAAAATATTTAAAATATTTTCTCCTAATTCTCCATTTGTCTTTTGATTTTATTTATGGTGTGTGTGTGGGTTTCTTTCTTTCTTTCTTTCTTTCTTTTTTTTTGTAATTGAGCTGCCTCATCCTAATTAGCCTGTCAGGAGTTAGTGCCTTTATTCCTAATACTCAGAATGGTGCTATATATGCTAATGTGGCCTGTGTCTCAAGGATGTTGGCTGCAGAAAGAGAAGCTGTGATTCCTGGGAACTGCATACCTCTAGTGGGGAACAGAGGCTACCAGCACCTCTCATACCCTTTCTGGTCCCAGAATGGCATGGGAATTTGGTTGGCTTACTCTCTGGTGGTCATCTCACTGTGCTTCAGAGAGTCTCCAGCTGAGTTGCTCAACCTTGTTTATTTTGGGATCTGTAAAAAGATTGGTAGAGCAAGATGAGCTGGGATGCCTGGGTATAGAATTGTTGACCTGAAGAGTTGGTGGAGCCTCTGAAGTCTTTATGCAGTGCCAGGCACATAATATGTCCATCCTTAAAATTAGGTACATCATCATTATCGTCATCATTTTTGCTTTGATAGAATGCTGCTGTTGTATTCATGTTAACCACTCTCCCCCACCCCTTGCTACCCTCTGTCCTGCCTCAGATAATGTGTGTGTCTGGGTGTGTGTGTCCGTCCAAGCTGTCCCACGTGGGATATTATGTATTTTGTTAAGAAAACTTAGAGTAACTCTTTCTCTTCTATTGCTCTCTCCCTGTCCTTTCGCTTTTTAAAAAACCAGAATTTGAGTAGAGACTCAGGTTTGTGGAGGAAAAAATCCCTTTTATTTGGATAATTTGAAGAATTCATAGCAGCTTAGCCAAGACGTGTCCACTTCCTCCCATAACTCACATGATTATGCTAATTCAGAAGGAATGTGTTGGTGCACTATTAAAAAGCATGATCTGTTTTCAGCTTCTGGGTAAAGAGGAGAGCAGCAGCCTTTAGTGGCCGTGTCAGTTTTGCCCGTATTATTATGTGCAGATGTGCCAGCTGCCAGTAGGCATTTTCTCTCTGATAGCGCTAACCACTTAACCGTGGGTCAGCAAGGTGCAGCTCTCAGCCAATAGATCTAATTGCAATCCTTCTATGTTCCCTGTGATTGCGGGTTTCTTCGGCTCTATAAACAAATAGTAATCAACTAAACCTGTTACCTCTGAATAGAGATGTCACGATATGAAATATTAACTGTTCAAAATACAGTAATGATGGTTTAAAACTGTATTTGTTTCTTGAAAATAAAGAAAAAAAGATTTAAAAAAAGAGGGGAAAGTCAGAAGCTCAAGAATTGGAATTCTGAAGGGCCCTCTGGCTCTTTTCCCTCTACATAATGAAAAATTGCATATGTATACGACATGTTTTATGTGGTCAGATACAGCGTAAATATTGTGTACATCTTTTGCTGGAATAACAATGCATTAGCAGCATCACAAATAAGCTCTGCCTCAGCATCTACATTTTTATGACATTTTTATGTTAATGCAAGTCAAACTTATGTTTTGTGATGTATCTAATCCAGCCTAAATTAATCCATTTGTATTCCTATAATCCAATCAGCTCCCACCTCCCTTGTAAAAAAGTTACATGCAAAGTCCAAGGCAGAAATATGTCAGTAAGGCCAGGTCCAGGGACACTTGGCTTTTAGAAGATGCTTTTCCCCTCTGGCACACGGAGGTTATACGGGTCCTTCACATGGGTTTCTCTGGATGGTGGGGGAGGAAGAGACATGGGAGGGATATTACCACTGTTGAAGCTACCAGTGTTGATAATATAATGTCTTTGTATGTTTAATTTTATTATTTTATTTTTTGATGATCTTGGTTACCTTTTCCGTCCATTCCGTCTCTGCCATGTTTCTTAATCTAGGTGCCAGGGGTCTGTGAAGCGCTTACTGTATACTCAGCATTATGCTAAGCCTTTATTGAACATCTGCTGTGCATAATGTTTATACCGTAGAGCATCTAGTTGTATAGAATATGTATGCCTGACCAGCTTTCACCCAGAAGTTCAGTTTTACCTGTAGCAGCCCACTGAAGATGGAGTGTCCATCGGAATTTCTTTGGGAATTTGGGGTTATGATTGCCTCTTTTGGTTCTCCTGACACTAATCTAGAGATGTAAGAATTCCTCCTGGAAACCAAAAAGAGCTGTATGGTGTAGTAGAAGAAACACTGTACTACAAAGTCTTGAGTCTAGATAGAATGACATATTGATAGGAAGTCCATGCTTTTCATCGATGTGCTACACTTTCGGTATGCTTTTGTGTTCAAATCCCCACCAAATCAGGAAGATGACCTAACTGCACTGGGTCTCAGTTTTCCTATCTATGAAACGAAGATATAATACTTACAAGGTTGTTGAGAAATACTGAGCTATGTAAAATATGAAAAATAGTGGTTGGCACCTAGGAGGAGCTCAATCTATGTTAGTTACTGATGTTGTTATCAGTGTTTTTGAAGTTTGGAAATTTGAGTTCTTCTAGGCCAAGCTTCTTAATTTTTCAGATGAAGAGAATAGTAGGACTGAAGACTAGAAGGGCTAAATGCCTTACTCATAATCACATAATTACATGAGACAGAGCCAGTGTAAGAATCCAGGTCTCCAGACATGCAGGCCAGTGTCTTTCTCTAGTGTACCTGCTGCTGCCTTTCTTGCAGAGGAGGACAAATGTAAAGAAATCACATAAAAAGGCTATGTCTTTGTTACTGCCCTGAAGCATGTAGCTCAGGGCAGTCCTTATTGATCACTCTTTAGCTTGGTTGATCTGGAGACAGAGAGCATGTCCCATGGCAGCCTTTAGTGATGGACTTCAGGACCAAAACCAGCTGGTTTGAGTTCGTCTCTCCAAGTCTCTATCCTGAACAAGCCTTTTCCCTGAGCACTTTCCCCAACTTACCCATCCCTGCCGATTTTCAAGGATGACTTGGCAGACATCTTCCTGGGGCTGTCTGTCTGTCTAGGAAAAGCGCAGGAGCCACCAGGAAACAAAGGTCGAGCTCATTGTCTTTACTCTCCTTAGCAGAGAAAGGAAAGAGGTCTAAGTTGAGACTGGGAGCCTCAGTCTCAACTGGGTCTGAATTGAGACTGGGATTTATTTTGCCTTTTTGATCATAATTTTGGCTTCCCATGGAAATGGCCTTTGCCTGTGTGTGATTCTTTGTCTTTCCACCTCCCTTCCCTCCTTGATTCACCTCATGTCTTTGCTCGTGGAGCTATCAGTTGTTCTGACTCTGGATAGTGTAGGAAATAAGCTCCTGCCAACTAGGATCGCAGAATGGGACTTTCTTCCTTGAGCCTTCTGGCATGATACAGAGTTGGAATCTTTTGTCAGTTCAGATTTAACTCACATGGGATCATGTGGTTCATATTCAGGGGAGCACTGTCAGTTATGTATATGAGAGGAGAGAAAATGGTGGTGGAGGTAGTGGCAGCGGTGATTTGTGTGTGTACATAGGTGGGGGTGGGCTTGGCGGGATGGAATTGGCTTGAAAATCTGCAGTGGGCTCTTTCCTCCTTTAACACTGATGCTGGGTAATTAGCAAAATGCGCACAGGGTTTTATCCATATTCATGCGCCCTTTCCCACAAGCATAAACAATCCAGTCTCTATTATTTCCTTGCTTGTGCAGCTCCCCCCTCCCCCCTGCCACCTGCAGAGCCTTGTGCAGCTCTGTTCGCATCATTCTGGCTCTGTTTGGGGGGGGTGGGGAGGCTGGCCTGGGCATGGGCATGGGGAGAGGACTCCACAGAGAGCAGAGTGGGTGCCTCACCAACGCAGCATCTGTGGCAGGTTGGAAAGTTTAACAAAGTGCATTCACAGTTGTAATTACATGCAGTCCTTAAGAGGACCCTGTGTGGTAGGTATGGTTACATAATTATTCCTGTGTGACAAAGAAGAAGATGAGGCACAAAGATGGGACCATCCATTGGTTTGTTCTTACAGATTACTCCCCATCCTGCTTTGTCTTACCCTTTGCCTTGGTTGGCTGACCTTGAAAGATCCCATCATTCATTCTGTCTTGTTTTCTGGCTCTGATGTGAGATTAGAAGGCACCAGGAGACAGGGGTTGGGTTGCCTGCATGTGTTGAGTTGGAGGTGCCCATAGTCCTCTGCGGCAGCCTCTGTTCCACACCCACACTTGCTGCCGTTGCCCCGCAGGCCTTTTCTTCTGTCCTGCCCCATTCAGAATTGGCAGTGTTAAAGACTTCCTGCTGTCAGCAGCCCTTTTGCTGTTCCTTGTTGGTTCCCTCGCCCTTCCCACATCTTTATAGAAAGTACTTTCATGCATTCTTTACTATTAAACTCCTTGAGTGAGCAGCTGATGCCTGCTGGGTGCTGCAGGGTGTGTAGCTTGCCGGTGACCACACAGCTGGTAGGTGGAGCCCACAGCATTCCTCCTTGTTCACCTGGATCGTTTTTATTAGGCCATGGTGTTCCATTATTGCATCTTCTTTGTCCCCTTTCAGTGGGTGGTTGAAACCAGCAGCAAACAGAGATCTAGATACTGTTCCATCTTTCCTATCCTTTAGGAATACTGGATTTTTTAGATAGACTTTTTCATAGAAGCAGGAGCCTGGGGATGGGGATGGACAGTGCGAAGGGAATCAGAGAAACTCAGCCTCTTTTTAAATTTCTTTTATTTTTTTAACCTGTCTCTTGCCATCTGTGGAACAGCCAGCCACATTCATGAGTGCAGTGCGAGATGTGGGTGGAGTCAGAAGTTGCAGGTGACCACCATGTGCATTCATTTTCTGTCCTAATCTCCCCATGAGCTTGGGGATTTGCCAGCCTCTCTGAATTCAGGGTTCATGAGGTGTGATCACTGTTCTTTCCTCTTTCTTCATACATGACATGAAAGCAAATTGCCCAAGTATTCTACCTCATGATGCAAGAGTACAAGATAGTTCTCTGCAATGTTCATCAAACTCAATGGTACTTGGCTTTTCCATCTCTCACCTGGTGCACGTGTGGAGGTAGGCAAACCATGCAATTTCTGCTCCCAGTGCGGAGAGCAGAAGCAAACTGCCCTATCCTGCTCTGTGTTCTTGCTTTCTTTGAAAGGAAGTTTAATACAGAGCTGTGCATCATTTACATTCCAATTTGATAATTATTGACTATATGCTTACTACGGACCTGGTGCATGACAGATTCTAGAAGGAATATTGCAGGAGCGTATGGCATAGTGTTTGCCTTCAGAAGACTTATACATTTATTAAAGAAGTAAGATTAACCTGGGAAAAAACCCCAGGAAGGTATGTAGGAGAGTTTATGTGCAAATGCTAAAGGAAGCAGTCATTACATATCATATTTGTGCTATAAGGAAGATGATTGCAAAGGTGTTGGGGAAAGCTACATAAAAGAGTTATTAAAAGGACCAAAAGGATTTGGACCCCACTGATCATTGAATTTGATATGACCACAGATCTCCCTTCCTGGGTTCAGAGCCACTTTCCTGGAAAGGATGCAGGTATGTCCTGAATTTGATCTTTATGGCCATGGTGTGGTTTTCTCTGTGTAGGCACATCGTTGCCCAAACTGTTGCAACACCCTTTGCCTTAGGGAGTTTTTTCTTTCTGTCCTATATGACAGAAAAAGTGGACAGTGACAACATGCTTCCCAGTGGTGGGTGAAGTATATCAATGGAAAGCCATTTATATCCAGACACTTGGTTACAAAGTTTATTCTTCCCCTAACACCCCAAAGGCAGAGAGTAGCTTGAAAAAAATCACTAAGAAGCCCTTAACCTTGTAACATACAGTTTTTGCTAAAAATATATATTAATAATATATTATTGAGCGAGCATAGATGAAGAAGGCCAGGGAGGGAGGAAGCAATAAGAGTGTGAGCAAGGTCAGTGCTCTTTGCCCGCAGACTCTGCAATCAATAAGATCTGGTCAATAACTGCTTTATTACTGCACTACCACCCGGAGCAAAATCATTTTTAAATTAAGAATATATTTTGCAAAACTGAATTAACAATATTGAATATTTTGCTCTTTGATATGACTAGCCTTCAAAATCAAATTATTAAGTATGGAAAATGCTTACCAGGTGAAGTTTTTCTTTCTTCTCCCTCCTCACTTTTCCAGCCACATTCCCTCTCTCCTTTTCCTCATGCTCAACTCTACTCCTCCGCAGCCCCCCCAACCCCCCACCCTACAGCTTGAGAAGGAAACAACAGCAGATTTTTAAGATCTCTGGCACAAATGTGGATGTAAATTAGTATTGAATCCAGCACATGAGATTTAGGAAAGGAAGATGCATTTACTTGAGTTTAACAGAACCGTGCATTTCCTCCGAGAGAAAGGACCAAGTAGAGAAAATTGGGAATTTTCCACTTGGGTAAAACTGATGCCAAAAAGTAAACCTTTGGACTTCTATAATCTTTGGCAAGCTGTGAAATCTCACCATTCATCCGCCCCAGCCACTACCGTTGGTTACCCCGGCTCCATCCCCTTTTCTGTTCTTTCCTCCTCTCTCCACAGATGGAGAGGACAGAGGAGAGTCTTACATGACTCACAACGTAGTGCAGCTTTGAAGCTTCCATAAGGCCAGACTCTCCCCAAGAACTGCAAGAGGTATTCGAGTAACTGTTAGGCAGAGTGGGTTGTGAAGGCACCCACAGACCACAGCTCTGGGATGCATTAAGCGATATTACTAGAATTGTTTGTATAGCATCTTTGTGAAAACATGAGATTTTGGTGCTTATATTTTTGGACATTGTAATAAGCTCCTCTCATTCCTTTCACCTTCTTGGGCCGTTTCTCACCATTTGCCATTAGGGATTATCATCTCCATGTGATTTGTCAGTAACTGGGTTTGGATTATATAAAATGACAAAGAAGAGAAGAAAGTTTCACCCCTCAGTATTGTTCATGTTGCAAAAAACCCATTCTTGCATTCTTTGTTTTTCAGTTAAAGGATAATGTTGGTCAGGCCATGCAATGGCATGTCAGCTTCTTATTTATGTCAGATGGTAGATTTGTACTTTTGAAAAGGGGCATTTGTTCAAATTATTGGTGCTGGCTGTTGAAAAGGAGGAGAGGAGGAAGTGGAGAAGGAGGGAGGGAGGAAGGGAGGGGGTTGGAAAGAAGGAAGAAGAAAGAGGAAGGAAGGAAGGAAGAAAAGTAGGAGGGAGGAAGACTACTAATGAAGAGAGGAAGAGAACTAGCTTCTATTTAGTGCTTTCTACATCTAAGTGTATTTTGGAAGGTGGGTATTAGTGACCCCATTATATAGGAGCTCCGATGGTTTAAGAAACTTGCTCAGATCAGGCAGTTGAAAATGGCAGAGTTGGAACTCAACCTCAAGTGAGTCTGACTCTAAATTGTATTCTTTTTCTTTATCCTGTGCTGCCTTTCTAATGTAGAATGTTTTGAGCCTGTTACCCAGCAGATGGTTTTGTCCAAACTTAAAATATCTAAGCTACTTAATCACTGATTTTTAACCTTTCTTATAGGGCATGAAGCCCTTTGAGAAACTCAGGCAAGATATGGCTTTCCTCAGGAAAATACATGTACACTTAAAGTATTTTCAGAGAGTACCTGGGCCTTTTGAAGCATGGTGATGGGCTCCAGGTAAAGACCCCTTGTGCACAGTGCCCTAGAAGAGAGGCATCCAGCAAATCTTATTTTCCTGTTTAGAAGACCGTAAGGCTTCACTGTTAGAGGTCCTCTTTGGCATCAGGTCTTTCAGAAACCACGTCTTGGCCTGGGACAGTAATGAAAGTGGAGGGTGAGAAGTTGAACTATACCTGGCCTTGCACTTTTGGGTACTTACACAGTTTGTCTACAGGATTTCATGGCTGTATATCAGGGTTGTTTGTGAAAGGGCTTCCTTTGAGCACAGAGCTCTGGCTTCTTCACACTGACTTTCTATGTCTCAGAAAAGGCCATAGGACATCCAGTGGTAAGGGTCCCTCTGTCCTTAAATACAAGTTATTGTCCTTTGCTTTTATGCCTCTGAAAAATGTGAGTGAATTTTTTCATTTTTTTTCAATTCTGTTCAGTAAATGTTGCTGAGCCCCCACAAAGGGCCAAATATGGTGCTGTGCTCCAGGGATGAGGAAGGAGATCACAGTCTACCATTGGCTTGCTGACATTTTGATTCTTCTGGATCTTCTGAATCTTAGGACTGAATCCTAAGGTGGGGTTATTGATCAGAGAGAGCTAGACAGGGAGACAGAGAGTTCAAAGTTAGCAAGACCACCAGCACATCTGGGCTTGCCTGTCACTTGACCTAAACCCCCTCCCAGAACCTGAATCTTACCTTTGGTTTTGCTATGGTGATTTTTGCTTGATAGTGCTCTCAGTTGTTTAATTCAGCACGGATTCATGGAGCACCTATAACATTCCAGACATTGGGCTTGGTACTGGAGGACAAAATAGTCAACATCCTTGAGGATGAGTTTGTCTTTGGGGAGCTGATATTCTACTAGGGCAGCCAGACCACCACACTCTTCCAGATAATGCTCAAGAGAGCTGGATGAATGCCATATGGGAGAAAATAACATGTTGTATTTTTTCAGTCAGAGGTGTGTTGCTATCCTCAGATAGGTTCAGAGCATGTCAAGAAAACACTTTGGGATGGGATGAATTACATTGTATTTAGGTTCTTGGGATTCATATTGGTAGTCTAATAGAGTGAGGGTACTTTTTGTATATGTAGTAGAGGGAAGAGATTATTGGGGGAGACACCTTAACCTGGTGTTTCTCATTAGACATTTTCTTCTGTAGGCAGCTTACATTCTCCAGCTACATCAAGGATGGTGGACGGTAGTCTTTGGCTCAGTGACAAGAAGATACTGGATTATGGGATTGCTATGCCATTTTTATTTCTAGGAAGGGTTTAACATTACTTTTTCTTCTCTAGTTTGAATACCACAGAGGTAGATAACATATTTGTGCTTTGGTACATTGGTCAAATCCATCTCAATGGTTATATTTTCAAGATAAAAAATGAAGTTCCTTTTTTTTTTATATGTAGTTTTCCTTTAGTTCTGGAAAATCCCCCAACTGAAAAGAATTGACATCCCGGTAACTCAATTACCTGAGACTTTTCCCCCACCTTTTGAGTTCTGGCCCCCAGAAAACCATTACACGGTAAAGCTGATACAGCTTGTAGGGTGCGGTTCTAAAGATTTTATGTATCCACAGGGGAAGTCTGAGTCCTGGGAGGGATTCAGAGATCCATAAGAAGGTAGTGTTGGAAACCACCTGTCACAGAACAAAAGTAAATCAGGATTACAGCACAATTACTCGTTCTTCCAATACCTATGCACAGGTACATTTGGAGTCTGTAGTTAAGGAGAGAAGATTT
This sequence comes from Mustela nigripes, assembly GCF_022355385.1. NCBI lineage: Eukaryota > Metazoa > Chordata > Mammalia > Carnivora > Mustelidae > Mustela > Mustela nigripes. Next base: position 62,172,391 of record NC_081563.1, read on the forward strand.
GAACGCTAGATTATACAGGACCAGTTCTGGGCTCCAGACCAAAGTCTACATCACCCACAAAGAATTTTCTGCCCATCTAAGCACGTACATACCTCCATCCTCTGCTTTTCACGGAATTCACCACTCATCCTAGCACTTCCTCACATGCCAGCCTTTCCTGTTATTTAAGGATGCCAAGCACATATGGCTTGGCTCCTCTGCAAGAGTATAAGAAGGTACAGGTACAATAACTCTTGTATGTGCTCCCTGCGTTTTGTTGTAAATGCTTTGCCGATGCTCTGTTAATGTTTACAGCATTTTGCATTCAAGTGAATCAAATTGACACCGTTCGTTCTAGTTTTCCCTGAATTTGCCACCATCACAGACTGCCCTGAAAGTTTTCCTATTTTTGTGTTCTCGTTAAACTCCTGTTGCTTCCCCACAGCCTGAAGATTCTACATGCCCTTTTCTCCTTCTGGGACTTCTGGAAAGACCCCAGTTTTTATGGTCATTGGTTGACCTTTCTTGTTCTTCTCTGTAGCACTCACTCTCACTTCCTTTCTTTTTTAATCAGTAGAAGCTTAGAGGTGCTTCACCTAGTTTAGATCATGCTTGCTGATTTTCTATACTCAGCCTTCCTACAACACTGTGGTGGGTTGTCTGCCGATCTAGAATATCTAAGGTCTAGTGATGTTCTCTCTGACCTTCTGAAGCAAGGAGAATCGATCACAAGAGGACTGATCTCAGATTTAGGGAGACAGGCTCACGAATCCCACAGTGACCTGTGTCAATGCCCATCAGTTTGATGTAGCTGCTGTTTCTTCCCTGTGGGGCCCCCGTGTTCTGATGCAAGTCCTGGTTCCATTGAGTGACAGGTGCGACCAACGGCCGTGTGAGTTATTTCCTTTGGAAACCACAGCTGTGGCTAAGGCCAACGGATGGCAACGGTGCCACTGGGCTCTCTGGGAACAATCCGCTTGGCCATCATCAGCCTCAGGAAGGGCTTTCAAGCTTGATGAAAATAACCCAAGAGGCTGGGTCTCTGTGGCAATTGCTAGTATTCTAGAGGCGGGAAGTGCCCAGGAAGGAGTAGGGGTTAGGAACCAAGATTCTGGCATCAGACAAACTAGATTAAGAGTCAAGCTCTGCCATAGCTGTGTCACTTTGGGCTGTTATTTTTAAATCTCTCTGAGCCTCCGTCACTTAACAGGGAAAGTGGGGGTAATGTCTAGTTTTTAAGTTTATTGTAAGGGCTGATTGAAATAAAGCACTAAAAACGTTTTGTGTTTGGCACATCTAATATTCAAGAAATTTCAGTGATTATTATCGTGACTACTACCAAAGGTGGGAAGAGATACACATCCCTCCGGGAGCTCACAGGTCTCCTTCCGCTAGGGGAGCAGCCGGGTGATGGGAGTGGTGGTAGTACCTATATCATCACTTGTAAGAACCAAGGATAGCATCTGGCACATAGAAAATACCGTACTACTAGCTTTCATTATTTTTATTACCCTCATTATTTTTATTTACTAAGATCTGAGAGCTTTATTCTAAGATGTTGCCAGAGAGTTGCCTTGTGTTGATTTAGAACTGGAATTTGATAGGGGCTCCCAAAGCAGAGGAAGTGGCAACAGCTGTTCTAGTTAGTTTGATATTTGAAATACTTTATTCTAGAATTAATCTCTCAGATGGAACAAAAAGAAGAAGAACCACAGAGCTTTCCACAAGAACAGAAACGGGTTCATTTCACTATGTGACCCTATTTTCATGTATTGATCCTGAGGAGCTGGAGCTGTTCCCTTCCCATCCCCTTCATCTGGTCTATTGCATCATCTTAAGCTATACCTCGTGGAGTTATTTACAATAAGAACATGGTCTTGCCACGGGGATTTTGAGCCTTAGAGTGCTTGCCGGCTGAATAATTCCAACCATAGGTTTTCATGGCTGAAGTGGCTCCTTTTTTTTTTTAAGCATTCAGATTTTTTTTGTATTGTCTAATATTAATCAAGAGACAAGTGTGTATTCAAAAGAAATGAAAATATCAGAGAATTCCAACCTGAGAAATGAACATTCCTTGGAATGCATGACCGAACTGTTTCTGAATAATTAGTAGCTTTATGCTCTGTATGTTCCATGAAGTATTCCTTTCCTACATGGAAAAGTTTTTGTCTGTGCTCATCCTTTTCATGCTCTGCTTAAATATGGTTTCTGGACTGTGTTCCATGTCCCTGAGGCATGCAGTCCAAGGGAGGGAGCCAGAACTGCTTTTCAGCCTGGCATGGAGGGGAATGTTTTAGTTTATTTTAAACATTTACCACCCAATGGTATAGTAATTTGTTTTTGGATTTTAGCAAATTGGTTGTTTTCTACTACCTTTTTGAGAATTTGGGCACTTCTTTATCTACCACCCCCCTCAGATTTACATGAGATTCAGAATGACTTGGGAGAGCTAAAGAAGATATATTGCTGATAACAGGTGCAGGATGGACACTATCTCAAAGGGCCTGCATCCTGAAGAAGTGAGTTAGAACTCTAGTCATACTGGTGAGAATACATTCGACTCCTAAGGATAGATTTTCTGGGTGCTTCTCTATCCCTAGAGACAAGTCCAAGTCAAAGGCAATATGGAGTTTGTAATGAATTCATAAGAACATTCACTTCCAAGACTGGGATGTAGAATGTGGAAATTCCCTCTCATGGCACCTGAGGGCTAGAATGAGGTCAGTTCAGAGTGTGAGCCTACTTCCAAGGCACATAGGGAAAGGGGGAGTGGAGGGATTTGGACCCCAGTGGTGAAGCATGAGATGGATAAATCTTCACTTCATGTGCCCCTGGGCCTCACGTGTGGAACACAGTGATTGTGTAAATGAATGTGCAATTGAAAGGCTGCAGCTCCTAAGGGGACACATAGCCAAAGAGCTTGCAGAGGATATACTCTTCTACTGAAGAAGTCAGCTCTTTTCCAGCATTTATTGTAAATGCCCAAGGCTAGTGGGAACTTTGTAGAATTGCCCAGTTTCACCCTCTGCTCCATAGTAGGCCTCACAGAGGTGCGCTGATCCTGTCTTCTGTTTTACATCTCCCAAGGAGACACCGTATGAAGATTTCCTTTTATCTCATGGTCAGGAAGTTTTTCCTACGGTCTAAACCATATTTCTCTTGCTATATTTTCAGTTTATATCCTTCTTGAGCTGCCCTCATTCTTTCTTCCTGGATCTCTTTATCTTTTATCTTGTAAGACCAATACTAATTACTTTATTTCTTTTCCAAGGGGATGATTTCTCCTAAACCTTGTGTCATTTTTTGAGTCTCTCTCTACCCATATAGGTATTTTTGTGGCTAGAAGGAGAGTCCTTCTGGGATGGTATTTTTACCCCCGGGTGGATCTGTGCTGTGAATAACCTGAGCCATTCTGGAACCATCCCCAGACCGGGCAGGTGGCAGCCCCATTTGCTCTTTCCTAAGCGCCAAGGCAGAGAAGCAACTCTGGCTCCTTCTCTCTGGACCGCATGCCTCCGGAACACGAAACTCAGTCACAGACACCATATTTAAACAGAGCAGGGAAAGGATGAAAATAGACAAAAACCTGTCCATGTGGGCCAGGAAAGCTGTATTTCCAATATGCTGTTAGCAAGACCCTGCTGAGATCCATATAGCAAGTAGTCAGAGGATGGCAAGCAGCACGACCACCCATGGGTTCATTCCTGGACATTGGAGTGCAAGACACATGGAAGGGGCAAGGTCTGGGGCAGGATGAGTAAGCTAGGACCTTTCCCTAGAGTATCGGGAAGTATGACTTAAGCAGCTAAAACTATGAGAAAAAGCACAAGCCATAGAATTAAGGGCTGGACTTTAATACTGGAGAGCGGTGGTTTTCAAACTTTTTCAGCTAAGGGATTCTTCCGATAAGTTTTGGAAGTCCAATATATATACAAAATATCAAAGCCTGTCCAGTGTGCTTTTTCCTGTGGTCCTAGAGTTTGTAGCTAGGGTCAAGCTCAGGACAAATGCAGCCATGAGTGCCCACTTCTCCCTAGGCTTCTAGGGAGATATCGTGTCACAGAACAAGTCTAATTACTCCACTTCCCCAGTGTAAGAGCCAGGAGAGCAGAGCTGGCTATGGGGAAAGGTGATGTGCGTGGAGTTCCCTTTTGCCACCCTTGAGAGCTACAGAAGTTGAATCCTGCCTTTGCCGTGCATGGGTTTCCTGACTGGCCATAGATGACTGATGACAGTGGGAAGTATCAGACACTGCCAGACACTGCTGCATTGGAGGTATGTGGTTGGTGTTAATTAAAGAATTTGGCTAAAAGTATATGGTACTAGTACCCCCCAGGGAGCTCTTTGGGGGCCACCTCATGTCAGTGGGGCAGGTTGATGCTCCCATCCGACCTCAGTGAACCCAGAGTTGATGAGTTAGCCTAACAGTTCTGAACAACAAGGAGTTGACTGTAACATCTTGCAGCCAGAATGGGAGTGGACTGCTCCTTTCTTTCTTCACTCCTTCACCCTAGAGGGGATGGTACTCACAAGAGGGAGGGCTGGGGCATGTTTCTAAAGGCCAGGCCATATCGTCTCTCTGTTTGCTACTACTGAAGTTGAGCTCCAGTCTAGGCCTGGAGGAAAGGGGAAGAAAAGGTTTAAATTAAATGTGAGAAGGAAGTTGAAAAATGGGCAGATAGAGTCCTTGGGAAGACAGTTGAAGAGGACATAGGGATCCAGAGATTGTAGCCTTGGGAAGGGAGGATGCAGGCCTGGGTAGGAAGGGAGAATGCTAAGAATTGCATTGTCCTCAGCTTTGCCTATGGCTGACACTGACTTCCAAGTCAATCAACCTCAATTTGCCCCAGTGAAAGTAGGTCACAGGTCAGACTGGAGGTCCCTACTAACATGTAATGGACTGGCAGGAAGACCGGGTCCTTCATGTGGATGTGCTCAGGATTTCAGGCTTATTTTTGTATTGAGTAAGGGTCAATTCCGGTTCAATTCCAATTCCAGCTTCAAGTCTCATTTCTTGCATACCTCCTACTATACATTTGGTCCTGTGCTCTGCTCATTCATCAAGAATGAGGAAAGGAGAATTAGATAAGATAAGCAACATGAACTCTTAGCCGCATGTCTTTGTTGATACTGCTATCTTCACTCATTTCCCTCTTGCCCAGCCCTACCCAAAACTATACACATGCTACACTCCTCCAAGAAATCTTTTTGCACTATTAACCATGGGACTCCAACCCCAAAATCTTCCCCATAATCTCTGTCACTCTAATTTAGCCCCTCTGGTGACCTTGTTCACCTCATCCCAACAATCATATGGAAATCAGCTCAAGGACCAAAAGCATGCTGCCAAGAGTAGATGTGCAGTGTCATGCAGTCTGTGGAGGTCTCCGGCTCTTAGTGGATTCTGCCTTTAGTGCATCCTGAAGGGTCTCCGATACCAGAGACCCCCTTTATTGTATCTGTGGCTTTGAGGAGCTTGGGAGATGTTGTTACCTACATCGAGTCAGCCACATCAGGGGCAACTGGCAGGGCTTTACTCCAAGTCTCACTCAAAACTCAAGGAGCAAGTTCTCTGTGAAAGAGGAAATGCAAGTTTCTAGTTTCTTAAGGTCTAGAACACTGGCTTAGTGTCACTTTTGCCATATTCTCTTGGTTGCCATGGGTCACAGACACTGCCAGTTTGAGTGGAGAGGATTGGATTTTATCTTTCAGTGGGAAGAATAGCAAAGGTCTGTGGCCATCTTTAGTCTGCCACACCTTGATGAGAATAAAAGCATGTTCAGAAACCCAGATGTGGGTTGTAAAACAGAGAAGGCAGGAGACGTAGAGACTCACTCTTTTTTAAAAATTTTTCTAGTAATCTTTACATCCAAGGTGGGGCTGGAAACCACAACCCTGAGATCGGGAGTTGCATGCTTTCTTAGACTGAGCTAGCCAGGTACCCCAGGACTCCTGTGTGTGTGTGTGTTTGTGTGTGTGTGTGTGTGTGTGTGTGTGTGTGTGTGTGTGTGTCTTTTTTGAACCCACAGGTACTTCATAGGAGGTCTTTGGAGTTACAATCTGAATTTGAAAGCTATAATAACAATTGTTTGGTGTGTGAGAATAATTGAGAAAAGAAGCACTGTATATTTAATGGTAATCTCCGCCAGATATTGTCCCACCTAGGGACTTATTCTATTCAGTTGACATAACTTGCCCTTTGGGTTGGTGCTCTGGTCATTCTCAGTGCCTGTCTTTGTACAGACTGTGGGGGCACCTAAAGCTACCCTGACTGTCAGTCCCTCTCGATGTTGGGGATGGGAGTTTTCCTACCTATTATCTCCATTTCACCACACCAAGAAGGTTGTGCCTCCCTTTGTAGCCTAGAGCAGAGCATTTTATCGATGAAGCCCTGCCCTTTTTTGTTTGAGAATCTGAGCGGGTGTTATCTGAGAACAAGTAGGTGTTTGTAGAAATGTGACCTTGAGCCCTGGATGTTGACCTGCTCTTTTTTCCTGGTGACTCATTTTTCCTTGAATGGGGTTGGCTTCTGTGAAATGGCTGTGAGGCCACAGTGACTCGCCTGGACACTACCACTGTATATGTAAGCATTCCCTTGCCAGAGGCAAACAAATTACTGAGTGTATTTTATACCTTCCTGTTAGAGGTATAGCCATCCCTGTCACCCACAGGTTTGTCCACAAAAAGGGGCAAGCACAGGATGCTCATATCTGTAACTCATTTAAAGAAGGTTATATCCATAGCAAAACAGAGGTGCCTTGTTCCACTGATTTTTTCTGTTGCCAGGCTGGAAAACAGAGTTTAATCTATCCTGGGAAGTTAACGGGCATTACTGAAAATACGTGGCTAATAGGAAATAATTTAGAACAGAGAATCTTGGAAGTTAAGCCAGAATTCTGCACTTCGTCATATTTCTATTTGCCTAATCACTGTGGAGATATGAGCGTGCGTGTATGAATGCACATTTCTGGGCCTTTATGCAGAGTTCATGATTCACTCTTTAGGGCTCCCAGGTCCGGAAAAGTGTGAGTTTAAGTTAAACCTAGAAATAAGAAGTATTTATATCTGTAAACCAAGTTCAACATTGGTGTTTAAGTTCACATGTCTGTATAAACCAATTGACAAAATTATATGTTGGAGTAATTTTCTAGAAATGTCCTACTGATGGTAATGCTATCACAAAATTATAAATTTTATCATCAATCCAGACCTGCAGGCTCTGTGCAACTGCTAGAAATAGGGCCAGTAACTCAAAAGCCACTGCAACTATAGGTAGAAGATCAAGCCCAACCACACGCCGAGTTTATTTCAGGACTTAACACAGGGCTGTATCTACTCAGACCACATGACCCTATACATCATTCAGAGTGTCCGGATCCACAGAGGAATTTTCCATCTTGGTTACACCTGTGATTAAGGTGGGGGAAAAAAAAAAAAACAGAGACCCTCAAGGGTCAGACAGCAATGAACTTATGGGGGAAGGAAGTACTGGGCTGTACCATGAGCACATGACGTGGTTTGGGCCTTTCTAATAAAGTGTCATTCTTCTTTCAGTAATGTAGAAAGCCCAAAGATCAAAGCGACATGTATTTTGATCAGTGGCAGATATACAAGATATGACACAGTGTATTGACATCATTTCTGTGGGGGCTCTTTTAGGTTATTCTTGATCCTTATGTATCTAGTTTTGGTGAGGAGTTGATAGACCCTTTTACTGATCCTCTTGGCATCTTCCCCAATATTTCACCTACCTTAAAATGATGATGAACCCTCTGTAAATTCTTCCCCAAAGGTAATAGTATACAGGATGCTCCAACATTGCACATAGTGGTGTAGGGGACATGGGAAGCCACATTCATCTGGAAGCCCTGGGGTTTTCAGTAGAGCACAATGCTGAACAAAGAGGCTTGCCCCTCCCCCATAGCAATCACTTGCAGCAAAATGAGCTTCTTTGAAATATAAGTGGCCCTGTAAAAACACAAGCAGATTCTGTAATATCTATTTGGGGCATCCGGGAATGCCACATAATAGGAACTTGAGCACACCTGATGGTAACCATATGGCAGGTTCTGATGACTGACAATAGGTAGAGGCTGCAGTAATTAATGAATGCGAGACGCCATTTGTGGCCCCCACAACCAAAGAATGGAGAAGAAGCCAGTCCATTCACAAAGTTGGGGATATGCCTTGTGTGTGTTCCCAGACCAGGACTTGGCTGGGCACATATCTCTGTATGTGAACAGGTATGAGAGAAATGATGCAGTGGGAGGGAGGTCTTGGTTCTGACCAGAGAGCTACTATCATTCCTGGGGCTGCAGTGGGAAAGTGAGTTTGCAGATCACCCCAGCTGATCCTACAGCACTAAACTCCTCCACCCCGCTGACACTTCTAGTTTGATGTGGGACAGATTCCAGGTAGAAATCCAGTTAGTTGGCCTGGTGGGAGTACAGGACTTCATTGTTTGAGGATGAGGGTTTTCTGGGTGTGATTTTGCCATTTCTGGATTTCAGGGCACAATGCCTCTGTTTACTCTCTTGGGGGTAACTGTTCCCTTCCTTGAGGTGTGCTCTGAGTCAGAGCATACCAAGACTTGGCTAGCTTCTAGCAAAAGCAGAGGAGGGAGGCAATGCCTCATTGTTTTATTACTTCTTTCTTGGACGTGGGCTGGTGTGGGGAGGATGGGAGTGGGCCAGGCAGAAGTAGGCCATGGGAAGATTCCAGAGAGACTGATTGATCTTGTCAAAAAGAATAAAGGTATCCAGTCCTTGGCACCCCCCTTCAGCACATGGGCATGTGGGATTGAGGCGGTCACTGTGAAGTTTTGTGGTTAGGCGTTCCAGAAAGAAGTTTCTTCATGATTCCTGATTGCTTAGGACAGATATAAGCAATACCAGCTGGGGCCCAGCAAGCCTGTCTCCAGCTTTATTGTTTCTGATTTATCAGTGGTGTGTCCGCCTTAAAGAACTGATCTATATGCCCTTTATTGCTAGCCTGTTCTATAGCCAGATAGGAGAGTTGAACATTAACAAGTGGATTTGCTTTCAGTAGCTGCCTGAGTGTGTGTGTGTGTGTGTGTGTAGCAAGATACTAGTGTCTTGCTCAGGGGCAAGTGACTCACATTTCTGCAAGAAGATTCCCATTCTTTTGTCTCACATTTTGAGTTTTCCCTAATTTGTTTGAAGCTGCCTCTTTTACCAGAACCAGAGAGAATCTATAAGGCTGTTTTATAAGTGTCTTTGGTAAGTGGTAAGAAACTCACTTGGAGCCAGGCCGAAGGCACCAGGCGCTGTGTATTGCAGAGACATTTCAAGTCATCCCTAGTGGACAATTTGCACTGTTCGGTGTTAAAAGGCTTTGTGGCAGTGTTTCAGAGAGCCCCCAGCCCTCCCTCCTTGGCAAGCCGTTTACAAATGATGTGCTCTACTCACCCTGCCTGGAGTTTCTGGTTTAAAAGTGAATAGTCAGAACTCTCAAGATGTGTAAAGGGAAAGGTTTTACTGCCTAGTGGGAAATGACCATCGAAGTTAACTGTTCTTGGATTGGCAAAGTAGGCAGACGGACTGCTTTCACATATGGGCCAAGTGAGAGACTTCTGGGACTCTTCCTCGAGGGAAAGGGGCAGGTAGTAACAGAAGAGTGACTCGTGATTTACCAGTCTGGAATTTGGCCCATTCATATTCTTTTTTGGAGGAAACAAGTAATGTCCTGCTACAATGACTGTACACTTTGGAGCACTTCTTTGGATTGGAATTTGTTTTCTGTGGTCATGAGATTTTTTTTCGTTTGGATAGTTATTTCCTTCTGCACTTCCTTGATTACAGGTTATAATAAGTGGGAGAAAGGGAAGTATGAAAGGTGAGTGCCCAGTGGCACCGAAACCAGCTTCTGTCGTGCAAATGTAGCCTTGTCAAAATGTGAGCTGTGGGGTAGAGATGCTAGGGATCACACGGCCACTGCTGCCTGGTTGGCAATGAACTAGATTTGGATTTCATTTCGGATGCAGGTTGTACACCAGGGCAGCAGAGGAGTTCAGCTGACAGAGTCTTCTGCTACCACTTTTAATGAACAGTCTCTACTGTCTTGTGTATGAAAAACATCGAGGAAAAATTTAATAGTTTTACACAATCCCTGAAGCCTGGTCCATGGCCAAGACGCGTTAGCTTCTAAATCTTTTAACAATATTTTCCCCTACCAGAACTAGGGCAAATTTTTATAGCATTCTCAAGTGCATGTGCTCGCTCTTTCTCTCTCTCTTTCTCTCTCTTTTTTTTTTAATAAAACCAAGCATTAAAAAAAAAGAAGAAGAAGGACAAGACTAGTGCTATTTTATTATCTCCTCAGATTATTTCAAGATTGAACTGGAGAAAAATGTGTATCCCTGTTTGGCTCAATCAGAAATGGGTATGGGCTGGGTAGGAGACTTTCCATTTTCTAAAATATATAGTTATGTGCATAACTATGTCATGTTGGGTATGTAAAAAAGTAGTATATGATGTGTTTCCCCCAAGGTTAATATAGGTGCGTATCATAAAGAGTACATAATCAAGTAAGTGTTAGAGGGGGTATTATTTTGGTTATTGTAAGTTTAAAATATTTAAACTATGGATTCTTTTCTCCCCAAGGATGAAGGATACTGCTTTCAGCACCTTTCCTACTAGAGAGGATTGAGTATTTGGTTTTATCAGACAGCATGGTAATGAAGCTATTTTGATAGAGATAACCTCATTACTATTCATTTTTGCTGCCTATCAACTAATTCTTGAACCCAGGTTCCCTTTTTTCTTGTTGTTGTTGTTGTTTTTCCTGCCAGAGTAAAACAGGCACAACAAAGTAGGACTTAGTCTCTGAAGCTAAGGACAAATGGAGATGGGTTCTGGCCAAGGAGCTGTGTGGGAGGTTCTTGCCCCTGCTTGCAGTGATACCCCACCAGTGTGAGCAGTGTGGAGGAATGGCCCTTCCTCCTCATGCTCAGTCCCTAAGACACACCATTCTATTCGAAAGGGGAACATTGTCTTTCAAAGATAACATTCATCTCCTATTTGGAAGGCTCTCACCTGTCTTTCCTACCATGATATAATAAAGAGCATCTTGCACTAGACTTGAAGAGTTCCTGGCTTTTTCTCCAAGCTGTGTGACCTGGAGCATATCATTGAACCATTCTGGGCTTTGGTTTCAAACCCCACGGGGTTTGGGTTTGGCTAGGTGGTTTCTGAAATTCCTTCTAGTTATAACATTCAATATCAATTCTCTTCCCATTCTTTCTATTTAAAATAAACTTTCACTTTTAGCACAGTTTTAGATTTACAAAAACAAAACAAAACTTCCAAAGAAAGTACAGAGTGTCCATGTAGGTCAGTAGCCCTCTTTCCCCAATGAATAGCATTTTCATTACTTTGGTACATTTGTCATAACTAAGAAACCAGTATTGATGTATTACTATTTTTTAAAAAATATTTTACTTCTTTATTTGTCAGAGAGTAAGAGCCCAAGGAGGGGGAGTGGCACGCAGAGGGAAAGGGACAAGCAGTCTCCTTGGTAAGCAAAAAGCCCGATGTGGGACTCGGTCCCAGGACCCCGGGATCACAACCTGAGCCGGAGGCAGATGCTTAACCAATTGAGCCACCCATGTATCCCTGATATATTACTATTAACTAGAATTGACATTTCATTCAGATTTTGCTAGCATTATAATGCTCTTTTTTCTGTTTCAGAGTCTCATCTGGGATACCATTTAGTAGTCTTGTTTCCTTTGCCTCCTCAGAGTTGTGACAGTGTCTAAGATTTTCCTTGTTTCTCACAGTTTTGAGGAATACTTGTCAGGTATTATGTAGAATGGCTCAATTAGAGTTTGTCTGAAGTTCTTCTCATGGTTAGACTGGGGTTATGGGCTTTTGGGAGGAAGACCACAGAGGTGTCATGTCATCCTTATGACATATCAGTGGTACATGCTATCAACTGATCATGTTAATTGACCTTGATCATCTGGCCAAAGTAGTGTTTGCCACATTTCTTCCCTGTAAAGTCTTCTGTTCACCTTTCATGTTCTACTCTTTGGATGCTAGCACTAAGTGCAGCCTATACTCAAGATGCGTGGGTAGGGGGGATTAAGCTCCACGTCCTGGTTGGAGAGTATCTACATAAATTACATGGAATTCTTCCATAAGGGAGATTCATCTCTTTTCCTCATGTATTTATTTATTTATTTATTTATTTTTATTTTTGTTTTTTTAAAGATTTTATTTATTTGACAGAGAGAGATCACAAGTAGGCATAGAGGCAGGCAGAGAGAGAGGAGGAAGCAGGCTCCCTGCCAAGCAGAGAGCCCAATGCGGGGCTCAATCCCAGGACCCCAAGATCATGACCGGAGCCGAAGGCAGCGGCTTAACCCACTGAGCCACCCAGGTGCCCCATTTTCCTCATGTATTTATACAATCACTTTTTTATACCAGTGTGGACTTGAGGATGTATATTTTATTTTTCCTGTTCTATCAAGATGTGATTGACCTATAACATGGATATATATATTATAAATTTTGGATTTTAATCGAGCACTGGTTATTTATTTTGTTCCTCAAATTGTTACGGTTTTGGCCATTAGGAACTCTTTCAAATTAGCTTCTGTGTCCCTTTGACACGTCCCCATCATTTTGTTTTGTGAGTACTTCTTTACTTCCTGACACTGCATGATGCTTTAGACTCATTAATTGTATTCCCTACCCTAGCCCTATAATCAGCTATTTCTCCAAGGAGCCCTGATTCTGTTTACTGGAGAACAGTATTAGACAACTTTGGTTTTTAGGATCTAGGTGGATGTGAGATGCTCAGTTTTCTAAAATACACATTTTATGTATGTAGTTGTGTCCTTTTGTTATACAAAGAAATATATAATGTCTTTCCTTCAAAGCTAATACAGGTCACTATTGTAAAAAAGAGTATATAATCAAATGTTAGAGTGAATACTGTTTTGGTTGAAATGAAAAGCAAGTGCGGATTCTTCTTGCTCAAACGATATAAAACACCTTTATTCATTTCCTTTTTCATTCTTTTTATTTGTTATTCACATTTCATTAGTCTTTGCTGGAATTGGGAAATGTTAATTTATTTACATGCATATGTTAACAGTGTGAATAATGCTGCTCACTTGAGACATGGGTCCCCAAGCCTTGCAGATTCTCCTTTCCTGCAGAAATGAGAAGTGTCAAGGGCTTCGAGTATTTGGGGAAGGATTCCTGGAGGATGTGGCTCTTGACTTGGTACTTGAAGGATAGGAGCAGTTTGGGGCAAAGGAAGGATTCTTGTATGCCTCTTTGGGAGAGTGGTAGAAAGAAACTAGCTCCAAGATGGGGTCCTAAAGGATTTATTAAATATCAGTCTTCTTAGAAGACCTGAAGTCTATCATCCTTCTCTAGTATTACAAAGATAGAGTCCCTTAATCCAGACCCTCCAAAATGTTGACATTTAGTTGAAACATTCTTAACATTGTCTGTACAAAGGGAGAGGGAGCCAACTGAGCCCCTGCCAATAAAGTCATAATTATTAAGTATCTGCTGAATACTTTAATAGTAGAGATTGGGACAAATTGTATGCCTTACGCCCATGGTGACTGCTGTATGCTTAGCCTATCCTGTGTTGTTTGGTGGTACTTTTTAACTCTTGGTGTTCTTTTTTGTAATGGGTCTGGATAGTCTGTGGAAATGGATTTTGAAATGTTCTCCAAATTTCCCCTGGAGCAGAGTAGCCAGAAAGAATAGGGCCAGCACATGGATGGAGTGTTGTAAAAGTGTTCATTAGCTTCAGCAGGATCAACACCACATAAAATGACCTCCATCCAAACTTTTAGGTCAAGTGTGTTTATTTCAGACCCAAGTCTTTAGGTCTTAAAAAGCTGGATTATGTTTTTGTTCTGGTAAAATTGACTAGAAATCACCTGTTATCTTTTTTAAAGTTAAGTCCCACTTGACCAGATGGTTTTCTTTATTCATTAAGTAGTTTTATGTGAGTTGATGCATTGATAGGAAATAGGGCTCAGGACATATGAAACCTTTTCACATACTAGGGAAGAAAACATAGCAAATAGAAATCTTCCTCTTCTGCATACTAGCTTTACCACAGTGTGAGAAGAAAGCTTTTAGCTGTGGAAGGTAGAAGAGGCTTTGTTTTTGGTGATACTACAATGACACTTAATTATACTCATCTCACTGCATGGGTTCATGTCGACCTTGAGTCATACATCATCCCAAGATATTTAACAGTGTACGGTAAAAGTGTAATAGAGAAGAGTTGATCTAGAAAGCCATAAGCCAATGGGAGAGCAGGAGTCCACTGTACTTTATACTAGTGGTACTACTTTAACTTAGGCAGCAGGGACAGATGGGTAGATGTGAAGAATTGTCTCTATCCTCTCTGGTTATGTTAAAACCCTGTGTTTGGGCAGCAGGGTGATTTTTTTCCTCCAAATGTTGCAGTAACATTCTCATGGAGGACCCCGTCCAATGCTTCAGCCTCATAGTTCCTGACACCTCTTTCTCCAACAACCTCTACCTCAACTTCACTTTTGCAGCTGCTCCCATAGCAACTACTGGCCCTTGTCATCAACTGGAGTTGCTCCATTTTTGAAATCCTGAACTCTGAAATTCTCCTTTCTGACCACAACCTCTGATCCTTCTATCAGTCCTCACTCTTTCATGCCCTTGATATATGTTCTTTGGTCTCATTGGGACTCTTGGTCTCTTGACCTTTCCTTATGTGAGCAGTATATCACTCCCTCCTAACTCCATTTCTGTTCCTACCTTGTTTGTGCAACCATTTCAACTCTGCTCTCACAAGCACGTTCAGTTCTTTTAGTCCTTTGACTTGTTTTATCTGTCTTTCTAATCTCTGGCTAATACATTCTCTCTTACTTCTTTGCTTTCTCCCTCCCCCTACTTCCACCCAGTCCCCATCTCCCATCTCCCTCTCTCCTCATTTCCTCTTCTTCTGTCTTCTCTGTCTTTGTTCTCTGTTCATTACTTAACCTCAGCTTCTAAGCACTATGGAAGAAAAGTTTCTAACTAGGATAAGCTAGCCTACCTTATTAAAAACCCGTGATTTCCAACCTCATCTAGATGGTGAAGTTGTTTAGAAATCCCAGGGCCAGGACTAGGGTGGGGTAAGTGAGGTGTCTAGAATACAGAATATGAAGAACGGTCACTGTTGGTGCCAACCATGTATTTACTAGACCTTGAGAATGAGTGCCTCCTTAACTTTTATGCCCCCCATGCCTCACTGGCTCGCTTTGGTCCTGACCCTGACATTTGTTCATCTCTAGTTACCTCTCCCATGTGCCACTAGGGTTAACCATTTTAGCCTTTATCACTGTGCTCAGTCCACCTGTTCACTCACACTACAAGATGACTTTTTCTATTTCAATAAAAAATGCTAGTTACCAGATTTGAATTCCCTCAACTTCTGTCTTGCCACCAAGTATACCTAAGCCTTTAGCTACCTTCTTTCATTCTCTTTGCCTTAAGAGAAGAGATGTTCTATACCCTTCCATCTTTGCTCTTGGTCACATTCATCTTCATGAATCCACTAGAATCTCACCTGTCAATTATCTTCCTCCTTTCTTGCGTTGGCTTCATGTAAATATTATTGAGTCTCTTCTTTACTAAATGGAGTCTTTTCTCAACCTTGCCTTCCTCTTAAGTTAGTCCCTAATCTCCAGTGTGTGTGAAGAGTGGTCTGCACCCTTCATCATCCTCAATTTGCTACCTGAGTAGAACTGTCTATTTTTTTATCTGACTTATGCTTCCAGCACTATAATATGTACTCTCTTGGAATTGCTGGTGATCTCCCAATGGCCACATTCTTTGGCTCTTCTAAGTTTTTATCTCGTCCAAGCTCTACGTAGTTTTGTCACTTTGACCCTGCTCTCCCTGGTGTATGAGGCATTCCATTTTGGTTTCCTGCTCACCTCTCTGGTGCCTCTTCCTTGGTCACCTTTTCCGATATCCCTCACACATATGGTCCTAATATGCAGCTGGTTCTCAAGTTTCATACTGGGTCGTCTTCTCATCTTACACCACACTCTTCTCTTACAAATGACTACCACTCCTGCGGCTTCAGCTACCACCTTCCATTCCCTGATGGAACTTGTCATTATTTCTAGCTGAGACTTCCCATTGAACTCTGGATCTGTTTCTTCAAGCACATTATTTCCAAAACCAAATTATCTTTATTCCTATACTGTTCTTTTTTTTTTTTCTCCTCTCCATTAAGGTGTAGTTATTCACCTAGCTAACCAAATTAGAAATCTAAAATCATTTTTTAAGAAAGCAAACAAAACTTTATTTTTTACTTTTACAAAGCATTCAAAAAGCACACTACCTACTTTTATTAAAAAACTGTAATTCCAGTATATTACAAAAAATTGTAATGTACAATGTTGTATTAGTTTCAAGTGTAAAATACATGATTCAGCAATTCTAACCTTGCTCAGTGCTCATAAGGATAAGTGTACTCTCAAACCTCTTGATTTGTTTCACCCATCCTCCCACCCACCACCTCTCTGGTAACCGTAAGTTGTCTATAGTTAAGAGTCTGTTTGTTTGTTTTTTTTAATTTTGATATTCTTTAATTTCAATTCAGTTAGACAAGACTCTGTTTTTTTGTTTGTCTTTTTTTCTTTATTTCTTAAATTTCACATATGAGGAAATCATATGGTATTTGTCTTTCTCTGACTTATTTCACTTAGCATTATAACCTCTAGATCCATATGTGTAGTTGCAAATGAAAGTTTTGTTCTTTTTATGGCTGAGTAATATTCCATTGCATATATGTAGTCTGTCTCAAAATCATTTTTGAATTTTTCTTTTTCATTCACCCTCCACACCTAATCAGTTGGCCATCAACATTTTTTTTTCAGATTACCCTCTTTATACACATTGTTGACATCATGGTTTAATCCCTTATTATTTCTTGACTGAACAAAGTCAGTAAGCTCTAACTGGTCACGTCGTCTTGCCTGTAGTCTCTCTGCTTTACATCTTCCCTTTTGTGACTCTTCATTGACCACATGCAACTTAGATCCAGGTTCCCTCGTGTGGTATTCAACATCTTTATAATCCATCTCTCCAGGCTCCTTTCTTACGTCTTCTCTTTTAACCACATACTCTCTGGAACTCCAGGCACACTGCTTTATAGTTGCTTTCTGAATATATTTTCATGCCCTGGAGTGTCTCTTCAGCTTTCTTTTTCTAGTCAACTCCTATTTACCTTCAAGACCTGGCTCAAATGTTAGCAC
This sequence comes from Mustela nigripes, assembly GCF_022355385.1. Taxonomy (NCBI): domain Eukaryota; kingdom Metazoa; phylum Chordata; class Mammalia; order Carnivora; family Mustelidae; genus Mustela; species Mustela nigripes. The sequence goes on from NC_081563.1 coordinate 62,189,651, forward strand.
TCTCTCAGTAGGCTTCCTTTGTTTCTTTCCCCTGTCTTCTATTAAAGCATATGTTTGTTGTGTTGAAAAAAGTAGTACATATCTCTGTTTTACAAGGCTTTGAACTTCTTAATTTCAGGAATCAAGCCTTGGTCACATTAGTAACCCTTGCATTTAACATGGAACTTTACATATGGTAGGTATTCAAACATGTTTCTTTAAAAAATAATTATTCTACTGTAAATTACCTAAATGGATAACTTTGTCCAGTTACATCTTTTGGTTGGCCTAAGTTGTCTCTTCTGTAAGAGAAAGGAATTGGACTACAGGGTCTTAAAATTTACTTAATTTCTCTGATGCTGTGTTGGCATCTGTTGGATTTTGGAGCTCAGAGGGGACATATACATGAAGTCTCTTGAAGCATTGCCAAGAAACAACTTGTGGGGAAAGCAAGAAAAAGTCAGTAGGGCAAGGATAAAAGGGAAGATACAATGAGAAAAGCATTAAGGAAGAGAAAATAAGATAGAAGAAGTATCTCTGCTGAATCTTATGCCTTCAGAGTTTTGTAATTCATTAGTAAACATTTCCGACACATCTGCTATGTGAAGGCCATAGTCCTACTTACTGTGGGGATCACAGTGCAAGTTTTGACATGTTTCTTGCCCCAAATGAGCTTGTGCTCAAGTTCATGAGAACTGTAGATATACAAGGTTATGATTACCAGGATGCTTGAGTGAGTGTTTGATATTGTCTAAGATAAGACAGAACAGTCTTTTGGGGATAGATGGGCATCCTCCTAGCCAGTGCAGCCAGTGGCAGTTGTAGTCCTCATGTGTAAATTACAAAATCTGGCTTGGATAATGGAGTGTGGAGTGGATTTTCCATCACCATTCTCCACTGGCCAGGTCTGTTCAGGGCAAAACTCACACAATTCTGTGTGGAGGTGCTGCTCCTCGCTTCCCTCCCCAGTCAGTGTCTTAGAAAAGACCTAGCGAGGGCCATTGACACAGTGATGCCCACGTATTCCATGAAGATCATTGGTCAGCGGGCCGGTCTTCACAATACTGATTCAGTCACGTGGGGCTGGTCAGACATGTACAAGGGTCACTGGGGGCTTGGTTCAGTTTTTCTTGACTTTTCCTTCCCTCCTGCCTAAAGTAAGATTACAGGACTTAACTGATTCCAGGCCACTTCTTATGCCAAAGGATTAATGCTGGTAATGGAAGACCCCTCCTCAGTCTGACTGGCCTCAGCTGGTGTAGGACCCAGCTCAGTCTGACTGGCCTCAGCTGGTGTAGGACCCAGCTACTGCTGTAGTGGTGGTGGATATGCCCCCCAAAATTCCAGAGGCTGGGCTGTGACTTTTGCTCTGCGGGACACTCTGGCTGACCTGGGGCTGGCCAGGAGAGGGGCCACTGAGTAGCCTGCGATGGGAGGGGACTCTAGTACTCAGCGTCTTGCTGTCTGATGTGGTTTCTGGCAAGTAGGAGAGAGCCCGCGACTGACATGAAGGGCCTTCCCGTGGACTCAGTGACCTTGCTGGGCTGCCAGGCCTCTGTTCATTCTCCTCCATTGCTCATTTCTCTTTTTCCTCTCTACTTCATTCCCCGGTGGGCTGGCTGGGAATCAGTGGAGGGAAAAAGTAATTGAAGTGCTTAAGAGGAATTGTTTGGGGTAGGAGGAGGCAGGGTCAAAAGGAGAACAATTAAGAAGCGATGTGACACAACTGAGCAGAGAAGAGTTTAGTATGAATATAATGATCAATTTCCTAATAATTAGGTCTCTTAGATGGCAGAATAGTTCCCCAAGAGGCAATGGTGGGAACCCCATTGCTTGGTCATTTCTAATTAGACTGGAGAAGCACTTGCAGAAAATGCTGCAGAGAAAATCCCCCATGCTGGGGGATGGGCATGTGACCCAGGGGGACTTCACTATCTTTTATTTCTATGATTCATTGATGAAAACATAATTCACTGATTATTTAGGCAGCCAAACTTTAAGGGGTTTACTGATTTCTCACCTCAGCTCTGGACCTTTTAAATTGACCAGATCTATTATCTTCAAAAAGCTTATTCAGGGCAGGCAGTGGCCTTGGCCAGGGCAGAGGCTACTTCATTTCTACCTAATAAGATTAAACAGAAGAACTGGGCCCTGTTCTTCATCTGGTCTCCAGTGGTGTAGATGAACTTGCAGTTTTACCTAGTGATGTCTCCCTCTGCTTATGGTCCTGCAGGGTACTTAGGAGTTTGATTTAGGGAAGAAGTATTCTTAACCAGCACCATTTGGTAATGGAGTCCCCTACCAAGAGCCAACGCAGTGTGCTGGTTAAGTGTACTGGCTGTGGAGCTAGCCCACCCCAGCTGGTCCTGGCTCAACTCTTTGGGATGTGAGCTTGGGCCACTTAATAACTTTCTGTACCTAATTCCCCCCTCTGTCTGTCTGTACTTGTCTGTCAATACTTGTCTGTCAAATACTTGGTGATTGGTGGCTGTTATTATTCCTAAATTATAATCATTGTTGGGAAATATGCCTTCCTTTAGAACTCCTGTATTTGTTAGCTCTCTGTTTACCCTATGCTGTTAGGAGTGGATTGACTATTCTGGGTGTCATTATGCATTCAAGCATTTGTCTCAGCCATTATTTCTTGAGTCTCTCCTGGTGCAAGAGGAGAGTTGGTCCTTACCCTCAAAGGGTGAATGATCTTGTGTTTGTACATGTGTGTGGGGGGGTGCTGGATGTTTGGGGCAAGAGCACAGATACTAAAAATTTTGTGGAGTGCCACAAAAGACCCTCTCCTATGGGAATACCAAAGATGTAGTGATCTTAATCTGATTGAGGTACAGCTGGTGGTCCAGGGAGAAAGCACCACGGAGGAGGTGGCGAGGAGCAGGCCTTGACAGTTGGCAGAGGGCACTCCTGGTTGACATGGATCTAGGCACTTGAGTAGAAAGGGAGGAGAAGCCAGACAGACCCACATGATGGTATTACAGAGGGCCTCAAAAGCCAGACAAAGAACTTCTATTTCCTTTGGTGGGCAGCAGGGACCGAGAGAAGATTTTTGAGTGAAGGAGAGCCAGGAACAGAGTTGTGTTTTCTTTCCAAAGATGCATCCATGAGGGTAAAGTGGAGGCAGAGCCTAGGGATGGAGAGGTCAGACAGGAGGTCTGTCCAGCATGCTCCATAATAGTCTGTATGCAGCTGGGCGCCAGAGCTTTGGCTTCTCATGTCCAATCCTAAGTATCTTCCCTAGGTCTCCTAACTACCCAGTGCCAGGAACATGGCTGGAGTACATGTTACATGTCACCTTGGTGACATCCCAGGAGTCATTAGAACATGCCATTTTGTCTTTTCCTTCCAGGTTTACAGAGGCAGTATGGCAGGTGGTTCCAACTGTGGCAGGGCTTTATGGGAGTGGCGTAGGCACACCCTGTCTCTCCAGTGTCTCCCAGTTAAGGCAACAAGAGCTGTTTTCTATAATAATCTGACCCAAAGGTTATTATTTGGGGAAAAGCAGATACTTGCTTTGTGTCTGGTAAAAGATAAAGAGCTCTTGGATGTTCTTAGAGAAAAAAGAGGCTGAGATTGTTCATCATTAGAAGGAAGGATGTAAAGAAAGGAGGAAGGAATGGAGGGAGGAAGGAAGGAGGGAAAGGAAACATATACTGGATACCTGTCCCCCAAAAACATTGCCACACACACGAACTTCTCCGTTTTCATGTGCCTCATTGTAGTTCATCAAAGCTACCATATTAAAGATGAGAAAACTGAGGCTTGTGGAAATGAACTAATTTTTCTGACTCCAGAGCCCATGTTTTTCTAAGCTCCATGATGTCCCCTTACCAGGTGACTGTTTATCAGGGAAAGATGCCCAGCCAGTTTAGAGAAGGTAGTCCCAACTTAAGGCTGGGCCCACCACTCTACTCTGTTCTATTCACTGTAATTCTGATCAGGGTAGCAGAAAATACTACTTGAAGGGTGGTGGGTATTAGGTAAACTTTATTCCCATGTGTGGTCTCAGCCATCACTGGGTCTCAGGGCATGGTCACCCTCACCGTGACCTTCCCTCTTCTTCCACTTAGAAAGCCTGCTTCCTTCTGCAGTTCTGCTACTGCTGGTAGTCTACAGAGCAGGTGGGGGAACTTGGGCGAATCACTCCCTGCTAAATCTCAGCATTACCTTTCCAGAGAAACCTGAACTTCCAGCTGGCAGCGTGAGGATTGCTGCAGAGAGACCATGACGCCTCTCTCCACTCCCTGGGTCTGGGCTGTATCTGTCAGGTATAAGGGGCACAACTATCAAATGTCTCCTAGTCGACAGACATGTGCTGTGCCAGTCTCTGTGACACTGAGGAGAAGTTTAGGTGGCCTCTTGCTTGGAAGAGGAGTCAAGAGGCTGTTCGTCCCCAGTGTGACATTTGTTTTTTTAACTAC
>NC_081563.1:62199059-62348258 GCF_022355385.1 Mustela nigripes
TTGAAAGCTGGAAGAGTCAATTTGGGGTCTAAGGGGCTGGAGAGGAAGCCCCCAACTGCTGACAATTGCTTCTTCCTTGTGTGAGTTTGAAGCTATTGTCCAGACAAGAGACTATAGGGAAAGTCGGGCCTGATGCAGGGAATTCCTTATTTCAAACACACGTCATAGTGTTTTCTTTAATTCAGTTGGATGAACCTAAGTGTATAATGGATTTCAAAGTGCAAGTATAACTCAGTCCCTTGATCAGTGATCATTTAAGAATTGATTTATTTTCGAAGAATACATTAGTAGCATTTTCCCTTTGGCATGCACTTTCCTTTCTTAAAGTGTAAGATTGTACATGCTTCTATTGGTGAATCAGGAGTGAAGGTGAACTGCTACTACCATGCTTTTCTCCCGAAAACCAACAAAAAACAAAAAAAATCCTACTGTCTTGGAAACACTGCAAAGAAACAGTGGTGACATTCCCTGCTTTTAAGAAAGCGTGCACATGATTTTGACTTTGATGTCAGGGGCCAGAAATTCTGAAGTGGAATTAACTTCTTCTTCTTTACCTGATTGTGGATGCAGTCAAGAGAGCCAAAAGCCAAAAAATTATGGCCCAGGAGGCCTTCACAGCATGTGTTCTCCACCCTAGTGGAGATGTTGGAGAGGAAAGAATCATCTTTTAAGCCCCTAGAATTTTGAGTTTCTCTCAGAAGTAAAATAATCTGTTGTCCAGTCATGAATATATTATGTCTTTATATGGAGTACTTATGTGCTTGGATTTGTGCTGAATGTTTTTGGTGGTGGCTTATAAAATAGGATTTGCTCTGATCAAGGCCGATGTCTGTAAGAGACATGAAACAAGGGGGTGCCTGGGTGGCTTCGGCTTAGGTCATGATCCCAAGGTCCTGGGATTGAGCCCACATTGAGCTCCTGCTCAGCGGGGATCCTGCTTCTCCCTCTCCCTCTGCCTGCCTGCCTGCCGCTCCCCTTGCTTGTGCTCTCTCTTTCACCCTCTCTCTCTTTCTGTGTCAAATAAATAAAACCTTTTTTAAAAAAAAGAGACATAAAACAAGTCAACATGACAGTATGGATACATAATGGACTTACCTTTCATGAAAGGAATTCTTACCCTTGTCTTCATTTATATTTCCATCCTGTGATATTTACTGAATGGCAGTCAGGGACCAGACACTGTGCCAGATATTGAGGAAGATGTCCACAAGCTTCAAATAGTACCTTCACATTTGAGGAGATGTTGACTCATTAGAAGCCCATGTGTGAAAAAGTTCAACAGCAATGCAAGGCTATAGGTAGAAGAGTCACGTACCACAGATGTTCTAAAGATATGAAGGAAAGAGAGACCCAATTGTGAGGTCAGGAAGACAGTCCTTTTTAGTTGGCTGTTGATCAGATTAGGCATTTTAACTAGTTTTGAAAGTCTTCCTTACAGTCATCCAGTTGACAAAGGAGAAAAAATCTTCAGCTAGGTTAGCAGGTTAGTGTTAACGAGGCTGCAGAAATAAATCTTAATGAAATCTAAGCAATAATACTAGGTACCATTCATTAAGCTCTTGTTCTATACTGGACATTGTGTGCCAAGCCATTTCCATGGGCTGTCCAACTTCATCCTCATCACAACCTTCTGAGATGGGTACTTTTATTATTCCATTTTACAGATGAAGACATTGACATTCAGAATGAATTTGCTTGCCTAAATGGTAAGCAGCAAAGGAGGGATTCACACCAGATCTGTTAATACCAGAGTCATGACCTAGATGACCAGGCTGTGCCTCCTAGGTTCAATCTCATGTGGCTCAGGTCCACGTCACAGGGAGGGGAGCTAATTCTCACAGGCCTGTGGCTCTTTAGCAAAACGTGTCTGGTATCATACAGAGTGAGAGCCTAGAGATGCTGGTTCAGATCCATCTTCTCTCCTGGACAGAGCACCAATTTCTCTCTTTTGGATGGTGGGTTTGAGGAAAGAGCTGAAAGATAATTCAGTGACTGTATGGCATACTGAACTTGATTTAGGGAGAAGTGGGGACACCAGAGGGTACAAAGACAAGAACCTAAGGCTGGAATGTTTGTCATTAAAGCTGCAGCTTGTTTGGGGGAAACACAGAGGGATGGGAGCTTTTTTATCCAAAGTCACTAAGAGGCCGTGGGGATTTGGGACTCAGCAGTCACCACGGCTCTACCAACTTTCTGGGAAAATAATTGCTCATCAGTGAGCTGCCAGCCAATTGTTTAATTTCCCCTTAGGCTAATTGAACTCTGATCATAAACACCCCAAACCAGTGCTCTCTGACAAGGATTCCTGTGATCTCAGTGCTCAGGGATGAGCCACACCTTGCCCATGATGGTGTCTAGAAGGTGTGGGTGAAGAAGGTCAAGAGGCAACCCTTTGCCATTGATTTGAAGCAGCTCTTACTTCAGCCACTGCCTCTGCTGTCTCTCCGTGGGTGGTGGGCTGTCAGGGGCTCAGAGAGTTGCTGTCACCCTCAGCTCCTGGGAAAACCAAGGAGTCCTGTTCATGGTTGGCTTTCATGAGCTCCTGAAAACAACTTCTGGACAAAATGTACTTCCCAGTTTTCAGCAGGCACTCCAAACATCCAGTTTGGATGTCACTCCATTCCAACGATTAAAAAGATCTGATAAAGGACTTAATGTAACCACCCAGAGCTGGTGGTTGACTTCAAGTAATAGAACAAAGATGAGCTGTGTGATTCGGAGCAAATCACCTCACCTCTCTGAGACCTGGTTTTTCTCTCCTGAACAGGGATAGTGATACTACCTGCTGTCAGGGCTGTCAGGAACATTAAAGAAGACATCTAGCACTGTCAGCTTTGAGAATTCCCACTAAAAATCAGGCTTCTTTTAGTCTTTCAGTGAGAAGATCCACTGAGCCCAGAAGCTGAAATCCTGTGGTCAATTCTTGGTTTTCTCCATGAGTTTGTTTTTAGGAGCAGGGACCTGGTTCACATAAAGATGTCACATGGTATCGTTAGGAAAACTGCCCTTTTTTTTTTTTTCAAGAAGTTTTTGATATTTTTAGCAAAGCATGATGATCATAGATGTGATTCAGATCCGTCTTCTATCCTGGGACAAGACCAGGCTTCTCTGCCTCCTCAGTCAGAGCCCAGATATCTACTCAGTGTCCTCTTCTAGGTCAGCCCGGCCCCTTAGCTTGTGTGTCCAGCTCCATAAGTGGGCAGGTACTGCCAGAAGCCTACAACTAGATGGGCCCCTAGATGCTACCATTGTGCATATTCCTCTCCAGACCCGTAGACACACCAGCTACCAGGAGCCCTGGGCATTCAGCCTGCGTTATGTATGTGAGCAGTTTCCAGAAAACCAAGATGGTGGGTCAGATTAGGACTCCCCTGTCTTCCTCCTGGATTCATTATAGGCTCTGGTGAGAAAACAGGCAGTTAATATGTGGATTTCCTGTGCTTAAAATGCCGAGAGTGTGTGTATATATATATATTTTTTTTCTACACTTTAAAAATACATATAAATGTAACACTCTTCTTTGCTCATAATGAACAAAATGTCCAAAGTAGTGCTTAAAATACACTTTGAACAAACAGAAGCTGCATCTGGAAACATGGTTAGTGGGAAGTACAACTGTTTGGAGGGGTTTAATTTTTTTTTTTCCTTTTCCTAAGCAAATGCTCTGAAAAGAAAAGTTCATTTTATATCAGAACAGCTTTTTCTCGAACCTGTTTTAAAGTTAATTATCAAAAGCTTGCATCTTCTATCTCTTGCCTATGGATCCCTGCTGGGTTTGTTGTTCAGCTTTCCTTGGGAAAGAGTCGCTCTACAGAAGATCATCTCCATGATGTCACAGTCCAGGGACTCTAACCGTCCTAGCTAATCAGCTTAGAACATCAGTACCTCCTTAATGTGGGATTTGGGACCTTCTGGATGCAGGGCGAGGAGCTGAACTAGTCTGCAAGCACATCACTTTATTTCTTTTGCTTTAAGCAAGAATAATTTGCCTTTTTTCTCTCATCTTTCTCCCTTGTTGTTTTGCCCCTGAAAACTGTGCAGCACAAGCAACCTCCAGGGTGGACACTAAATCTTCTGATGCAGGCAGAGCAGTGATAACATCTGAACTGAGGGTGCTTTTCCAGGGCATGCTTGACAGATGTAGCAGGGCCTTTTAGGATTTAGTGCTGGAGCATATCTATTACCCGCGCCGCGGCGCAGCTTGGCAGGAGCTGTGTGGTAATCTCCCATGAATTCTGTCTGACTTATCAGAGCTGCTGAGCAGGTTGCTGTAGGACGCAGAAGCTCTGCAGCCAGTTGGGGAAATGCAGACCTTCCGCTGGAAGCTCTTTGAACTCTCTTCTCTGGGCACATTTCCCAGGTGGGCTCCTCCTGCCCGGGAATGTGTCATCTGGCCCCTTTCACTTGTGGAGATATCATGTCAAATTTGCGTTCACCCCACTGGCTTCTTAGTGTACAGTTTCAAGAGACCAAATTTAATTTCTAATACGCCTAATAGGGCCAAAGTGATTGCTTTAATGGAGTGGCGGCCTGCCTGAGTCTTTGACAAGAGGGAGTAGGGATGATATGCACCAAGTTGTCTTTCTTCCTTCTCTTTCCTCCTGCCCTCCATCCTTTCCTCCTCCCCCGCTTCCCTCCCTCCCTGTCTTCCTGCCATCCGCCTGCCTCCTCTTTTCATCTCTGGCTCTCACAGAGGCCTGTCTTCTCTCCAGGTCTCCTCACCCGACTTCTGCCCCACGAGCCTCATTTGGTTCTGCCGGCGTGCGCTATTCGACAACTCTGTCCTCCTCTGCTCTAACAATTACCTTGGCATTTTATAAAAATACCAAGATTGATCACAAACACCAAATTGTTTAGATCACAGATTAAAGTTTAATTTTGGAGTTTTGCTGTAGGGTTAGAATCAGCTTCAGAGTGTGTGTCGCATAGGAGGTGCTGTAATTTGTTCTAAGGATAAGGCCTTCGGGCAGCTGTGCATAAAATGAGCATGATTCCTTATTCCCACGGTTGATTTTTGAATGGGAGTGCAATTAGAATTTTTTCACCCAGAAGCACATACAGTCAGAGCAAAGATAATACCTTGAATGCATATCAGCCTAGGAGACCTCTCCTGGAGATATATTTATTGTTCACCAAGTCCTAATGCAAAGAGATCCATGCTTTCCTTAACAACAATAAACTCGCCCTTTAATTTGAAGTCTGGTGTGTTTGTAGAGACTCTTGCAGTATCCTTGTTATTACCAAGTGAGACTTCGAGGGTGAGTTTTAATGTCACTCATCGGTATGTACAACTCGTTATTTTTCTTCACAGAGTGGGACCTATTAGAAGCCAGACTGGTAAAGCCGTGGTTTCTCTCCGTATCCTCAGTGGCTGCAGAGGTTTTCCTGCTGTGCCAGGGAACCCCACTCCCGAGTAGCATGGAGAGGCTACCTCCTTGTAGGGTGGTAGGTAGATGACACTTTTCTGATGAATGATGTTGATCACAGTTATTTCCGCTGGAGGAATTTGGAAACAATGTATGCAGAATACTCATTTAACCTAGGGAGCAGAGGTGATCGCCTCCTGGTTATGTGGATGTCGTGGTCACTGAAATCAAGGGTGTGGTTTCACTGACTGGTCAGTGTGTGTAGGGGTGACAGCTCCACTGGGCTCTGCATTAGAAGTGGGGACTTACACATATCCTGCTGAAGAAAATTCTAGCAGAAGCATCTATTTCTCTTTCTATTTAATGTATTTCTTTTAAAGAGTAGTCTCAAGAGTCTGTGCTCCTTGAGGAGGGTTTCTTTCTGAAAATCAAGAAGTTAGAATATCTATATTGATTTAGGGTTTCCAAAATTGAAAGGCTGTGTACATTTTTTTGGCGGAGGAAGAAACTGATTTCGCTGAGGTCTGTGGTTTATTTAAGTAGATATGTAATATCCCTTCTCCATGCCTTTGTTGTCTTCATTTTTATCTTAAAGATACTTGGTGTCACTTTCTGAAGGGAGTTTGAGACCATGAAGTCACCTTACCTCCCTCTGGACCTTCCTCACTTCCATCTCAGCAAACTTACCGAGTGAGTTTCATTCTCTATCAGACTATATATTAAACACAAGTCTTGGCTATGAAATTATAATACATTCGGGTTATGGTATTTATATTGATGGAGACAAAGGGCACTTTATTTATAATCAGATTTGGGGAATACAAACCTACACCAAACCTCCTTTATGGAACACAAATACACCGAAAGTAAGGCCACCCAAGGACTTTTTTGGCTCTTCTATGTGATGGTGTGATTTAGATAATTCAGATAGGCAGCCCTTGGTTTGAAAGACTCAGGCTGGTTGTTGGCCAACTGACTTTATTTAAATGTTCCAGTGGCCAGTGCAGTAGAACAGATAGGAAGATTGGAGTGGTCTGGTGACTCTCACCCAGGCTATTAAAAAGAGATGACACCCTTTTTGTAGGCTGAATCCCTGCTTTCCCAGAGATACTGAAATTGATGGAAAGGTGAGATTTAGTCAGGTAAAGACCCACAAATTGTTACTACCCTTTCCTTGCAAAGTGGAATCCCATGGCACTTCATCCACCCTTGAAAAGCTCTCTCTCATGGTCTCACTCTTCCATGCAGCTGTTGCTAATATAGTCTTCTTGTTTCACTTATACCCTTTCTGATTTGTCCTAGAATTCAGAAAACATCAAGCTTTATACCATCTGATTCTTAGAATAAAAATTGCTAGCTTTTTCTATGCATGTATACCAATTGCACATATTTTTTCCTTTTTGGAAACTTGAGGTCACATTTCTTTGTAGACTTTTGTTTTCTTTTTGTTTTTACCTAAGAACATACTTTGGATATCTTTACATGTAAGTATCTTTCTGCAGTGTCACTCTTACCTGTCTACCTACTGTCTGCTGTGTAGCTATGACAAATATCATTTAGCCAATCTCCCCAGTGTTGGATATTTGGTGAACTTCATTTTTCTCTTTGATCCATAGTTCTTATATCACATAGGACTGTGCCTAAATCTTTGTGTACTTTTCTTTTTAAAAATTTTTTTTAATTATTTAAGGGAGAGAGACAGTGAGAGAGTATGACTGGGGAGGGAGAGAAGGGCAAAGGGAGAGGGAGAAGCAGACTCCCTACTGAGCAGGGAGCTTGACTTGGGGCTTGATCCCAGGACCCTGAGATCATGACCCAAGCTGAAGGCAGACGCTTAACCGACTAAGATACCCAGGCGCCTCCTTTGTCTACTTTTCTTGATTATGTCTGCAGGATAAGTTTCTAGAAGTAGAACAGCTGAGTCAAGGAATACTAAAAAATTTTAATGTGTTTGAATAATTTTGTCAAATTGTCCAGTAGAATGACTCTACCAATTTATATTACCACCAGTTGTCATATGTGAGAATACATTTGTCCTGAAACCTTCAATGTTGTCATTTAAAAGAAATTAATAATGATTTGATAGGTGAAAATTGATTCCGTTGTGTTGGTTTGCATTTTCTCAAATTCTTTTATTTCTTCTTAGAATCTGTATTTGGTGTCATTCTCTAGTTGTTTTGATTTGCATGATGATGTTTTTTCTTTTACTCCTGGGGACAGGGGCTATGATTTTCACTTCTTAACAGAGAAAGCATAGTGGTGAGATGTTGTAGATAATGTGTAAGTTTTTATTCAGTTGAATTAATTTGAAATGGAAGGAAAGATTAAAGACCCATATCTCTTTTGTAGTAATGATAGTTCAGAAATTGGGGAGAAATTTGGGAGAAGGATTAAAAGTATATGAATTTCTATTAGATATTGGAAAAACTTAAGAAATCAAGCAAAATCAAGTTTGAGAGGATGTGAGTCAATAAAATTTTTTATGTATTGCTAATGGTACAGCTGCTTTGCAAAATAACCTGGCACTGTCTCATAAGATGAACATTTGCCCACGCTATGACCTAGCACCCTGTGACCAGTTCTAGAAAAACTCTTGCACATATTCATGAATGTTCATAGCTGCCCTTCTCAGCCTAGCAAAAAATATGGGTATTACTTAAATGCTAATCATCAAGAAAATGGATAAATATACTCTATTATACAATGAAATACAAAATATGTTAGAACATGGATAAATCTTGTAAAATAATATTGAATTAATACAGTAGATTTCAGAAAACCAGACGTGGTACGATACCTTGTTTTTGGTTCTCAAGAGCAAACACAGCAAGCTTCGGCTTACATCCATTTGTGGTAAAACCACACTTTAAAAAAGCAGTAAAAATTAGGGCTTTGATTATGTTTGGAGGAGGAGAAGGTGGAGAAAGGAAAGGAGAGGTACTTTTGCAAGTGGGTGAAGGTTAATCATAAGGTTATAGCTTTTTAATTGGGTTGGAATTCATAAGTATTCATTATATTATGCTTTATAAGTCATGTATGTAAATTTGATTGTTTCAGATAATATATTTAAGAGATAATAAAGGAAAGAAATAATGAAAATTGAAGGGAATGCTGGTAGCAGAGGCCTTCCTAAAACTCTTTTTAAGTCGTGGTGAAAGTGCTTATTAATAGACAAATGTCCAAGGTGGTTTCTTAGTGCTCTTACGTCCCTCCTGTCCCCTAATGATTTGTCCACCAATGAGCATTGCCTGGGGGATTGGGGAAATGGGCTGGAATAGCTTGCTTGGTCACTGATGCCTTTTTGGCCGGCTAACACTGTTCTCAGCTACCACGCAGGTTGAATGTGTGAGTTGTAGAGACAGTTATTTCCTGGTGAAAAAAGCTTTTACATTTAATTCCATAAGTTACTTTCCTGCCTGCCCTCAATTATCATTCCAAATGCAGGATATAACTGGGTAGTTGAAGTATTTTTTCCTGTAAGGGAGAGGGAGGCAGCCTGAGAATGGCAGGGAGGAGCTTTTCAAAACACAAAACTCTTCAATGTCTTCAGGAAGTTTGCATTCGTGGATCTAAAATGGTTAGTTCTTTTGGACTTTTGGGAATTTCCCTGTTTTCTCTTTGTGTATTGTAGGTGATTCTGTCCTCTAGGAGATTTGGAGTGTCTGGAGATGGGTTTTTGGTTTGGGGGGGGTTCTACTGACATCTAGTGGGTGGAGGCCAGGGGTGCTGCTGTACATCCTACAATACACAGGACAACCCCCACAACAAAGAATCATCCGGCTCAAAATATCAACAGTGCCAAAATTGAGGCAGAGTTGGGGACAGAGGTTGTTGGAGTTCCTGAAGAATGCTAGTGTTCCCTGCAAGTTGATATATTCAGTACAGCTTAGGGGCATCACACAGGCAGAGAATAGTCACACTGGTCTCTGGTACCACACTGGCATGACTTTGTGGTCCACTCTCTGGCTTTTTGTCATCTACATGCAGTTGTAACTTGGCTAAATTACCTTTCTCCAGTTGAGCAAAAGCAACTTGAGGGCAGGACCCATGGTGCATGCTCTTTTATATCTTTCACAGAACATCTTATAAAGTAGGTGCCCTGTAGCATTCTTTAGGCTGAGTAAAGAAACAGTCACTTCCAAAATCAAGTTGAGAACTTTGTTCCCAGAGGTCTGGCTGGGAGGGACTTTGAGGGCTGGGAAGGGTTTGGGTAGGGGTGGTGGCCCACACAGGTATTAACTGTCTCTCCCAAGCCCTCAGGTGTTGTAGATTTATAGAATGTTGTTGTACGAGGGGTCATCTCTCTGGATTCCTTTATTCAGAGGAGGAGAGTAATACTGAGAGAGGCTGAGTATTTTGCACAAGTCTGCTCAGCAGTGTACTGGCAGATGTGAAAGAAGGGCTCCGTCCTGGTGCTTCCTGTTCACTGAGCTGTGCAGCAAGTGTCTTCTTATGGACCTGCATGGGGCCCTGAAATATAGGGCTCGTGATTTTCAGGGATGCTGCGTGTGCTTCTGAGTAGGTGTGTGCATGTGCAGTATCCGGTATTGGAGCATACACGTTCCTTGACCTGTGCCTGACTCCTGGGCACCGGAGTGCCCAGGGAGGATATGCCTCCTGGGGAGGATGGGTCCCTCTGTCCTGGATACTGTCCTTCCCTGACCATAACGCTTAGTTGTAGCTTCCTGGGCTTGTCAATGTAACTAACATCTGTCTTCCATTCGAGCTTGGGGAGCACAGGAACTAGATTTGTCTTGTTCAATGCTGAACATATAAAAAATGCTCCATAAATGGTTTTCTGTGAATAAATACATAAATATTACATCAAGGATGGCCATTTTGGGCTCAGTTCTGAGGAGGATGTTGTTTGGGTGGGTCCCTTGCTGGTGAAATAGAGATTACTGAAAGGGGTGGAATTGTTGAGGGCACATTTTACCTAGGTGGCAAATGACAGCAGCTCAGCAAGTCCCGTGTAGGCAGGACTGGGAAGGTGAGGCTGGTGGGACAAATACCACCCTAGCTATGTCTTCATGAAACCTGAGAGCCCTGATGATAGAGATCCTAGTACAAGAAGTATCCCCATCCTAAGTGTGATTTTCTTTTTAATGGGGGGAGTATTGGTATCTGTGGGTTGTTTTTTTTTTTAAAGCTATAATATCTGAGCAATCCGCCCACAGCCCACAGCTTGTTATATGGAAGATGAGAGAGCTCATTATCCTGAAAATTCTTCAATAGCTGCTCATAATAGGGTCAGTTAAGTACAGAGTGTCTGCTATCATTCACAATCTTCCTATTCTCATTGAAGTTAAATCCAACATTATTTTCACACACTATTTTTCTTCGTCTCCCAATCTGGATGGGGAATACACAGGGCATTAAAATGGATGTGAGTTCAACTTGAGATGAACAGCTCTTGCCCTGGTTGCCTTGATGCTTCTCTAACTTCCAATGGACTCGGTTCACTAGGAGACCATTTCAGATGGATTCTTTTGGGCTCAGTGTTTATGTAGAATGACTCTCTGCTCTACAGAGGGCACCAAAAGAGAAGCAGAACAGACAGTGGAGAGGGCAAGCAGCATTACTTTCTGTTTTTCCTGGAAACATCTGAAAGAGGAGAGAAGTCTGAGAAAGTTCCCATCCTGGAACTAAGTTGTCCAGAGAACCGGGGCCTTTCAGAACCCACCCTTTCTGGCTTCCTCACTGTTTTGTGACTATGTCCCCATCAAACCTGCTTCTAGTTTCTTGTTCATGCTCTTATCCAATGTGACGAGCTCTCCCTGCACCCTTCCCCAAACTGAAGTGTGAGAATCCTTGGTTGCCCTTCAATAGCTAGCTGCTTAAGTCCCCAGTCACCCAGGAAGCCTCTAAGAGGCAGAACTGGGGTTGGGGGTGGGGCAGGCGGCACTGCTTCCACTTTTCCAGGAGTGCATCTGAGTGGGGAGATAGCTGCACTTGTGGCAGACATCGTAAAGCTTTTCCCTTTATTATAGTAACATCTGACAGTTATTGAGCACTTACTGTGTACCAGGTGAGGCTTTAAGTACTTTTCAAGCTTTATTTTATTCATTGCTCAAATCACCCTTTGAGATAGGCGCTATATTGTCTCCCCTTTAGAGGGGACAAATCTGAGGCACAGTTAGAATAAGTCATTTGTTCAAGGTCATCTAGCTAGTGAGGGGAAGCTGGGTTGAACCCATGTGGTCTGACCTTAGAGACTATGATGGGGTGATACTGTGTCCGATTCTGTGGTTGAGTCAGAGCTGGACCAGAAAGCAGAGGACAGAAGTGGGGGTTTTAGTTTCCTCTCTTTTACTGTTGGACTCTGAACAAGTGCCTTTGTTTCTTTTTGAAGCTCAGTGTCCTTACTTATAAAATAAGGAGAATAAACCAGCATACATAATATTACATGTGCCACAGAAAGCATGTTCATGAAAGCTATTGCTAAACTCTTATCCTTATATAAAGTTAGGATTCTGTGTTACTCAGTGTGACATTATTGGCTATTGTTACCTGATTATGGGACTATCTTGCCAAGAGTGTCTTGTATTCGTGTGGCCAGAGGCTATGTCTTACACTTCTGTGATAACCCACTGTACCACTCACTGGCCTGGCCACTGCTTACCTTTTAAAATGTGTCTTTTAATAGATGCCATCTTTTTTCTTGGTTAAACCCTAGTTTTCATCAATACCTGTAACTGTTCCTACTCTAAAATCTTGATTTCAGGCCTCATCTTTCTGAACACGTTATCCTCCGTTTTCAGTACCCCCTCTTCAGTGCTCTTCAGTCCCAGGGGAACTTTCAGTCCATCAACTCTGCCACCTGTCCGTTGCCTCCTCAGGCTCAGATTCATGGTAATTGATACAAACACATTATCCTTGTATGGATGGCACCCTCTTCTCTGTTCTCTTTCCATTGCATTTTCCTGTCAGAAGCCCAGCTCTCTTCTTACCCTGGATGCACACCTGAGTAGCTAAATGTGGCTGGAGGAATTGCACAACTCTGCTGACTTTATGATGACAAATGTCAGTACTGCAATTTTACCACATATCCATTGTGAATATACCTACCTTCTCTTCAAGATACTATTTCAAGCCTCCTCTCCCTTCAGAATGCCAACTCTTACCTCTTTTGAGAATTTCACTTCCTCTTTGCCGGAGAGAAATAGAAACAAGTAAATGAGGAGCCTTTATCATCAGCATTTATCTACACACACCATGCTGTGTGCTGCGAAATAAACTGGCCTCCCCGTGTGGGACCCTTGTGGTCAGCCTTCCTCCTGAGTGGATTCCACACCTCTGACATCACAGAGCTCAGCCCCATGCCCACCGCCCTATAGCCAGACTGGCTTGGGCCATTTCTCTGGCATGCTAGGACCCTTCTGTCTCAGAGTCCTCACATTTGCTGTTTTCTCCCTCTTGTACTCTTCCTCCAGATCTTTGCCTGGCTCACACTTTCTAGTTCATGAGACCACTCACACATTGCACTCTAAACAAACTCTTTCTAAAATAGTGCTCCATCGTGTGCCATCAATTGCTACCTCCTTAGTCTGTTTTACTTTCTTCATAGCACCAATCATGTACTTTTTATTTGTTTACTGTCTCTCTTCCCCAAGAGAATGTGAACACCATAACAGTGGGAGAACTTGTCTTTCTTGTTCCCTCCTATTTTTCTAGCACCTGAAAAAGCCCCTGGCATATAGTATTTACTCCTTTAATGTCTAATGCATGCATGAATGAATAAGATTAGGACCTAAATAATCCGGGAAAAATCAGCGTTTTTTTTTTTCACCTTAATTCAGAGGCAGAGAGGGGGCATGGGCAAGGGGCACAGGGAGAGGGTGAGAGAGAATTTTAAACAGTCTCCATGCCCAGTGTAGAGCCCAGTGTGGGGCTTGATCTCACAACTCTGAGGTCATGACCTGAGTGAAAATTGAGGGTCAGACTTAACCAGCTGAACCACACAGGTGCCTCTTGGATAAATCATCTTTATTGTCAATTTTTTTCATCTATAAAGTAGGAGAATTAGCTCCCCACTGATGCCCGTTCTGGGTTCTGTTCTTCCTAAATGAAGGTCATTTGGGGTAAACCACAGACATCATCCATGACCCAGCTACAAGTTTAGTGTGTGTTTAATGCCCAAAGATTCCATGTGAATGCTAAAGGAATCTGCTTGGCTGGACTTCTGCATTGTTAGGCTAGAGTGTTCTAGGCATGCAACTGGAGCAGCAGAAGATAAATTGAGAATGCTGTGGACATTTGAGGACATTAATGCCAAGAGATCACAAGGGAGTTTAGTAGAGGCTCCTGTCCAGGTTAGGATGACTTCACAAAACAGGCAGTGTGGACTCTCAGCCAGGCAGTACGCTCTGTGGAAGTGTGTACTGTATTGACTGACCATCCTCTAGGGTAGTCCCATATGGCTGTGTGCACACTGACCCCTCTGTGGCCTGACCAGGTATTGGTCCCATTGAACCTGCAGTTTCAGTTTAGGCAAGAGGGAGACATTTATGTTCCCAGTCTGGTTAGGGAGAGTCTGTGAACTGTGATGTAAATCCCAAAGTTAGGAATAATAATGATGATAATGATGGTTAAGGAGAGTCTGTGAACTGTGATATAAATCCCAAAGTTATGAATAATAATGATGATGATGATGGTGATGATGATGATGATGATGATGATGATAAATGCTTTTTCTTGCACATGTACCTATCTGCCACGGTGCCATGTGTTTTATACATCGTCTAATCTACCCTGTGGGGATGGTTAAGTAGAGTAGATACTACTGCTGTCCTAACCATTTCCCTGATCCCACCTCTGAGGTCCCCTGTAGATGCAGTGGACATTCCTTATGCCCACTGTTACCTTCTTACCTCAAGCCCCCATGTTTCTCAGTTTCTCTGCCAGAGGGATTTTTCTTCTTCGGTATAATAGCTTGCTCTGCCCACATGTAAGACAGCCTAAAAGTACAGGGGTCTAATGCCCCCAAGGGCAGTCTTAACTAATAAGGGATAATAGTTGGTGGATATATACCCGAGTCTCTCCATCCTTTAGTGGGATATTGCTGAGGTATATTATACACGTGTCCTAAGAAGGTCCTCAGGAGATAGAACTTCTTTGTCCACCAGGATAACTAGCTCATGTCCTGGCTCTTCTTCCATCCTTGTTTTGTTTCCTTCTCTCACTTACCTGTGTTTCTTGCAGTCACCTCCCAAATAAATATTTGAGCCTAAATCCTTTTCTCAAAGTCTGCTTTTGGGGGAACCCAAACTAAGGAACTAGTGGATCCCCATTTTGCAGATGAATACCTTGCAGGGAGGAGCAGAGGAACCTCTATGCCTGCAGTTCATGTTTCCTCTTAACCAGAGTGGAGCTGCTGAGCCTGGTTCTCATCCCTCCAGATGAACTATAACCATCTTTGGCCATCAGGCCTCGAGCCTAGGCCCAGCTGTCTCTGAGATATGAAAGCATTCAACTGTGTTTGCTGTCTGGCAAGGAACAGGTATCCCTGTGGGGCTGGAGGTGGGGCTCATGTTGAGACATGCAGCCAAGACATCTAGGCCCACCTGGTTGAAAACAGCATGACACATATTCTGGAAATGCCAGCTTCAAAGCCTGGGTAGACGAGACTGGACATGCTGTGTTTGTCCTGCTGTGTTCCATGTTGTAGTGACTCAGGTACAGGTATGACTTTCTTCTTTCCTAGGGTCTCCCCTCCAGCCCCAGAGGTCTGGGCAGTGTGTGGCTTACAACATATCCTTTACAGGGAACTTTTTAGCCCAGAATGTTGGAGGGAAGGAGAGAGGCTTGCCAGCAAGGGCAGTGGAACCCAAACCAGGTATTTGGAACTGGGAGAAGTGGGATGATTTTTGAGGAGGAGATGCTGGGGACAGAATAGGATTATGCCCTCTGAATCTCAGTGGTTCTCTGGGCCTTGCACTTTCCTTAATGACATTATGGTGGTTGCAGCACTCTCTGTACGGAGAAGCAAGCCTTGCTGGGTTAGAAGGAATATATGACAAGAGTGTCAGATTCCACCATAAAACAGGAGTAATGACTCGTAGGGCCACGGTCTGTAATGGGGGATGAATTGGGATTACAACAGATGGGAGGACCAAGCCCTGTGTGGTCCTTGACTCATAGCACAGCATACCTTGGCCTCTTGCCTGCCAGCCTTCCTATTTGTCTTTCCATGTAAAGGCAAATAATTGAAAGGGAAGGTTTTTCCCCCTTTATGTCTGTGATATAGAATGTGTAACATACTATGCAGGAGAACCTTTTGTGAGAAATGTTCACTGCAGGAAAGGTCTTGATTATTTTATGGAAGCTTCCCTTTCCTCCCTGTAAACTGAGAAAAGTCGTAGTGAGCTGCTCATAAGAGTGGTACCAGGTTCCCAGCTTTCTAAGCTGGAAGGAGAGTGATCCCTGAATGTTGTTGGCATCAGTGAGAATTATCTGGAGAGGCTCATTCAAAGGCAGGTGATCTCGTAGTGTCCATAGAGATTCAGACTGAGTAGGTGTCTACAATGTAATAACACCAGTGATTTTACCTGCTTCTCCTAAGAGACCACTTTGAGTGTCTGTGATGCAGGAAATACTGGCACCCCAAGTTCATGAAGCCCTGCATTTTCAGAGTCCCAGCCCTGGTGCGTGACGGGTCACTGACAGGCAGGAAGTTTCCCTGGTCATCAGTGACATATAGGTTTGCCAGACGAGTTCTTAGAAAAAAGAGAATGGCTCCTGGCCAGGGGTTGCCATCTCGTGAGCTTCATGCCCTCGTCCAGAGGGGACAGTTCCAGAGCAGCGTCTTGGCATCTCTTCAGAGGGAATCCACCACTTTTAAACCAGTTCTGACTTAACCCAGCTGTAGGGGCAGAAAATGTTCCCTCAGCTTTGACCTCATGCCTTTCTCCTGGCAACCCAGTTCAACTGTCCTGCCCTGAGTCTTGGGTTGCATATTTGTTCCTGAGCTGGCCAAGAATTACAGCCTAGCTGTAATTCAGTTTACTTTCATGGGTATGAATGGGAAATGTCTTGAGGATTCTTAGGGGAGGGTCTGGTCACCTCTTCCCGTGCTGGGTGAAGACGGTCACCATAGATGTAAAAGTCCCATGACATGTCAAATCCCAAGGCAGCAGGGCTGTGTGGTGAGCTCTGGAAATTCACTGCAGAGCAGCAGGAGCTCGAAGGTGTTGAGCAACTCACTGCAGCCCGGCAGTCCGCTCACTACAGTGTGTCAAGGGCCTTTGCTGTTCTGCTTTGGTCCTTCTGTGTGTCCTTTCTTCAGCACTCACTTTCCTCTCTCCTCTCCCTTCCCTTTTGCTTTTCCCTTTTACTCTCTCTTCATTTCCCAGCCCTCTGCCATTGAAATGTCTGTCTTAAATCGGCAAGGCTGGTCCAAGTGTTTACTAGGCTTATTTAATAAGATTAATGATACTGCTCCTGTTTGTTTTCCTAAGTGCTCCCCTCTCAGGCAGGGAACAAAGGAAACCCTCTGCCTAGAGGGAAGCTACAGTCACCTCACCCTAAATTTGTATTCTTTAAGAGGAGAAGACTAATATTGTGATTATAATAATCACTCATCAGTGTTGGACAGATATCTTGCTATCATCCCATTAGCAGCAACCTTGCTATACAGATTGAAGCCCAAGGGAGGCGAGCATCTTTGGGGGTTGGGTGAAGTGAGACATGGTGGAATTGCCCATTCTAAGCCCAAGTGGGGCCATATATTTAAAAAAAAAAAATAGTTGTATTGAGGTATGATTGACATACAATAAATTACATATTTAAATTTTACAACTTGATACCTCTTGATCATTATACACTTGTGAAACCAGTGCCACAGTGAAGGCATTTATCCCTCAAGAGGTTTTCTTTTGTCTCTTTGTAAACCTTTGTTCTTGTTCCTTCGGTCCCCTCTGCCATCCCCCAAAAGCCACTGATCTGCTTTCTGTCACTCTAGATTGGTTTGCATTTTCTAGAGTTTTAAGTAAGTGGAATCAGGTGGCATGGGTCCTTGTTGACTGACTACCTTCACTCAGTGTGATTATTTTCAGCTTCATCCATGTTGTTCTGTTCAGTAGTTCTTGCTTATTGCTGAGACATATTATATTGTATGTATAAACCCTGGTGGTTTTCCATTCATCTCTTGATGGATATTTGGGGCCCTTCCAGTTTAGCCCTATATAATAAAGCTACCATAACATTTGTCTATAAGTCTTTATAGGATAATACATATTTTTTCTTCTATTGGGCAAATACATAGGAGTGGAATCCAGCGCATATCATTTTTAAGAAGCTGAAGGAGTGATTAGAAAGAATCTGGGTCTGGCAGTCAGGAAATCTGGGTTTAATCTCAGTTTTTCTAGTTACTTGTTGTGTGACCTTAGACAAAGCACTTAACAGCTCTGGATATTGAGGGACCTGTCTTTCAAATGACCTGAAAGCTAATCTCTGTCTCTCACATGCATAGATGAGAGGTAGATCAAGGGGCATAGTCTAGGATACTGTCAAGTTCAAAGGCCCTATAGGGTAGTATGGAGCCATTATCAAGAATAAGCTCCCAGAAGGAATAATTCTGTGCTTTAGATTGTGTTTTGCTAAGAGAGAGGAACTGTCTAAAAAAGCTTTGGAAGTGAAGGATTGAACTTGGTGTTTTCTTGTTATTCCTAACAGCAGTTTCTCTCTTTCTCTGCCTTCCATGTCCCCTCTACCTCCTTTTATAGTACCCTCATAGAAACAGGCCCACTGAGCAAGTGTGAACTCTCAGAGGCATCGAGTGAACTGACTTTCCTCTCCTCTCTTTGCTTCATAAATCCAGGTGGTAAAAACAAAGCAGAAGGGTATATCATAGAGTTTAGATCTCAAGAACAGCTCTCAGAGCTCTTAGAACTCAAAGAAAAAGTTGTCAAAGCCTGCTCATATATATGGGTCTGGTTTCTGTTCTAAGAAAATGTTCTTAGAATGTTCTCTTCTAAGAAGGATTGTTTGTAGTGGTTAGTGTCTTTGGGGTGTAACAGGCTGAGTTTGCATCCAGGTTTCACATGTGCTGACCAGTATATCGTGGAGATACTTCCTAACCTACAAGCATCCACTGCTGCTTCTGTAGAATAGGGATGTTTACCCTCCTTGATTGTTCAAAGGATTAACTGAATTAAAGTGCACATTTATGCTTTGAAAGTGTCCAGTTTTGCCAGACCTTTGTAGCTATCTTTCTTCCCAGACTGCGTGTCTTCATGGATGAATTGGGTGAGCCTATACATTATGTGAGTTAGGGTGGCAAAAGTCATCCCTCATTGTCAAGATACCATCTTCCATATCTGAAATCCCTAGTGTTGGTCACTACTTTGAGTTAAGTTGGTGTTCCTTGAGAAGGTAACTTTAAAAGTGCAGCTAAGTTTACTTCACAGCAATCACCCATGATTTAGTGTATAAATTACACCATTTTCCTAGCAACTATTTTCAGAGTACAGGTTATAGAGTGAGTGTAGGGTAGAGTGGTTGGAACTGCAGAGCTCTGGACCATACAGGAGAAAAGTAACGGCATCTAAATAGATAGGAAATGACAAACTTCACCTTGTTGTGTATTTCTAGGGCTACTTCTGGCCAGGGGTGGCACTTTACTCTGTCATTTCAGTGGTCTATTGAAGACTTGTTCTTTATTTCCTTCTAACTTTCTGCTATTCTCTTCTTTCTTCCCAAACCCATCGATATGTCTTACTCTACCACTGGGGGTAGTCTCTTATTAGATAAAAAACAATACTCTATTGGATGAGAGTTTCTTTTGCATATGCTACTTCATTTATTCTCAAGCCCTTTTCTATGTATCAGAGAAGAAAACAGATGGTGCTATTTGTACTATAAAGATGGGAAAATGGAGGGATAATGAAGCCAAGTCTCTTTTTCAGTATCTCAAATTTAGTGGCCAAATCAAGTGGTCAGATGTTCAGGGTGCAAAGATACTGAGGCTGCCACCTAGGTGAGACTCTAGGACTCAAAAATCTCTTCTCTGATAAGGGTTGATTATAGTCAGAGGAGGCTGAGTCCAACCAGAGACAAAACTGGAGAGTGGAGTTCCCCCACCTTTATTTCTGAGGTGTTAGGCATTCATAGTTCTATTAGATATTGTGTCTTATTTATCCTGGAGGTTTCAAGGACATACAAATCACTTGGATAAATAGAGAAAAAATAATTTTGTTAACAGTATGACTTCCCTACAAAAGACCCCAAATGACCAAAAGAGTCTTGAGGAAGAAGAACAAAGCTGGAGGCATCATGCTTCCTGCTTTCAAACTATATTACAAAACTATAGTAATCAGCCATATGGTATTGGCATAAAAACAGACATATAGGTGAATGGAACAGAATAAAAAGCCCAGAAATAAAGCCATATATATATATGGTCAATTGATTTATGACAAAAGAGCCAAAAATATACAATGAGAAAAGAGGAAGTTTCTTTAACTATTTATTTTAAAGATTTTATTTATTTATTTGACAGACAGAGATCACAAGGCTCCCCACCAAGCAGAGAGCCCGATGCGGGACTTGATCCCAGGACCCTGAGATCATGACCTGAGCCGAAGGCAGAGGCTTTAACCCACTGAGCCACCCGGGCGCCCAAAACAGTTTCTTTAATACACGGTGCTGGGAAAACTGGGCAGCCAAATGCAAAAGAATGAAACTGGGCACTGTTATACCACACACAAAAATTAACTCAAAGTGGATGAAATACTTGAATGTAAGACCTGCAACTGAACATCCTTGAAGAAAACATAGGCATTAAGCAACTTGACACTGGTCTTGGTGGTATTTTTTTTTTTTATTCGAAACCAAAAGTAAAGGGAACAAAATCAAAAATAAACAAAGGGGACTATAGGAAACTAAAAAACTTCTGCACAGAGAGGGAAATCATTAACAAAACGAAGAGGCAATCTATGGAATGGGAGAAAATATTTGAAATTATATATTTGGTAAGAGTTTAGTATTCAAAACATATAAAAACCCATATATTCAATAGCAAAAAACCCAAACAATCCAGTTAAAAAGTGGCACAAGATGTGAATAAACATCTTTGCAAAGAAGGCGTACACATAGCCAACAGGTTCTTGAAAAGGTTTTCAACTTCTCTAATGAGGGAAATACAAATTACAACCACAATGAGATGTATCACCTCCCATCTGTTAGAATGCCTGTTATTGGAAGGAGATAAGTGTTGGTGAGGATTTAGAGACAAGGAAGCCCTGGTGCACTATTGGTGACAGTGTAAATTGGTGTAGCCACTATCATAAATAACTTGGAGGTTCCTCGAAAAATTAAAAATAGAGTTATGATATGATCCAGTAGTTCCACTTTTGGGTATTTATCTGAAGGAATTAAAAAAACCACAAACTCGAAAAGGTATTTGTACCCCATATTCATTGTGGCGTTATTTATAGTAGCCAAGACATGGAAATGACCTTAATATCCATTGGTGGATGAATTGTGAAGACAGCGTGGTATATATATAAAATGGAATATTATTCAGCCATTACAAAAGAAGAAATTCTGCCATTTGTAACAGCATGGATTAACCTTGATGGCTTTATGCTAAGTGAAATAAATCAGACAGAAAGACAAATACTGTATAATCTCATTTATATGTGGAAAGTACACAAAACTGAACTCTAAGAGAACAGATTGGTGATTGCCAGAGCTGGGAGGTAGGGCGAGACTGAAATGGGTTAAAGTGGTCAAAGAGGACAAATATCCAGTTATAAAGTCAGTCATGGGATATCACATACAGCATGGTAACTATAGTTAATCATGTTGTATTGCACATCTGAAAGTTGCTAAGAGACATCTGAGAAGTTGTCATTACAAGGAAAAAATTTGTAACTATACCTGGTGAGGGATGTTAGCTAACTAGACTTACTGTGGTGATCATTTTGCTGTCTATTCAGGTATTGAATTGTTATGTTGCCCTGAAACTAATATAATGTTATGTGTCAATTATTAATCTTAAAAAAAAAAGTTCTACTGGATTTAATTCATAGAAGCAGTTCTTGAAGAATTAAACAAAACAAAAACACACAAAAAATTATGACTTCCTTTTCTTTTAGTTAGCTGAGACTGGCTACGGCAAGGTTACACTGTGTTCCATTATCCCGTTGGCCCGTACATCCTGAACAGGCAGGCCAGATGGGACACCAGCCTGATGTTATTTTTGCCCACTAGCCTTGTCACTGCTTTCCCCAGTTTCCCTCTCCAGTATGTTAAAGCTAGAATGGATTTTGGCAACACTGTTTTATACTTTTTTTGTGAGGAAACTGAGGCAGAAAGAAATATGGCCACGCACTCAAGATTAGTTCGTGAAGACTCAGATCTCATTCCCATTTCAGTGTTCTTTCAGAGGCACTATATGTCTCCTTCCTATACTCTGCAAATCGGGTCTAATGGGCTCTTGTGAGTTAAGCACCATTTATTTACCTACATGTATTGCGGAGAGGCCTTGATAATAGTGTGCCTGCTTCTCCTCAGAGATGGAGGCCACAGAAGCTCTAGAATCTGGTGACTTCTCTGAGAAGAAGATGACTCATGGTTGTGGGTACCTGAGTGTTTTACCTTTTACCCACCCCTGGACTTCTGGCTCACCCTTTTCCTTCTTGATCACCGACCAACCTTCTAAAAATGCAGTTATATCCAGGAGATCTGCGTTGCTGGAGGGCCACATAGGGTGATTAAGAATAAGGAAGTGGGGGCCAGCCCAAGGAGTAAGTATGAAGTAGGAAGTATTTTCCTTTCAATCCTTTGGCCTGTCATATACCCACCTCCCCAACCCCTGTCCTTTTTCTGTTTCTTTCAAGCACCAAGATACCAACCATTCCCATTCCTCACCTTCCTGGACCCATTGCCAGGGAACCAGTGAACTCTATTCCAATGAAAAAATATACATGAGGACTTAGTGGCTAAGAATGCTTTATTGTGCTATCTGTCATGGACATTTGTATTTTCCGTGGAGCCTTAAATGTTACCATGACTCAATCGGAGACTCTTAGGAATTGTAGCCACTGTAACAGGTTGGAGGGGAAGGCTTACAGTGCTAACCCTGTGTCCTATCACACAGAGGCAGCCTGAGGAGTCAAGAAGATAGCAGCCTCAATGGTGAATATCTGGCATCCTCCCTCTCACTTGTTCATAATTGATGCTTCAAGTACTAGCTGATTGCCTGAATTTCCCCTATATTTTCATGACCTCCAAATTCAATATGTCTTTTTTTTTTTTTCTTGAGATTTTATTTATTTATTTGACAGATAGGGATCACAAGTAGGCAGAGAGGCAGGCAGAGAGAGAGAGAGAGAGAGAGGCGGAAGCAGGCTCCCTGCTGAGCAGAGAGCCCGATGCGGGGCTCGATCCCAGGACCCTGGCATCATGATCCGAGCCTAAGGCAGAGGCTTTAACCCACTGAGCCACCCAGGTGCTCCGTGTCTCTTCTTGAACTTAAAAAAACAAAACAAAAATGTCACTTGTGTGGTCATATGTACATAAGTGACACCTCAGCTTGAAGGTTACTTATCTAGCAATCTAGATATATTGGGAATATGGCCATAGCCTTACTCCACATATTTTTGGGATCTAAGGCAAGAGTGAATATGGAGGGCCATGTAACATATGTCTAAATATTTTATAGTTATAAATCAAACTAGTGGACTGTTACATAAAATATGTCTATCCTTCCACCTTGACAATTATACCTTCCTAATGGTGAAACTGACAGATATGTTTAAAGTTGTTCTTGTTATATGACTGAAGCTTGGCAGAAAATCAAAGATGACAGAATTTATAATTGTTTACTGTGCATATCTGAGTCATTTCATAGTCATTTTTATGGTTAATGATGTTGGCTAAGTAATAAAAGGCATATATGTATTTTGTTTTCTTTAGGTTTAACAAAAATCACCACTTACGGGATGATAATCAAGATTTTCACACATTTGGTTTTCTATTAACAGTAGCAGTCTAAGAATAAGAACTATAATTGTAGTAAAAGTGCACAAATGAAAATATTTTTCTTAAAAATTGAATGCACATCAAATATAAAATGAAAATTTGAAATTATATTTATGTATGCCTTTTGAAAGTTACTTTTTTCTAAAATATTTGAAAATATTATTACAATCAAATGTAAACCAATAATTATTGGCATTAAGATTTTAAAAAGAAGTTACATAAAAACAGACATTTGAAATTTGATTTTTGAAAACGTCATTAAATCTTATTTTTAAGAAAATAAAATTATTCTTAATTGTAGCATTTCATGTCCATCTATTTGCTTAGCTAAAGATTCAGTATTGTGCTTCATGAACGTTATACCTAAATTTATAGAAATACAGAAATTTAAGGGTAGTGTGCATTGTTGAGTATTGCAAAATGTTCCCTAGTCACACTGTGCAACTCTTGTGAATACCATGCTTATTCATGAGTACCTCTGAAGTCATGAATTGGGACACAAAGAAAAGCATGAAAAGAATGCTCAGCCCTGCTGGGAAACCAAAGTTATGCAAGAATCTATTGAATTCAAGCTATCTAAGACGAAAGATTTGACAAGATAACTCATATGGTTATACGTTATTCTTTTAACCAAGTAATTCTCATGCTCAGTTTTTCTACATTCTGAAGTAGTATCTCAATGTCAACAGTAGTGCAACCCTAAATGTTCATGGCATTCAAACACAGCTGCTTTCTGTTTTGAGAGTATAGGGAGAAAGATGTGGGTATTTTCCTGGGGCCTGAACAGTGCTGATCATGGGACTGGACGGTCAGGGTTACTGGTTGTGGTGTGGCAACAATGAATTCTGGGTCTTGAATGACAGAGGTGCCAGTGTTGTCTTTAATAAATGTATTTTTACTTTGTTTGCTTGTGATAGGTCGTCTTCTCTGAATTATGAGACCTGGGGCAAAGATCACTCTTGTCTAGGTCTGGTATTTAATCAGGGTTCTCCAGAGAAACAGAACCAGCACATTTTATAATATATAAATAAGTGTATTTATAAATATATATAATAAAATCTGGTATAAATAAAAATAAATATATAATATAGTAAATACATTAAAATAAATATAACAACATTAATACTTAGTATTAATCTATTATATAATACATAAAGTAAACCTATTAGTAATCTATTATGTAATTACATAAAGTAAAATATGAAATAAGTAAAATGCTATATATATTATGCTATATATATTATATATATAAATGCTATATATATTATAAAGAATTGGCTCACATGATCATGGAGTCTGAGAAGTCCCAAGATGGGCAGTTGGCAGTCTGAATACCCAGCTAATGCAGCTGCAGGCAGAGTCAGAAGGACTGAGGACCAGAAGAGCTGGTGGTATAAGTTTCTATGTGAAACCCAGCAGGACCAGGAGCGAACTTTTCAGTTGGGTCTGAAGGAAAAGACCAAGGTCTTAGGTATAGCAGCCAGGCTGGAAGAATTCTGTCTTCTTAAACTTTTGGTTCTATTTCAATCTTTAATTAATTGGATAAGGCCCACCCACATTAGGAAGGGCAGTCTACCTATTCAGATGTTAATGTCATCTAGAAACACCCTCACAGACAATACATCCAGGATTATGCTTGACCTAAAGTCAGGGCATCCTGTAGCCCAGTCAAATTGACACATACAGTGAACTGTCATATTGACCAAGAGCCAGAAAATACAGAAAAAGAGCTGGCCAAGTATATGATTCCAAATGCATGGGCTGTAGCTAATGGCTGTTCCTTGGGAGATGGGACATCTGTGCAGAAACCCCATTTTCAGTATTCATGATGGCATAACTGTACCACAGGCTAATCCTGGAACACTTAGTCCTTGTTTCTGAGCAACCAAGCAGATCAAGATGCATGTAGTGAACTTGGTATAAAAAGGTGAGGACATGCATAAAATGGTAGAAATGTCTTCATCTAAAATTGTCTCAACATTCTGAGGAATACTTATAATACAGTAGGGTTTGGTTATCAGGCATCTTTACAAGCATGGATAGCTCATTCCCTAATGACTCCAGACAATAGGAACTGCAGCTTTAGGTGTGTGCACATTTTAAATATACCCAATACCATGGCTGAGTACTCGTTTAGAATGAGATACATTAAAGGGAATTATGAAAGAAGTAAGGTAGAAAATCATTGACTTTTGAGGAACCTTAAATTTTATAAAAAATTCAAGACCGGTCCATATGTGAACCCATAAACATAGGCAATAGAAACGTACCAATGTATATATAACTACAGACATTTCCTCTCTGGCTTTCCACTCATTTATAATCAGTGATCGTGTAGATCTGGGGCATGCCAAACTGATCCGATTTTTTTTTTTTTAGCCAAGAACAGGATTTAAAAAAAAAAAAAAGCAAACATGGATAGAAACATTTTCTGGATGCCCATAATGTGCTGGGCACTAAGAGGTTTGTTTTATGTGCATTATCTCATTTAATCTTTGTGATAGTTCTCTAAGGTACATTTTTTTAAAATGAGGAGACTGAGTCTAGTAGCAGTTAAATATTGATCACCCCAACCTCAATGATACATATCATTCAAACAAACTAGCAAGAAAATGCTTAGAAAGCCAACCATTCTTAAGAATATTAGAATACTAGAAGGTGACATGAACAAATATTGATAAATCTATTACAGAAAATCCTTCTCTTTTTGTTAAGAGTGATGAAGGACTTCAGCCAACTATAGGTTGATAGCCTGTTTTAGTTTATTGAATGCCCTCTGAATAATTCTACCCTATGTAACAAATAATTTAACTACTGGTTAATTTCCATCTGAGCTCTTTCTCATTTTAACCTGAATGAATTAAATTTGACTTTTGAATTGAATTATGGAGAGCCAAAGTGTTCTACCATGAACATTTTTTTAAAATGACCCCACTAGGATGGGTTCTGGGGAGGGCAGGTTGTTCCCCCTTTCTAATCATTTCAATTAAGTAAACTGATGTGCGCTATTAAACTGTGAGTTTGTTTCTGTCCACAAATATGACCCAGCCCAACCAGGCCCTCCGCCCCTCTGCCCATGATCCCAGCAAGAAGGCACAGAGCTGCTTATTTACAAACATTTAACAAATATTTAAATGTTTAATAAATGTTTATTTATAAATAAAAATTGATATTTTATATTTTATGATGTATTTATATTTTATTATATTTGTAAAAAGCTTTCCTATTTGATAAAATAACAATCATTTGGTACTATCACACAGTGCTCTACAGCAGAGACGAAGCTGAGAGAGATGTGGCCTAGCAGTGTGCGCCATAGGTCTTTAATAAGTGTTGCTGATAACTGGGATGGAGTGAGTATGCTGAGTTAGAGATACTTCATTCTGAATGTGGATCAGAATTAGAAAAAAAAATTAGAAAAACAATGTAGGAATGAACACTCTGCCCGAGTTAAGGTTTCTTACAGTGTCTTGATTCCTCAGTAGAATAGGGGCTGTGTGCTCACCAAATCTTTGCAGGTAATTAGCGTCAATGATTTATCTCAGAGAAGTCACATTGTTCTTATATTCAGAGACATAAGTGGTTATTTCAGAATTGGCTGGTGTGGTTTAGTTTTTGATCTGTAGCTTTGGGTTTCCTGCGATTCATATTGATTGCTCCAATTTGTATGCTGCTTTGCTCTGTAGGTTCTTGATCCACTTGTTTCTCTCCTTTTTGGCCATGGTTATAGGTTTATGTTTCTAATTTTCAATTTTATTTTCTTCTTGGATTTTCAGTGTTTATACTCAAGGTGGCTTTTTCTTTTTTTTTAAATTTTTTTTTTAAAGTGGTTCTTGCTTTTATTTATTTGCCCTGATGTCAGGCCTGTTTGGCCTTGTCCATGAGATAGTGGAAATGAAAGTGCTCTATAAGTTGTAAAGCACTATTCAAATGTGAGAATGATTACAGTTTTATTAAAAATAATAACTTAGTTATAGCTCTGAGTCCTGAGTAGTGAAATCAGGGGCAAAGGGGAGCACCTGATTGGACAGGTGGGTCATCTTTACGCTGCACTGAGATCCTTGTTTGCAGCAGCTCTAGCAACCAATGTTGTGACCTAGATTCCTTGCAAACGTGGATTACTGTCTATGTCTAATCTTGAAAATAGAGGCACGAGCCTAGAAAGGAGACAGAGAGCAGCTCCAAGAGCATGACTGGCCCTACTCTTGTGTGATTCTTAACTCGGATTCAAACCCTGATTTGGGAGACCTGGAATACTCTGTCAGGCTAGGTCTTGGCTTAGATTTTACCTTTACTTCCTATGCTCTGTCAGGGATCCCATTGTAGGCTGTGTGGTAACATTGGGTAATGCCTTTGGTGTCTTTCTTGGTCCACATACAAATTCATATCACCTTTTAAAAATCAATCCTAAAGTGGTTTGATAACAGAACTTTCATCCTGTTTAAGTAATTCTGCCTCCTCAAGAAGTCCTACTGAGTGTAGGCCTGAACTAAAACCAGGCTACATCTACAGTTACTCTCTTTGAGTTGTTGTAGTACCAGGCCCACCATATGGCTGTAGATGCTAAGCCTATAGCTTAGCATGCTTATATCTAGACCTAGTTACTAACTTTTGAAGAAAAGTTGTTCTTTCTTTAACTAAGTTATCATTAGTGGAACTGATCCCAACTTTGAAGAAAAATGGTCCTTACTGGCTCCCCGGTAGATTAGAAATGCAGAAATTTTTTTCTGGAGGAGATAATGATTTAAGAGTTAATCCCAGCAGAGTTGTGTGGCGTGTTAAGGATGGGTTTGGGACAGAGTTTTATAAAAGGAGATACCTCTATGACTGGATCAGCACAGACACTTCTAATGAAGTAGGCAGTATTTGAGTCTGTCTTTGTCCTCACATCTGTACCTTGTTATTCATTCATTCATTCATTCATTCAACAATTCTGAGCACTTATTTGGTGATGCTAGTTAGCTCTCTGTTAGATGCTAGGGACATAATTTCTGATAACTGTCCTGGATCTGGAGGTCATCTTTGCTATTATTGTCTGTAAACAGGCTTTAGGTCAGACAGATCTGGGTTCTAGTGTGTGATCTCCTGTTTGCTATTTGCATTACTGTATAAACTTGCTCAATAACTTGTCATCTGGGTCTTGCTTTATGCGTCTGTGAAATTTTGCAAAAACTACCACATAGAGCTGTGGTGAAAATTCCATAAATTTTATATATATATATATCTCCACGCTTGGCACACAGTAGGTCTCTAACTCACTAATTGATGTTTGCATCCTCCGTATTCATCTCTTGATCATTATCTTAGACTCACTGACTGCTCTTTGCCTGGTGCAAATTAGCCTCCATTAGTTTTTCATAGTGTTTAAGTCTTTGTATGAATAGATATATAAGATAATTTCAATAGAGTATAGATCCTAGTTCAAGATTCCAGACATGTTTAAACACATTCCCAGTTATATTTTCCCTTTATCAGTGTGATTGAAGATCTTTTTTTTAATTGAAAAGTTAATCAAAATGGTCATGCTGGCAGACCAGACAACTATTAAATTAACAAATTGTATGCACATAGTAATCAACAATAGAGATAGAATGGAATCATAAAAAGATTTAAGCCGGAGAAGGGTGAGAAAGAGACCAAAAAAGTAGCTTTCACATACGAAACAACAAGATGGTAGATTCAACCCAGCCATATCAACAATCGCATTAAATGTAAATGGTCAAAATATACCAATTGAAAGACAAGTTGGATATGTTGGATAAAAAAACAAGACCCACTGTGTGCTTTTTACAAGAAGCCTGCTTTAAATATGAAGGCATAAATACATTCTAAGTAAATTGATGGAAAAGAGATGTCATACACTAGAGAAAGCTGTAGTAGCTGTATTAATATCAGATAAATTGGATTTCAGAGCAAAGAATATTACCAGCGATAAAGAGGGTCATTTAATAATGTTGTAAAAAATCTTAAACACTTATGAAACTAATAGCAGAGCTTCCAAACATGAAGCAAAAACTGCATGATAGAAGTGCAAGGAGAAAAAACAAACATACAATTATAATCAAGATATTTTAGCAGTTTCTTGTAATAAGAGGTAGAACTTACACAGAGAAGATTCCAAAAGGATATAGAGGACCTAAATGAAACTCTCAACTAACTCTACTTAATTGACCTTTATAGAACACTGCATCTAACAACAGAAGAATATAAAGCACTCTACAGCCAATAACCTAGCACCTGACATAGCATGCTAGCCAATTCTGTCTGTCAACAGGAAAATGTTTCTGTCAGCAGTAATTACCATTGTTCTGGGCCTCTCTAGGCCATGAGAAATCTCACAGTATTTCTTTTAGAGGTGTACAGGTCCTTTGGGGCACTGCTGCTGAATATCCTGCTAGCAGCTTCAAGAGAAGGTCATTGTTTCAAGAGCACAGCTCACCTTTCCAGAATGAGATCAGGAATTGGATCTGGACCAACACATTGTCATCTTGTTGGGAAGAACATAAGCCTCTAAACTTTGTCCAGACTTGTTAAAATCAACATATTATTGCCCACAGGGGCTTGGCATTGAAAAACAGCATGATAGCAGTGCCAGAGTTAAGCCCATCCAAAGATTTTCTGCCATTTTTTAAAGGTATCTGGACTGTTGAAATAAGTCAAACAGTAGAGACCCCTTCCCAAAAACCTTCTGGAAATATTATACTCCCTTAAGATAATTATGACAAGGCATATCTTACTGCCCCCTATCCAAAGGGAGAAAATTTGAAATGATAAGGACTGTGATAGAACTGTCAAGTACAAGTGTAATCAGCTTCAATTAATAAAATAATTCACATAATAGTGTAACAAATTATAATATTTTGATCAAAGTTAACAAAGATAAACCAGAAGAATATTTGAAAGGTGATATTTTCATGGTGCCATTTTGTAGGTAGCCCTATCATTATCAAAATCTAGTGAGCTGTCCCTCATGGGAATCAGATGTATAAATGAAGGATGGAGGACAGAAATGGCTACAGAGCCACAATGCACCTCACCATGAACCTTGGCTGCATCATGTGTTTCTACACTTCACTTGGGCTTCTTGCACAAAATAGCCTATCCTGTGAACATGAAGCTATGCCCAGATTATAGTACACATCGTAATTTATCACAGTCTACCTTCAAGTGATAATTCACCACTTTATGTATAAGATAAGGATGTTACAACAGTGTATTTCCATTTCTCTCCTCTGACTCTTGTGCCATTTTTATCATAAATTTTACTTTTCTGCAAGTTTTAAACTTTACAATAGTTTTGTGTTACTTTTGCTCAAATAGTCAATGATCTTTTAAAGTAATTTAAATTATAAGTTAAAAAAAAATCTATGTTTACCCATTTAGTTATCACTTCCAGTACCCTTTATTTCTTTGTGTGGATTCAGATTTACATCTGCTATCATTTTCCTTCTGCTTGAAGTATTTAACATTTCTTGTAATGTAGATCTATTGATACTGAATTCTTTTATCTTTTAAATGCCTGAAAAAAAATCTTTATTTTGCCTTTTTTACAAAGTAAAGAATTTTATGTTGACAGATTTTTCCCGTTAAGTATTGTAGAGATGTTACTCCATTGTATTCTAGTTTGCATTGTTTTAAAAGAAAAATCTGCCTCCATTCTTAACTTTGTTCCTTTGGATGTAATGTATTTTCTTTTTTCCCCCTCTATCTGCTTTTTAGAGTCTTTATCATTGGGTTTTAAGACATTTGATTATGATGTGCCTTGGTGTAGTTTTCTTCATGTTTCTTGTGCTTGGAGTTTGTTGAGCTTCTTGGATCTGCAGGTTTATAATTTTCATCAAATTTGAAAAATTTTTAGCCAGTCTTTTTTCAAATACTGTTTTAGTACTATTCCTTTCAGAGATTAAAGTGACATGAATATCTGGCCTCAAAGTTGCCTCACAACTCAGAGCTTCTCTCTTCCTTTTTTTTTTTTTTTTCCATTTTGTAAAGTTTCTATTGCTATGTTTTCAAGTTTACTAATGTTCTCTTTTTCAATGTCTGATCTGTTCTTGATCTAATCTACTGCATGTTTCATCTCAGACATTGTAGTTTTTCTCTTTAGAAGTTGGATTTAGTCCTTTTTATATCTGTCATGTCTCAGTTATCATGCTAAAGTATTCCTACCTTCTCGAACATATGGAATACAGTTTTAGTAATTCTTTTAATGTGCTTCTCTACTAATTCCACCATCTGTACCAATTCTGAGTCAATTTCAATTTATTGATTTTTGTACTTCTGATTATGGCTATATTTTCCTGCTTTTTTGCATGCCTGGTCATTTTTAAATGGATATTGAGGATTCCTTGTTAGGTGTTATATATTTTAGTATTCCTATAAATATTTTTGAGCTTTTTTTCCTGGGACATTATTAAATTCTTCGAAGCAGTTTGAGTATTCCGGTATTTCACTGTTCTTAAGCTTTGTTAGGCAGGATCAGAGCTGTGTGGTCAGGGTTAATTTTCTCCACTACTGAGGCAAAATCCCTGTTTGTATAATTAGGAGATTTTTGCACTTTGGCTGGGGGAAAGAGGCACTGTTTTGTTTGTTTGTTTTCTCTAATCCTTTCAAATGATTTTTTTCTGCCTTGGTCTTGAATGGTTTCCTCACACACTTGAGCTGATTGGTACTCAGCTCTAGGGGGGACCTTCTTCAGATCTCTAGAGTTTTCTGTCTCTGTGTGCATTTATCTCCCCTCCACTAGTCTGCCCTGAAAACTCAAATTGTTTTCAGGACTGCCAGATCCATTGTCTTCAACTCAAGAAGACAGTTGGGTTCCATGTGGGTCCCCCTCCTTTTACCATGATCTGGGAACTTTCTCTAGGCAGTAAGTTGGGCCAGTTTTTGGGATCAGCTCATTTGTCTCCCATCTCTCAGGGATGCTTGATACTTATTGCTGATGTCCAGTGTTTTGTAAACCAGTTTAATGTATATTGTCTGCTTTTTTTGTTGTTTCAGCCAGGAATATAAATCCAATCTCCTTATTCAGTCTTGGCTGGAAGCAAAGTCTATAGTATTATTTATAATTTAAGAAAAATCTTGTGCCTTTTCACTATTTTCATTTCATATTTTTAAAAGTGGAGGTAGAGGAGCTTCTGGAGATAAGCCAGAAAGGGTTCCCTTGGTTAAAATACCTCTTTAGATAATTTTTCTCATTGTTTTTTACTTTCAGGATTCTTTGCTTTGCCACCAGAGTGATCGTTCCAAATCTAATCGTCTTTTATTTCTGCCTAAATTCATCATGGCTTCTGAATGACTACTCAATGATGTCCAAACTCCTTGGAATATCTGCAGGGCTCCTGTGTACCTGTTAGCCCTCATTTCTTATACCACTCATCTCTCCTATCATACTTTGTGCTCTAACTAAGCCTCTGCTGTCTGCCACAGTAGTATGTATGGGTTCCTGAGTCAGAGCAACAGTTCAGATCATATATAATTTCCCTGATTTTGGGAAATTAACTTCTTTAATATCTTATCTGAAAATATTAGTAATTAATAATACTACACACCTGCCAGGATTATGAACACTAAATGAAATAATATCTGTGGAGTGTTCACCATTGGCTATGGCACAGAGTAAGTGCTCCGTTAACATAATTTATTACTGGGATGATTCCTCAAATGCATCATGTTCTGCTTCTTTGCCCACTGGGCCTTTACGTAGTTCTCCTGTTGCCTGGAAGTTCTTTTTCCTGCTCCATACACTGCTGCACTTCTTTTTTCAGATGCGTCTCAATCTTTACCTCATGTGGGAGGCTTTCCCTCACCTTCTGATCTTTGTAGGATGTCACAAGATGCCCCATTAGTGTTGTTTTGGAATTGCTTCCCTCTTCCATCTTCACATATGAGGAGGAAGATTGTGGCTCATGGTAAGTGATCAGTGTTAGTTAAAAGAATGAATGAATGAATGAAGATTGCTTCTTGGTAACTGTTGAATAGAGTGATGAAAAGGACGTTTATAGTACCCTGACATAAAATGTTGTTTGAATGAGCATCATAGAGGCACAGAATTCCTAGGTGAAAGGACATTGGGAGAACAGAAGTAACATGTTCAAGGACACAACATGGCTGGTCACTCCTGCCTTTTGAGCTTCTCTGCAAGACTGCAGGACAAGAGGCTGCAATTCAATGACAAGTTATGCAGCTTGTCAAGGGAAAGAGTAAAGGCTGGAGGTGAGAAGGAAAAAAATGCAAGAAAATGAAAATCTTGAGCCAAATAATATGAGAACAGCTTCCTACCCCCATCCTTACCCCATGGCTCAGGCCCTCAGCATTGATGGCATTATCTCTGCACAGCTGGAATTTTAGGAAATCCCTGCCAATATTGACATTACCCCATGTAATGAAATCAAGGTGGATTGGTGAACAATCACTTTAAAAGTTAATCACTGAAAACCCGCAGGTTAGAGCTCTTAAGCTAATGCCTGTTGGCTTGATGGCAGTTTTGGTGCTTTTTTAAAAATGGTTTTTGTGTTTGGTCTCTCTTACTGTCTTGGTTTTGATGGTAGAAAGTAGAGCTCTCCTTAACTTTATTTTTTAAGGCAGGTTAAGGGATGTCTTGCTTGGCTCTTATGAGTAGTGGTTTTCTTTCCTTATTCCCTTTTATACTTCCTTTCTCCATTGTATGCTAGCCCTTTAGCACTGCCTGCCTCTTGTCCTGCAGTCTTGCAGAGATATTTGGGTATTTTGATAAACCCAATCCCTGCTACCTTCAAGCTTCCTAAAGTGCCTGGGTGCTATGTTGTAGGGGATTGTTCGTGACTGACTCATTGGTGACAAAGTCAGAGCTGTGCCAGCATCTACTCCTCAGAACCAGTTTGCCTGATGGTCCTAGAAGAAAATCAGAGGTGGAAGACCTCTATGTTTAATGGAAGACCTTTCTATCCCACAGATTGGAGGCTGGCGCAGTGATGGCCTACCTGGAAGAGAGCCTCATGCCAAAACTACTGTCTCCTTTTTCCCTTTCTCTTCAGACCTCAGACTGAGGTGAGTGAAAACAGGGGATTAAGTCTGGCATAAATTTGGATCTATCAGTATATTTCCATTTATTGATGAGCCGATCACAGACTAGCCCTGGGCATGTTTTCAAACTTAATGAAGAAAAGACAGTTTCTGCCACAAGAGCTCTTCATCTAACTGACAGTATCGGTCAAGAGCCACTCTGACTCCTGGCTGCTCTCAGTAATGAAACCTTTTTCCTAAAAGCTGGAGATGGTGGAGAGACAGGACAGTGGGTCATGGAGGGAGGGGCAGAAGACTAGTTCATCTTACTTCCTTTGCTTCACCAGGGGCCCTGATAAAGGTGTGTGGGAGACCAGAGGGTGAGTTTGGTGGTAGCTAGAAGATCATGGAAAGCAGAGATAGCAGGGAGTCTTTCCTCAAGGGGAATCGTGCCATAGCAGCTGCTTCAAATTTGGTGGTGGTTTTTTTGATTCCCTGTGGTGGAGAGCCAGTGTCTAGGAGGTTCTCCTTCCACAAGCTTATTGTCCTTTCCATTTAGGATGCAGAAAATAGAATTTTTGTTCTATTCAGAAATCTGAGGCCTGTCTTAGAGATGGGTATTTCAGTGGTTTGTAGACCTTTCTTTTGCTGGAGAAGACTTTCTTTTTTCTCCCCAAAGGAAAGCTACAACAGCCCAACAGGTAAATATACCAGAAAGGATAATAAGGATGGCAGTTTGGGATGGAATGAGTGTATGTTGGAGTGCAAACCCCAAGTGGCTATGTAGATGCACCAGCAATTTAGGATTCCAAGAAGCACTGGGCACCATGAATTCAGTTCAGTGACCTCAAGCTGAAGAGCAGAGAGGTCATGAGACTGGTTGAAGGGCAAACATATAATTCCTGGTGGAGCTAGTCTTCTGATTTCTGTTTTCCCCTTAAGATGGACTATCTACCTGTTGCCAAGCATCCTGATGTGCACCAATGATGGAGAGGGAGAGGGAGGAGAAGAAGAGGGAGAAAAACAGGCTGTGTATGGATCTGTGGATCCATATAGGTTTCTGGGACATCCCTCTGATCCTTCCCTGGCTCCCCAGCAACATTGGTGCTTTCTCTCTGAATTTTCAGGTATCTCTGACAGAATGGATTCATAATTCTGCTTTCTAATAGAAACTATTTGCCACATTGACTACAAAACTACAGGTTATCTTGGTTACTTTCACCTCCCTAATCTCCCTTAATCAGCTCATTACCTAGATTTGTTGAATTACCTCCCAGATAACCTGAATCCGTTTACTTGACTTTCTCTTTATCTGAATACCCTGGTCCAAACCACCATAATCCTGCAAGATCTGGCAAAGTCCTCCTTATAGGCTCTCCTCTTTCATTCTCATCTCATTTAAATTCATTCTCAATATAAACCACTGTGATGTTTTTGAGCTGCAGTCCTGTTACATCACTTCCTCCAATAGCTGAAAACTCTTCAATGGCTTCCATTGGTTTTAGAGTGAAGACCTCAATCTTTAACATTGTGCATGACCGGCAGATGTCTCTAGTCTCATGTCTCCTCCTTTCTCTGCCTCCCACCTACACCAGTATCCTTGCCATATATCCTTGCACCACCCTTCCCTCCCTCCACCAGGGACTTTGCCTATGCAGTTTTCTCTCCTTGGAACTCCATTCACCCAGATGTCTCCTCCTCAACCTCAACACTCTGTTCACCCATCAGGGAGTGTCCCCTCCCCTGATTCAGTCACATCCCCTTATTGTGAGCTCTCATTGCATCCTGTGCCCCTCTGTCTCACTTCACAAGAGCAGTTTCATGTTGCCTTGTATGGGTCTGTACTGTGTCTCACTGTCCTATGGAACTGTCAGCTCCATGGGATGGAGGCCAGGTTTGTTTTATTTTTTAATTTTTTAAAAATTTTTTAACGTTATTTAAGTTATAGTTAGTTAACATACAGTATAATATTACTTGCAGGGGTACAATATAGTGATTCAACACTTCCATACATTACCCGGCGCTCTTTATATGCTCATCATAGACAAGTGCCCTCCTTAATCCTCATCACCTATTTCACTCATTCCCCCACCCATCTCGCCTCTGGTAACCATCAGTTTGTTCTCCAGAATTAAGAGTCTGTTTCTTGTTTTGCCTCTTTTTCTCTTTTCCCTTTGCTTGTTTGTTTTGTTTCTTAAACTGTGCATATAAGTGAAATCATATGGTATTTGTCTTTCTCTGACTGACTGACTTCGCTTAGCATAATAATCTCTAGCTCCATCCATGTCATTGCAAATGGCAAGATTTCATTCTTCTTTTATTTATTTATTTATTTATTTATTTATTTTGCTAAATAATACTCCATTGTATAACTGTACCACCTCTTCTTTATCCATTTTTCAATTGTTGGACCCTTCAGCTCTCTGTAATATGGCTGTTGTTGATATGGCTGCTATAAACATTGGGGTCCATGTATCCCTTTGAATTAGTATTTTTGTATTCTTTGAGTAGATATCTTAGTAGTGCATTTGCTGGATCTTAGGGTAGGTCTATTTTTAACTCTTTGCGGAAACTCCATACTGTTTCCCAGAGTGGATGTACCAATTTGCATTCCTATCAACAGTACAAGAGGCTTCCCCTTTCTACACATCCTCACCACACCTGTTGTTTCTTGTGTTGTTGATTTTAGCCATTCTGACTGGTATGAGGTCATATCTCATTGTGGTTTTGATTTGCATTTCCCTGATGAATGATGTTGAGCATCTATTCATGTGTCTCTTGGCCATCTGTATGTCTTCTTTGGAAAAATGTCTATTCATGTCTTTTGCCCATTTTTAAATTGGATTATTCATTTTTTGGATGATGAGTTTTATAAATTGCTTATATATTTTGGATACTAACCCTTTATCAGATATGTCATTTGCAAATGTCTTCTCCCATTCTGTTGGTTGCCTTTTAGTTGTGTTAATTGTTTGCTTCCCTGTGTAGAAGCTTGCTATTTTGATGTAGTTCCCGTAGTTTCTTTTTGCTTTTGTTTCCCCTGCCTCAGGGGATCTGTCTAGAAAGAAGCTGCTAAGTCAGTGTCAGAGAAGTTGCTGCCTATGATCTTTGAAGGATTTTTATGGTTTCAGGTCTCATATTTAGGTCTTTAATCAATTTTTAATTTATTTCTGTGTATGGTGTAAGACAGTGGTCCAATTTCATTCTTCTGCATGTGGCTGTCCATTTGTTGAAGAGACTGTCTTTTTTCCACTGGATATTCTTTCCTGTGTTGTTGAAAAGTAATTGACCATATCATTGTGGGTTCATTTCTGGGTTTTCTATTCTGATCCATTGATCTATGTGTCTCTTCATGTGCCAGTGCTATCCTGTCTTGATTACTACAGCTTTGTAATATAACTTGAAATCTGGAATTGTGATGCTTCCAGCCTTGTGTTTCTTTTTCAAGATTGCTCTATTCTTTTGTGGTTCCATACAAGTTTTAGGACTACTTGTTCTAGCTCCATGAAAAATCCTGGTGGTATTTGGATAGGGATTACATTAAATGTGTAGATTGCTTTAGGTAGTATAGACATTTTAACAGTATTTATTCTTCCAGTCTATGAGCATTGAATGTCTTTCCATTTCTTTGTGTTATCTTCATTTTCTCTCATCAGTGTGTTATACTTTTCAGAGTACAGGTCTTTCACCTCTTTGGTAGGGTTTATCCCTGGGTATCTTACTGTTTTTGGTGACTTGTAGTGGGATTGATTCCCTATTTTCTCTTTCTGCTTCTTCATTATTAGTGTATAGAAATGCAATCGATTTTTGTACATTGATTACTATACTGCAACTTTACTGAATTTATCAGTTCCAGAAGTTTTTGATGGACTCTTTTAGGTTTTCTCTATAGAGTATCATGTCATCTGAAAAAAGTGAGAGTTTGACTTCTTCCTTACTGATTTGGATGCCTTTTATTTCCTTCTGCTGTCTGATTGCTGTGGCTAGGGTTTCCAGTACTATGATGAATAAAACTGGTGAGAGTGGACATCCCCTGTCTTGTTCCTGACTGTAGAGGAAAAGCTTCCGGTTTTTCCTCATTGAGGATGATGTTAGCTGTGGGTTTTCATAGGTGGGCAAGGCTTGTTTTAGCCTTCGCATGGTGTTCTTCATAGAGAAGGGGCTCAGTGAATATTTCATGAATGAACAAGGGAATGAATGCATGAATCAACTTTAGGAATAGGAAGTCTTTGTTGAATTGTCCCTTTTGAGTAGTAAGGCAAGGTTTTTCTTCTGGGACAAGGGACTTTTTAACCCTCTTTGCATCATCCTCTTGTCACTCAAGTTGTGAAAAGTGCCCAGAGTAAGTCTCTGGGATTCTATAGGAAGTAGTGGAATGGGGCACCTTCCCTTGTGCCACTGGGAACACGGCCTCTGAATTTTTCTGACAATAGCCCTTTTCTGAGCAGTATCTTCATCCTTCCTCCATCCTCTTCTGCCAAATGAGTTGGGCCAGGAAGAACTTTTCAGATTCACTACCCAGTCAAGAGTAAGAGCACAAAGCCATCACTTTGAAGATGGGAGTATGATAATGACATAAATAAGTCAGTCATAGGCTGTGTCCTCCAAATAATTTTGGTGGAGTTTTGCGCGTTAATCCATCTTCTAAAAATGTCTTCCAGTTTCTTGACATTCCTCGATCTTGATCTTTACCATTGGCCACTCTGCCAACAGCATAGCATTCATAACAGTCCAAAAGCTGTTTGGGTCCAGAATTCAAGGGAACATAGAACATCATTTTTCCTTTCCAGTTTCTGGGTCCCACCCATTCTGTGAAAGGCTAAATAGGGCAGATCACTGAGTAGTGGCGTATGGTGTAGAAAAGAGCAATGGCTTTGGAGGTTGATAGCTCTGGGCTCTGACACTAGATAAATAACTTAGGCTTTTGAGCTTCAATTTAGTCATCTATAAAATGAAATTAAAATACTACAGTGTTTTAAGTTTAACTAAGGTAATATGTGTAAGTTTTTTGGCTCAGTGACTGGTCAGTTGCTTACTGGCTATTCTCTGTTAGAGTCTGTCCCTCAGTGGTTCCTCCTAGGGTTGCAAATCCATCTGTTGTCTTGATTGAGATGAACATTAGGCTTTTTCTTTAGCGCTGGTTTCTAGCTGCCCCAGCTCTGCATTTGACACATAAAGGTTCTTACTCCATGAAACTTTGCTTGGCCAACCCCAAAGCTGCCCACTGGAGGCATTCCCAGGTTAGGCCTGAGGCAGGACTAGCCCAGAATACTTACACCGAAATTATGCCCTAAATCCATACCTGGGGCTGCCATCATTTTTATTCCTGGGAGTCTCCACTGAAGTGCTTCCTTGTTACACTTTTTTTAAGAGGTTGCATGAGGTAGAAACCTCAGTAGCTCTTCCCTGTCCTCGAGTTCTTGGTGCTTAACAACCATGGATGCCACTGGCCATGCTCCCAACAGTCCTTAGAGGCAGAATCCTCAGTCAAAATAGAATTTTGGTCTGGAAGCAGAGGGAGGCCGTGACTCCTTTTCTGTGGAATGCTTTGGGCCTTCCACCTCTGTGGTCTCCACCAGGTGGCCCTATGGTAGAATTTGTTCACTTTTTGTGTGCTGGGTGCCCAGACCAGTGTCCTGGCAAAGGAAGCTGGGTGGGTCTATCTGTGGAGATGCTCTCCTCTCTG
Organism: Mustela nigripes; assembly: GCF_022355385.1. Taxonomy (NCBI): domain Eukaryota; kingdom Metazoa; phylum Chordata; class Mammalia; order Carnivora; family Mustelidae; genus Mustela; species Mustela nigripes. The sequence continues at coordinate 62,239,077 of NC_081563.1, forward strand.
CAATGGGCCATGTGCCTCCTGACCATTTGCCTGCATCCTCCTATCTTCTCCTCTGGTCCGCAGTCGATCTTTAATTTCTCATCCTTCTCTCAGGCGCCACACATGTGACACATGATTTTCACATACTCGAAACAGTCCCAAACCTGTCCAAATTTTGAGCACCTCCCGAAGAATTTTGTGGAGGAGGCACAGCTGTATAACAATTTATAGTGACTACAGTGCTTCGGAGTGTCTCAGTAGCCTTTTTCTCTTGCAGATGGTGACCCAGATCGGATGGTCTTCAGATTTGGCAATTCCCAGACAGTAGCTATATTTCTTTGCTTTCTTTCTTACTCACATTCAAATACACTGAGTGAGAAAAGTAAACTAGGATTTGTTTAAATGTATTTTAAAAAGTTTAAAATCTCAGAATGTTAGCTATTAGACGTTCTGGCAAGGTAAGGAGCCCAGTGAAGGTTTTTTAAGATCATCTTCAGGTCTTTCAGTGAAGGCCTTCTTCACTGGCTACCTAGATATTCATGATCTCTTGAGATAATTGAGTGTGACCGTGGGTCTTATTTGAGATGGGCAGGGTGTTCTTATCAAGCCTTCTTGAGCCATGCTCCAGTGAAAGGGACTCATTGGGACACTTAATGAGATTAAATTCTGATCCCCCAAGGTTGGCAATGGAAGGGCAATGTGGCATGGTTGGTGGGAGTGGTCTTGAAGCTGGTCTTCTAGGAGCCACATTCCCATTGCAGGTTTCGCTCATCAGTGCCGCTCCTCTCTGGAGGTTATTAGTAGCTTCGTCAGACTCAGGCCTGCTCTTTTGCATACTTCCTTCCTTGGCATGGTACTTCACATCACCTGATAGGGTCCTCTTAACTTCAGACTCTGATTCCCGATCCTCTGTGAGCTACCGCAAGGACTGTCATGGTGGTTGTGGTGGAGGATGCCATACTTTTGCTGTAGCTTCTTTTCCAGTCTGGAGTAAGAAGAGTAAGTGCTGCTCCTCTTGTGTTTCTTATACTGCCCCTTCCAAGGCACGTCTCAGAGCCCAGTAGGACTGACTCTGTGACTCTGCTGAGGAAAAACAGTGGCCTAGGTTTTTGAAAGGGTGGCGGGACAATGGCAGGGTGGTGATTCTGCCAGCCCTGTATCTTCTCTGGCTTTGTACCCTCTTACTCCTCCACCCCCAGGGACCCGGCTCTTAGAATTTATGGAGATAATCATTGCCTGTCCTCTGAGTCTTCAACAAGGCTTTAGCTTTGATATCTTGTGGTTGTTATTGGGGGGATGGCGGGGAGAAATGCCACTTTAACCTCTCCCCCCATTAGTCCTGTCCTGCTGATCCCCAGAGCAGCAAAGAAAAATTCCAGCTTGGAAGATGGGCCCTGGTCAGTTACGAATCCCCCAAACAGGTGCCTCTGGCCATCAAAGTCTTGAAGCAGTTAAACTTGCTTTCACCTTTGTTGCAGTTCCCTTAAAAGAAAATAGAGAGATCTTCGAAAGGTGGAAGGGGTGGCAGGCCAGAAACGTAAAGTGTGTGCAATCACTCAGATACAAGTGGCACCACTAAAAATTGCCTTCATATATCAGCTTATGGTTTACACACTCTGGCAGAAAGGACACTAAAAGGTCAGTCGAAAAAAAATTTATATGTCAGGCCTGGAGCTGTGACTCCAGAGGTGGTGAGAAGACACAATCTGGGAGGGTTCTAGAGGGACCGGCTAAGTGCTTGATGTGGCAGGATTCTTTTTTTCACTCTTTATTTTGTTTTATTTTTAAGGAAGTTGCTTGCAAACGTCAGCAGAGAAGCTAAGGTATAGACTCAGGGTAACCTCTCGCTCCGACCCCCGGTGACAAGACAGATAGTTCCATTCATCTATGGGTGAGCAGTGGAGGCTCCCAGCATTTTTTTTCCTCTTTGCTTGGATTCAGGATATATTTGTTTGCAGAGAGGGATGTCACGCTTGTGAATGCACTGCTCAGTCATGTGCCGGGGGTGAAATCAGAGGAGGGGAGAAGAGAAGAGACAGGAGGGAGGAAAGGGGGCGGAGGGCGATGTAGGGAAAGGGCAAGCTATACTCTGGGGGCTTTGAGTGATGCCAGCTCAGATCCAGGAACAAATCTTCAACCAAATGCTAATGGAGAATGTGCCTTCCAACCAGAAGGATCAGCGAATATGCTGTAAATTAATAATGCACCCTTTTAGTGGCAATTGCCTTGTGAAAAACTCTGGGGGAGGATTATTTATCCACTCCCCCTTCCATCCTGCCTCCTGTAAGAGAAGGAGCTAGAACATTGTAGGTCTCTGGGAGTTTTAAGACTGACCCCCCCCCTTTATTAACCATGTAACATTTTAAGGTGGTTTTTTCCTCTCTGTCTCCTCCAGCAAGTCTCTATTGATCACTGTTTACAGTTATAATCCCTTTCAAATTTGTCATCCATGACTAACACTGCGTGTATTGATTAGTGTTGACGGATGTCCCTCTACAGTATAGAACCCCTGTGATCCTGGCTGGTGAAATACGGGGAGACAGAGAGGGAGAGGAATACACAGTTCCCACTTCTCCTCAGTTTTCTTTTGGTATTTTCCCCTGTTCTTAACTGTGATGACTTCTTTTCCACCTATGCTGGAAATTGCTTTGTATGTTTTAAAGACAATTTCTTTAGTCTCATGGAAACCTTTAGGGAGGAAAAGGAAGTAGCCGTGTTGCCCATGGGTGGCCGTCCAGGGTCTGTGACAGGACCTGAAGGAGATCAGATTTATGAGGGACATCCATGTGTCTTAACCTAAAGCCTCAAGTACCAAAGATGTAAAGACTAGTTTTTTTAGGGCCAAATTAGATGTCACTTGTGACTATAAGGACAAGGTGTCTGAATCTCTACTAGAAATGGAGTCATTTGTCAATGGTGCAATTTATTTGGGCCCTTTTTCGCTTACTCTCTGTAGTAGTGTCCTCTTTGCCTTACCTCGGGCCCTTTTGTGAAGCTCTGCCCTCACCTGTTGCCCCAGCCACTTGTCCATGCTTCCTGGCTTGGAATGTCCTATAAGTGCCTAAAAATTACCACTTTCCACACCAGGCTGGCACTGAGCTGGCTAATATCTGGCCCTCACCTGCAACCAGCCCACCCATGGGTAAGCTGCCTTGCAAGTCCGGAGCTTAGCTGCCTCCTCCCTGCAGTTTTTCTTGCCCCGCTGGTGAGGAGGCAGGAAGTACCTGCTATGAAAGGACCACAGGAACCAAGATGCTCTGTTCTTCTTCCTCCCTCATCTCTTTCTTTCTCCGGGTCTCAATCTCCTCTCTCATGCTCCATGAGAGCTTTATTACTCTCTGAGGAGGTCTTTCTTCTGTTGCCTGACACTTTAGTAGAGGACCCAAGGACTAGTCTTGAGAGTAGAACAAAGAAATCTCATAGCTTAACTCTAATTTGCCTGACTCATGAGGAAGCTAATAAAGCCTAAATTTTGATGTCCCACAGTGTCTGAGGCATAAACCCAGGAAGAGAACTGTTCCTGATTCTTAGGCAAATGCCTCCCCTTCTCTTTCCTTCTCTCCCCTTCTCACCACCTCTCCATCTCTCTCCTTCTCCTCCCCCTTCCTCCTTCTCTTTCCCCCTCTCTATATCTCCCCCCTGGAGCCCTCCCCTTTCCCTCTTCTTCTCCCAGTGGGTCAGCAGCATTGTAGTCTCTAGGTAGGGACACAAGATCCTTTTCCTCTTGATGCTTACTTTTACTTTGGAAGGCAGAATGATTTTATAAGGAACCCAGGATTTCTTTACAACAGAAAATACACATTTAAGAAGTTAATTTTCTTTCTATGGAAAGAAAAGGGAAGACCATTCAGCTCCCAGAGGAGGGCACATCTACCTAAGCAGTGTGCCATTCCGTCAGGCTATACTGCTTTTGAATAGCTATTTAGTTGACTCGTATGTAAATGATATTTTGTCCTCCCTCATCGCCTCAGCCCCCACTATTGACAATAATTTGATGGGCTGTTTTTTGCCTCTTATCTATTTTCCAAGTTTTCATGGTCTGTTTGTAATAGTGTTTTTGGTTCTTTGCACTACTTTAAATTAAGTTTCTCATATGGGTCTTATTATACCTGAATACTGTTCAGTTATTTGATGACATAGTTGTAAATCCTCAATAAAAAGATCTTTAATAATCAGTTGGCATTTATTTAATATACCACCCATCTTATTAAATCTAAGGAGTTAGATTTAATAGGACAGTTTATTGTATTTTCATATCAGAATAGTGATGCTATAGTTATGCTTGAGAAGGCACTTTCATTATAAACTCCTGTTTTTAGGCACTTATAATTTTCTCAAGTAGCACATTTATTTCAATGTGCAATCATTTTCTGTTCTCTTCTCCCTCCCTCTCTCCATTTGTATGATCTTTCTCATTTTTTAAAAGTTTAATAAGGAAATGTATCTTAAACTTTAGGGGAAGAGCTGTGTCATTGGCTGAGAATGCTGAACAAAGCTGCCAGGGCCTTGAAATCTAGACTCCCTTGACTTCAGTCAACTTGATGCAGATGGTGGGGAAGGAGGCTGCTAGCCCCAGGATTATGTTCCCACGATGGGAGGAATAGCTTCCCCAGTGCTTTCAAGTGAATTTGTCGTGTGAGTGTTAAACATACTCCAGCTTTGGCCAGTGGTAGGAAACTGGAGGAGACAGACTAGAATGGGTTAGAATGGAGACAGACCTTCTAACTCCTCACATGGTGCTTTTCCTTTCCACCCTACTCATGGTGGAAGGTGGGCTGTGCGTGCTTTGCGTGGGTTGTCTCCCCTATTCACTCTCTCCCTGCTGAACGCCAGCTCATCCCTCACATCTCAGCACAAAGTATCACTGCCTCAGAGATGCCTGTGACAACCAGGTAGGCTGGGTTTGGTTCCCTTGTCTATTAAAACACATATTTCATTGCCATTTATTATGGTCTCTGGTACACTGGAGTGGTCTCATACTGTCTTATGAGAGCTGAATGTGTACCTCTCTTCCCAGCTCCATGTTTAATGACATCACCATAGTAGCCTGAAATCAGTCATGGTGGGAGTTTTTCCATCAAAGAAATGGGCAAATGCTACAAATCAGAGTTCGCTCTGCTCCTTTCCCCCAGAGAGCTGGTGTTAAAACATTCACCAGTATACAGTGGACATGAGGAGTTGTGAAGCCTCTCTTCTCCACTAAACTGTAAATTCCATGAGAATAGGGACTTAGTCTATTTTGGTCTGTGTTGTATTCCTGTCACACATGTCTGGTGTATAGTATGTGATCAAAGAACTGAGTTTATAAAGATATTTGGGAATAGACAAAGTCTTATTTAAGCACAGAGCTGGGCCCTTCAGAGGATCTTAATCTCACAAGATCAAGGTTCTCCATGATTTACCTCTAAGAGTAATTCATCCTGCACCAGGATCTGGCTTCCTAAGAAAAGGGAGATTGTTAGATATTTAATTGGTTCCATTAATGAAATGATTCATCAGGAAGCCCTTGAAACTGTTTAGCCAGGTGCAACAAGGATAATTCTATTTAGGCAGGCACAGAAGCTGGATGATACTCTCTGCATCTTTTGAATTTATTTCATTAAAGAAGTTCTCTTGTTTCTACTAAACAGCTGCGTCCAGGGGCTTTTTCCACAGGTTTTGTGTTCCTGATTCTGAGATAATGAGACATTTCGCTTCTATCTCCTCACCATGCTTCTACCTAGGTAGTCTCTATCCCTTTAGGAGCTTTTGTTATCCAGTGACATGGGGTCCAAACATGAAGTCAGAGAGATCAGTGTTCAAATTTGGGCTGTGCTGTGGTTTTATAACCTTGGAAATTAATTCCACTCTTGGAACATCAGTATCATCATGCCTAAACTATGATACATGGTAAAGCTGTCACATTACATGAGATTTAACAATATGAGAAGTTGCTAACAAAAGTAAAGATTATCATTAATTTTTAAACTTTTCTAACTTTTGTCCAAAACCTGGACTGTGATTTTGTTGTTGTAGTTGAGGGATGGATGACAAAGAGGTTGAGAATATGTAAGGATGGCACAAGTAGCTTAGGTAGTGTAAAGGAAATGTAATTAACATTAGTGATGCATTAAAAACATTTCCTGTCAGGAGTTTTGCTTTCTGTAATAGAGGACTGAGTAATTTGGACAACCATCCTACTGAGAATAACTAGAAAAGCTGGAAAAAGTGTGACAAACATCTATTGAAAGGCATAGTGGAGCTGATAAGACAGTGCAAACTAATAGGGCCAAGACCTGGGAGAGTAATGAACCTAGATAGGTAAGGGCAGCATTTGGAGCAGTATTCTCCAGTGGAAGCTACTGGAATCCTGGAAGAGGTTACCCAGATGTTGAGAAGCCTGACATAGATCCTGGCAGTCTCACCACATTGGGGGAATATACGAGTTCAGGGATTGCAGAGGACTGAGAACTCGAAAAACATTAGCTTTTCAACTGGGTTAAGATTAAGCTGATTTTATACATATTTTTACAGACTGAAACCCAGCTTCAAATCATCTCAGTTTCCTATTGGAAATGCCATGCTGATGTTTGTAGCTGTCTTTCAAAAGCAAATATAAATCCTCTCTGTAGGAAACAATATACTCCTGATTCTGAAATTACTGCAATAATTTTTTATATACTGCATTTTGCACTCAGGTAAACGTAACCAAGCCTGTGAAAATATAATGTGATAAGAAATTAAGAGAAACAATATGTAATATAAACAGACCAGAGAGATCCAGATAATGAAGTTATCGTATATGAATTTTCAAATAACCATGATATGTTGATATGTGATAAGAAATAAAAGAAAAGATTGAGAGTGTGGGATATCAAACACATACATACATACATACATACATACATACATTCACACATACATAAATATTTTAGAACTTAAAATACAGTGAAAATTAAGAACTCAGTGGATGGATTAATAGTGAATAGACACAGTGAAAGAGAGAACAAAAAAACTATAGTGTCAGTCAAAAGAAAATATTCAAAATAAAGCATTGCGTATAAAAGAATGATATGGGTAAAAGGGGGTGGGGGAGAGATAATGACAGAAGATGTAACACGTGTAATTGGAAGCCTGGCAGGACAAGAAAGAGAGGATTGGATAGAAGCAATGTTCTAAGAGACGATGGTTGAGAGTTTCCCAAAATTAATGAAAGATATCAAGTCACATATTAAAGAAGCACTGTGAACCTGAAGCAGAATAAATATAATAAAGTTATTTGTAGTATTAAACTCCTTTAAACAGAAGACAGTGAGAAAACCCTAAGAATAGGCAGAGAGAGAAGAGCAGAGATTAGCAATAGACTTTTCAACAATCATAGTGAAAGCTAGGAGTAAATGAATGATATATTAAAAGCATCAGGAGAAAAGTGACAACTTAGAATTCTATACCAGTGAGAATATCCTAAAAAAAAAAAAAAAAAGCCACATGGAAATATTTGTAGAGAAGCAAAAACTGAGAGGTTGTATCACTGGGAGATTTCATCGTAAATCTATGAACTCTACTATGAAATCAGTGATTTCATAGTAAAGGTTGGGAATGTAGAAGAAAGGAAAAGGGTAAATATGTGGATATATATATAAATAGATAGTAACTATGAAATAATGTTATGAGGGAGGAATAAATATATGGAAATAAATGCATTTTAATAGTGGGGGTGTAGTTAATGGAGTTAAAATATTTGGGGGGACCTGAATTGTCCAGGAACGAGTAAAAGTCTGAATTCACATTAGAATTTGGTAAGTCAAGAACATACATTTTTATCTCTAGGTGGCTACAAGTGAAACAGATATATACTTACACTAAAAGAACACATAACAGCATAATAAAAAGGAGTCTGGAATAACTCAATGGATCCAAAGGAGGCAACAAATGATAGGGCACCAATTGAAGAACTGTAAGTTGTCGGACTAAATAAAAAACAATCCCAACTATATGCTGCCAGTAGAGACATAGCATAAAATATATAGATACAGAAAGGTTGAAAATTGAAAGATAGGAAAACACCTACCAAAAGAAAGCTGACAAAACTATGAACACTTTAATGTTACTAAAGACAAAATGTTACTAAAGACGAAAATGGACATGTAATGCCGAAAGTATCATTGCACTGCAGGATGTAACAGATCCAAATTTATAGCCACCTACTAGACAATCCCAAATATATAAAACAGTCCTCAAATACATTAAACAATTCAAGGTAATCCAAACGAGAAATCGAGAAATTCATGATCACAGCAGGAAAGTTTAACATACCTTTCTTTGTAACTGGTAGAACATACAGACAAAACGTTAGTAAAGGTATAGAACTTCTAAACAATGAACAACTTTTTTTTTTTTTTATTAATAATTTCTCTTTATTGTTTTGCTTGCTAAAGTTAGGAATGCTATTTCAGGTAAATTAGAAATTTACCTTCAATTTAAATTATATAAAAACAAACTTTTTTTTTTAACAAAACTTGCAAAACAGATAAAAATATGGCATCCTACTATACATGTGAGAAAATATAACATACACTTTAAAACCCAGAGTTGAAATTTCATTTAGATTGGTCACAATTAAATTACAGAACTTATGTAAGGAATTTAAATTATAACACTTATACTCTATTTTCAAATAACCAACAACTTTTTAAAAAATTATAAAATATATGTTCCATAAAATTTACTATTTTAACCATTTTTACATTTTTTGGTTCAATGACATGAAATACACTCACATTTTTGTGCAGTCATCATTACTGTCCATCTCCATCAACTTGTTTTTAAATTCACAGAGAACATATACTAAAATTTATCATATGCTGGCTCATGAAGCAATTCTGGAAAAATTCCCAAAGGACTGAAATACTTAATTTATTCTCTGACCAGAGTTGAAATTAAGCTAGAAGTCAGTAACCAATAGATAACTTGAAAATCCCCAAATCCTTGATAGTTAAGGAGTGTACTTTTTAATATCTGATTTGTTACAGAAATAATCAAAACAAGAATTCTTAAAATTTATTTTTCATAGTAAAAATTTTAAAAATATTTTGAACTGAATGATAAAGAAAATATCATATATAAAAACTTTTGTGATGCAGCTAAAGGTGTGATTAGAGAAATAGACAGCAAATATGTATAGGAAAAGAAAAAAAGGCTGAAAATCAACAGTCTGAGTATTCATATCAGGAAGTTAGAAAAAACCAGCAAACCAGACCCCCAAAAGGAACAGAAATGAAACAATATAGATAAGACCAAAGAGCTAAAAAAATAGCATGCAAATATAGAATAGAGAAATTCAGTCGACCCAAAAGTTAGTCTCTGAAAGATTGCAAACTGATAAGCCACAAGTTAGATTGAGTAAGAAAAAAATGGGGAAGGCACAAATTACTAATATCAGAAATAAACAAGGTATGGGGTGCCTGGGTGGCTCAGTGGGTTGAAGCCTCTGCCTTCGGCTCAGGTCATGGTCCCAGGTCCATGATCCCAGGGTCCTGGGATCGAGCCTTGCATCGGGCTCTCTGCTCAGCGGGGAGAGCTTCCCCCTCTCATTCTCTGCCTGCCTGACTACTTGTGATCTCTGTTAAATAAATAAATAAAATCTTAAAAAAAAAAACAAGGTGTTTCCTACAGATGTTATAGATATTAAAAGAGTTATCAAGAGGAAATTAGGGAAAATTTTATGCCAAAATATTCTGAAATTTCTATGAAGTGGAAAAATTCTGAAGAAAATATAATTTATCAGAATTATAAGAAATATATCAACTAAAGAAATTTAATTTGGAATTAATAATTTCCATAAAGAAATTTTCATGACATGACCTCACAAATTATTTGTATCCTTTTAAAGTCATTGAAAAATTAATTTTATTTTTTATTTTTTTAAACTTTTTAAAAAAACATTTTATTTATTTATTTGAGAGAGATGAGTGAGAGAGAGCATGAGAGAGAAGGTCAGAGGGAGAAGCAGACTCCTCAGGGAGCTGGGAGCCTGATGCAGGACTTGATCCTGGAAGTCTGGGATCATGATCTGAGCCAAAGGTAGCCGCTTAACCAACTGAGCCAACTAGGAGCCCCCAAAATTAATTTTATAGGCCAGAATATGGTCTATCTTGGTAAATGTTTCCTGTGTGTTTTTAAATTATTGTTAAAAAATGCATAAAATAAATATTTCCATCTAAACTATTTTTTTTTTATCGATTTTATTTATTTATCAGAGGGGGAGGGGAGAGAGCAAGCACAGGCAGACAGTATGGCAGGCAGAGGCAGAGGGAGAAGCAGGCTCCCCACCGAGCAAGGAGCCGGATATGGGACTCGATCCCAGGATGCCGGAATCATGACCTGAGCCGAAGGTAGCCACCCGACCAACTGAGCCACCCAGGCGTCCCTCCATCTAAACTATTTCTAAGTGTACAGTTCAGTAGTGGTAGAGATAATTACTTTGTTGTGTAGAGATAATCACTTTGTTGATTAATAAAATAGCATGCAAATTAGTGGTAGAGATAATCACTTTGTTGTGATGCTTCGGCATCACCTGGCCCGTAGCAGAGTACCTGGGTAACTAGAGATTTCCTGCCACACTGTCAAAAGTGAGCTTAAGGAAGCCCAAAGAAGCCAAGAATTTTTCATTTTGCAAAATTGAAACCCTATATCTCTTATACAATTCCTCATTTCCTTCTTACCCTATACCCTGTCAAGGACCATTCTGTTTTCTGTTTCTATGAATTTGACTACTTGAGAAACCTCATATAAGTGGATCATAAAGTAATTGTGTCTTTGTGACTGGTTTATTTTACTTAGCGTAATGTCCTCACAGTTTGTCCTTGTTTTAGCGTGTGTCAGAATTTCCTTTTTAAGGCTGAGTAATATTCCATCCTGTGTATATAATGCATTTTGCTTACCCATTCTTCTCTCAATGGGTACGTGGGTTGCTTCCACATCTTGGCTATTTTGAATAGTACTGCCATGAACATGGGTGTACAAATACCTCTTTGAGATCCTGCTTTCTGTTCTTTTGGATATATACTCAGAAGTGGAATTCCAGGGTTAGGTAGTATTTCTGTTTTTAGCTTCCTGAGAAATTGCCATACTGTTTTTCACAGTGGCTTCACCACTTTATATTCTCACTAGTAGTATACAGCAATAAGATTTCTCCAAACTGTCATCAACACTTTTAAGCAAAATTATTTATCGTAGCTATTCTAATGGGTGTGAAGTGATAGCTCATTGTGGTTTTGATTTGCATTTTCCTGACAATGATGTTGAGCACCTTTTCTTATGCTTGGGAATTTGTGTATCATCTTTGGAGAAATGTATATTTAAGTCCTTTTCTTATTTTTTTTATTTTTTTTTTAAAGATTTTATTTATTTATTTGACAGAGAGAAATTACAAGTACACTGAGAGGCAGGCAGAGAGAGAGAGAGAAGGAAGCAGGCTCCCTGCTGAGCAGAGAGCCCGACGCGGGACTCGATCCCAGGACCCTGAGATCATGACCCGAGCCGAAGGCAGCGGCTTAACCCACTGAGCCACCCAGTCGCCCCTTTTCTTATTTTTTAATTGGGCTATTTTTTTGTTGTTGAGTGTTAGACGTTCTTTGTATATTTCCTTAGTGTTATCCTCTTATCCGATATATATGTGATTTGCACATATAATCTCTTATTTCATATGTTGCCTTTTCATTGTTTTGATTATGTCCTTCGATGTACAGGTTTTAATTTTAATGTAGTTTCATTTGTCTGTATTTACATTTCTTGCCAGTACTTCTGTTGTCATATCCAGGAAGTCCTTGCCATATCATGAAGATTTTGCACTGTTTTTTTTGTTGTTGTTGTTGTTGTTGTTTTATGTTTTAGTTCTTACATTTAGGTTTTTTATTCATTTTGAATTAATTTTTATATATGTTGTAAGGGTTCAGCTTCATTCTTGTGCATGTGAATATTCAGTTTTCCCAACACTGTTGAATAGACTTTCCTTTCCTCCATTGAATGGTCTTGGCACTCCTGCCAAAAAATCATTTGACCTTATATACAAATGTTATTTCTGGGATTTTTGTTAATGTTCCATTAATCTGTGTGTCTATCTTTATGCCAGTCCCACACCAGTTTGATTACTGTAGCCTTATGTAATAAGTTTTGAAATCAGGAAGTGTAATACTTCCTACTTTGTCCTTCTTTTTCAAGAGGGTTTTGCTTGCTCAAGGTTCTTAGATTTCGTATGAGCTTTAGGATGGATTTTTCTATTACTGCAAAAAAAAAAAAAAATGGCAGTGAAATCTTGTTAAGGAGTGCATTAAATTTGTAGATTGCTATGGGGTGTTTTGATATCTTAACAGTACTGTCTTCCAGTACATGAATGTGGAATGTGTGTCTTCTTTCATTTCTTTTAGCAACATTTTTTTCGTTTTCAATTTACAGGTGTTTTGTTTCCTTACTTAAGTTTATTCTTAAATTTTTTATTCATTTTGATGGTATATCTATGTAAATGATTGTTAATTTACTTTTGGATTGTTCATTGTTAGTGTATTGAAAGACAGCTGATATTTGAGTATTGATTTTGTATCCTGCAACATCGCTGAATTCATTTATTTGTTCTAAAAGTGCTTTTTGTTTTGTTTTTGTGGAAACCTTAGAGTTTTCTACATATAAAATTGTGTTGTTGGTGAACAGAAATCTACTTGAATACATTTTATTTCTTTTTCTCTATTAATTTGTCTTGGGTTTCCATTAAAATGTTGAATAGAAATGGTGAAACCAAGCATCCTTTTCTTATTTCTGATTTTAGAAGAAAAGCTTTCAGTTTTTAATCCTTGAGTATGATTTAGTTGTGGATTTTTCATATAAGGCCTTTATCCTGTTAAGGTAGTCTCCTTCTATCTCTAGTTTGTTGAATGATGTTCCATGTGCTTTTGAAAGGAAAGTGTGTTTTGCTGTGGGTGGATGGCTATATAAATATGAATTAGGTCAAATTGGTTGATTATATTTTTCTGTTCTTTATACTTAATGATTCCCTCTCTGCTTTTTTATTTCAGTTATCGATAAAAAGAGGATTGAAACTTTTGACGTTATTTTATCTATTTCTCTTTTCATCTATCAGTTTTGCTTTAGATATTTGGAAGTTTTGTTATTAAATTCATAAATGTTTAAGATATTTGCCCCTTTGCTGAATTTTTCTTTTTAAAAAAATATTTATTTATTTGAGGGAAAAACACAGAGAGCAGGAGGAGGGGCAGAGAGAGAATCTCAAGCAGATTCCCTGCTGAGTGCAGAGCATAATGCAAGTCTAGATTTCACAACCCTGAGATCATAACCTGAGCCAAAATCAAAGAATTGGGTGCGTAACCAACTGAGCCACCCAAGTGCCCCAAATTTATCATTTTATCTTTATGAAATGAGCCTCTCAATCTGTGGTTAACCTTCTTTGCTCTGAAATCTATATTGTTTGGTATTAATATGGCTACTCCCACTTCACTTAACCAGTATTAGGGTATTATACTTTTTTCATCTCTTTCCTTTAACCTCTTTGTATCTTTATATTTAAAAGAAGTTTCTTATAGTCAGACAATAGTTGAGAATGAATTCTGAGCAAGGAGTGAAGATATGGGACAAAAAAAGCAAAAGAAAGGGTCTTCCATTAGTTTATAAATATCTAAACCAGTCTATCAAAATGAAGCTTTCTTTCTAGTTCTATAATGTCAGGTTTAGAGAAGGAGAAAGTGGCCAGATTATGATAACCTACAAAGTGAGGGATAGAGATTGAATTTAGGGGAAATTGAAAAAAATCCACAAATATAAATCTGAGCCTGTTTCCAGATTGAAACTGAAATTGAACTGTTTCTACCTCAGAAATGTCTTGGTATAATGGATGTTAATCTTTGCTTCTCTACCATTTTGAAGTCTGCCATGTTTTGAGTGCATTAAAGCTCCACTCTAGAGCTTGAGTCAATTGGAAAGTAGGAATTTGGGGTACTTTTAATGTTCTGTAGCAGTGGTATAAGAAGTAGTAATATGTAGAGGCCAAATAGAAGAGAGAGTGGGAAATATGAAAGGTAAATCAGTACCATCAATACTGACTTGTGCCCTGAGGGTTTCTGCTGAGCCCTAATGACATTGAAGTTTGACTTAATGTCTAAAAAGAGCATGGGAAGGTGGAGGTAATACCTACCCTCCTCAGTGTAGGAAGTCTGACAGAGGCCTCCATGGAAATGTAGGTTTTAAAGGATGTGTTATAACTATGAACATGAACAAGAAAAAAATGCAGAAGAACATAGCAAGGATAAAAATTTGCCTTTGTTGCTAAGCAAAGGCAGGGGGAAGGATGTTCCTTGTGAATTAATAACTAATACCTTGCTCTCATGTGAGTTTAAGGTCAGAATTCATGCTACCTATGCAATCAAAAAAAAAGTTCAGGTGGAATTTATTTGGTAATCATTCTGGGCTGGATTGCTTTCCTTTTTTCTTTGGAGAAAACCAACTTAATTTATGCCTAAAATATTCTAAAGATAAAGTTGCAAAGCAGATAAACAGCCCAGTCAAAAACCATAAAACATGCAAGGAAGCAAGGTGCCATGAATAAATGCTGATGGAAAACTGAAGGCAAAGTCAGACTTGTAAAATATTCAATTGTTGTAATTATCAGGTACATAATTTAAATTAACAAGGTCCAATATATTTAAAGAAATAAAAGGGAAGCCTGAAAATATGAGAAAGGCAAGAAATTATAAAGAATGACCAAAGTGATTAAAATAAAGAGTCAAATTGAATTTCCAGAGAAGACAAATTTAATAATTGAAATTTAAAACTCACTGGATAGTGTGAAAAGCAAGATAGACAGAGCTAAATGGAGACTTAGTGAACTGGAAGAGGCAGCAATAATAATTTGGAGACTAAGGATGCAGACCTAGGACACAAGGATATGGGAATGAAGGGTTAAGAGAGATGCAAGATGGAATTAGAAGGTCTAACATATATCTGATCAGAGATCTAGATAGTTATTATAGGAAGAATGGAAAAGAGCCAACATATGAAGGGGATAATTACTGAGAGTTTTTCTGAATTATGCAGTACAAATTCTTAGAACCAGACAGCCTAACAAATGTCAAGGAGGATAAAAAATAAATACACTCTGAGATTAAAAAAAAAAATTACAAAACCACAAAGACAAAGAAAAGATCTTAAAAACAGCAGAGAGAAATGAGACATTATTTACAGGAGATAGTATTTAGACTTTTAAATAGCAACAATAGAATATAATGGAAAAGTATAGTCTGTGTGCTGAAAGAAAATAACTCTTGATGCTGAATTGTATGTAGAGAAAAATCTTGAAGAATAAAGCCTAAATAAGAACATTTCTGACAAATATAACTAAATGACAGATAACCTCATTAAAAGCTGTCCTAAAAGATAAACTTCAGGTAAAAGGAAAATTAGCCTAGGTAGAAGGCCTGTGGTGAAGGTAAGAATCATAAACAAAGAGAGCTGTATGTAGGTGGGTACACTAAGCAAACACTGATTGTATGAAAATAATACCTGCTGGTTTTGGAGTGGAATAAACAGAATATAACCAAAATAATGAAGAATTGGGATGGGGAATCAAGCAAAAATGTTCTGGGTTCTTGTGATTCTTGGGACGGAGACAATACTAATAACCAGCTTTGGGGCACCTGGGTGGCTCAGTTAAAGGTCTACCTTCATTTCAGGTCATGATCTCTAGCTCCTGGTATTGAGCCCTGTGTTGGGCTCCTTGCTCAGTGGGGAGTCTGCTTTTCCCTCTCCCTTTGCCCCTCCCCCCTACTCATGCACTCTGTCTCTTTCTCAAATAAATAAGTGAAATCCTCTAAAAAATCAGCTTTGGATTTTGACAATTTATATCTGTATGTTAAAATTGCTAGGGTAATCATAGAAAAAGAAATATAGAGCATATAGCATATAGCTTTCAAACAAATGGGGGAAATAGAGTGGGAAAAGAGACTTAGTCTAAAAAAATGGAATAGAAGACAATTTTAAAAGAGATCTAGAAAATAACAGGGAAATAGAAATACACCAAAAAATGGTAGAAATAAATCTAAATATAATGGTAATCATTATAAATGTAAGTAAGCTGAACTTTCCAATCAGAAATCAAAAGCTTAAGACTGATTTAAAAATTAAGCTAAATGCTATTTATAAAAAGTATACTTAAAATATAAGCACACAGGAAGATTGAAAGACAAAGGGTAGAAAAAGATAACCAATGCAAATTCTAATGAAAATAAATCTGAGATCATTATGTTAATTTCAGATAAAAATGTTTATAGAGATAAAGAGATTCATCACATAATGATAAGAATTCAAGTTGCTAAGAAGACATTACAATTCAAAAATGTATCCTGTCTTTGTAATTTATGCAATAAAAATAGAACTATTTTATTAGGTAAAATAGACAAATCTCCCATAGCACTTGGGATTTTACCATACTTCTCTTAGCAACTGATAAAACAGTGTGAGGAAGTATTGTAAGGCTATAGAAGACTTGAACAACTCAGTTAACAAGTTTTTTTAAATGGATATATATGTGGACCACTTCAGCCATCAACTTCAGAACACACATTCTTTCAATGACACATGACATGTGTGTGATCAACCACCATTAATTGAGCCCCACAGCAGGTTTTGGCTAGTCTCAATGTGTCATTACTATATAGACCACATTCTCTGAAACAATGCAATTATATTATAAAACAATAACATTAAGCTAGAAAAAAGCCATATGTTTGGAAATTGAGAAGCGTGCATCCAAGTAAGTCATGTGTGAAAGGACAAATCACAAATTATTTAGAATTGCATGACAATAATAGTTTATCTATCCCAACTGTGGGGTATAGCTAATTAAGTACCTGGAGAGAAATTTATAGACTTAAATATTTGTACCAAAAGCTTTAAGAAAAGCTCAAAATTAATGAACAAAGCATCCTGTTTTAGAAGACAGAAAAGCATAAACTCCTGAAAAATCAGAGGAAAGAAATAAAGATAGCCATAGAAAGGAACAGAATGGAAAACATACAGTAGAGAAGAGCACCAAAGTCAAATGCAGATAATATGAAGACATTAACAACATAGCATCTCTGGGAGGACTGATTTGTAAACAGAAAGAAATAAAACTAAATTAGAAACAGAAGAGGGGACAGGACAGCTACCAAGACTGTAGAGATAAGAGGATGCCTCCTCTGGGGATGTCCCTTGTGAGACCATGGACCCACAAAGGCATTTCACTTTCAAGTTTTCACTGTCACTGTGTTCAGTGTAATATCTTGAGGAGATGCTGCAGGGAACTTGCTGAGTAAACCCAAAGGCAGAAGAATAGACAGGATGGGTGGGTTGTCTAAGAGTCTAGAAGTCTCCTACTAGAATTTGAAGGTTTCAGTAACATAGGTAGACGGAGAGCTTGCCAAGAGGTAGTCGAGATGGCAAGAGCAGAAGGCATGGTGGCAAGCTTGGTAAGTCAAGTAGATGGGGAACTGGGAGACACTCACCCTCCACAGGCACAGGTGAGGAAGGGGGTTAGAAGGTGAAAAGGATGGGGAAAAGGTAAGTTTCAGCAGTAGCCAGAGCTTGGGAAATCTTTAGCTTTTTACGCTATCTTTCTGCTCTGGGCTCTTGGCTCTGGGCTGCTCCTGATGGGTCCCCCCACTGCCCTCTTGGTATTCCTTCTTGTTTGCCACTGCTGTGGTATCATTGCTCACAGGCAGAGCCTCCATATCTACAAACATAAATGGCTATTCTCACTCCCAATGGTGTATGAAAACCCAAATGACTGAACTCTGTTCCCTTTCAGAATCCTTAAACTTGACTTGATTTGACTTTCTTTATTCTTACTTCCCAATCTTACATTTGTTTTTTCCTCCCTCCTTCCTAGCCCCTCTCTCTCCCATGCTTCCTTTCTTCCTTCATCCCTCCTTCCCTCCTTGCCTCACACTTCAATCTTTCCCTCACACCACACATTTGCTGAGTTCTCCCTGTGGTATAGACCAGTGACCAGCAAACTTTTTCTGTGAGACTAGCTAGTAAATATTTTAGGCTTGGGGGGCCTTACAGTCTCTGTCACAATGACTCAACTTGTCGGGACTTTGAAAGCAGCTGTAGACAATTTATTTATGAACAATGAAATTTGAATTTCATGTCATTTTAATAGGTCACAAAACATTATTCTTCTTTTGATTCTTTCCAACCATTTAAAAGTGTAAACAACGTTCTTAGGTCGTGGAACACACAAACAGACAGTGGGCCTGTGGCCCATAGTTTAATGACCCCTTGTGTCGAACCCTAGAAAAAAAATAAGAGTCTAAATGCCAGCCCTGCCTTCCTACATCTGTGCTGCTATGGCACAAGTCTGTGACACCCTTGTGTGTGAGCTCAGGTTAGAAGTGGCAGGAGTAATGATGAGGAAGGGAAGGTTGTCTCTGGAGGAAGTGACATTTTTATTGCCCCTTAAAAGATTGGTGGGTTTGGATGTCTATAATTAGACTGCTCTTCTGGGTGACTCCTCGTTCTCACTTCATTTCCCAACTTAAAACATCAGGCAGGATACCTGTCTTTTTTTTTTTTTAAAGATTTTATTTTTTTGTCAGAGAGAGAGAGAGAGAGAGAGCAGGCATGCACAAGCAGGCAGAGTGGCAGGCAGAGGGAGAAGCAGGCTCCCTGCTGAGCAAGGAGCCTGATGTGGGACTCGATCCTAGGACCCTGGGATCATGACCTGAGCTGAACGCAGCGACTTAACCGACTGAGCCACCCAGGCATCCCAGGACACTTGTCTTTTGTCTTTGAAAGGCAGTAGACCCTTTCAGCTGGCTTGGATGCAGCTACAACCCAGATTCTGCACACCCTCCTCCCCCAACCACAGATGATCCTCCTTCCCTGTGATTTGGAACCCTTGATGGATGTGTATGAGTGAGCTGTGCTGTTGGGGGTTCGAGTTCTCAGAGCCAGAAAGTTTCATGAGTAGGAAGAGAGAATTTCTTGCTTCAAGCTTTTGGTCAAGACCATATCTAAGAGAGACACATGCGTGGCCCAGTTGGTTAAGCATCTGCCTTCAGGCTCAGGTCATGGTCTCTAGATCTTAGGATGGAGCCCCACATTGGGCTCCCTGCTCCGAGGGGAACCTGCTTCTCCCTTTCCCTCTGCTCCTCCTCTACTTGTGATTTCCCCGCCCCCCTCTTTTTCTGTCTCAGATAAATAAAGTCTTTTTTTTTTTTTTTAAGATTATTTATTTATTTATTTGACAGAGAGAAATCACAAGTACACTGAGAGGCAGGCAGAGAGAGAGAGAAGGAAGCAGGCTCCCTGCTGAGCAGAGAGCCCGATGCGGGACTCGATCCCAGGACCCTGAGATCATGACCTGAGCCGAAGGCAGCGGCCTAACCCACTGAGCCACCCAGGCGCCCAACAAAGTCTTAAAAAAAAAAAAAAAAGACCTTGTCTAAGAAATCCATTTTGATGGCCCCATCTGGACCTGCTACACAGTCCTTTACATTGGACTCGACCAGCTAGTGTACCAAAAAGAGGCTCTCCTTTTCCCGCTTTAGTATTCCAGTTTCTTTCTCTGCCTTTCCGTACTACTTTTCTTCCTTCAAGCCTTTGCAAAAGGCCAAGGTACTAAATAAGAATTGAATGTGCAAAACAAACTCAAATTTACCTGGGGCATAATATACAGATTTTTCATTTATTTCCCTTCACATCTTCCAGTCCTTGAGTGTGTATATAAAGGGTAGGAGACCTAATTTATCATAGTGATCATAAAGAGATGCTGTGGCTTTTGTCTTTGAAATTCTAATGATTAGATGGCATTGTTATTTAGAGCTGAGGCCTGAGGGATGGGGAAGCTCTGAGAAAGAACCTGGCTCATGCTGGCATTTTTTATGATCAGAAAGCTGGTCTTCACTTTATCTCCCAACACGGTCATATAGTAAAAAGAACATTGACCTTGAACCTTCAGAACTGGATTAAGATTCCAGCTTGACTACTTGCTATGTTTATTACCTTGGGAAAATTACTTAACCTCGTAGAAAGTCAGCTCCAGTTACCTATTCTTCAAAATGGAGATAACTAATAATTTTAAATTCATGGAATTGTTGGCAGAGCACTATGAGACAACAGATATAAAAGTGCCTTGCACAGTATGAAATTGGAGAATCTTTCTAGGGTGGACTCCAGATCACCCAAGACTCTTCTGAGCTCCCAGGGACCTTGCTAGAGAAGGTGATGAATGTCAAACAAAGAGAAATTACTCCGTCTGGTTTAAGACTCTGCTTAACAATCGCCCAGCTTCCTATTTCTCCTTGTGGAATTTTCTTTAGTCCCTCAATGTCTTCTTTTCCCAGGTTCCAACTACTGTTTGGCTATGACTTGTAATGTGGTTCACAACATGCTGTCTCAGAATATGGGGCCTTGGACTATTGAGGACTTTAAGCTGAAGGAATTGGAGAAATGGCAGGTACAGAGCAGACTCTGTGACCTTCCCCTTCTATCCTGAAGCAGATCAAAAGACCATCATGTGGCAGGTGTCCTCCCTATACCCAGAGGAAAGGAGCATCCTTATATTTGAAGCAGATATCCTTTATACCTTACATCCTTATGTGTAGGGACATCAAAAGGAATCCAAATAAACATGCCTTGCTAAATTTCCCTTCGTTTACTACCCTTAACTCACACTTTTTTGTCCTATCATATTTTTTCCATGACTTTTCACTCTTTACCAGACCTAGTGTAAAACTACCCAGGCTTAACTGCTTTTTCAGGTCTTCAGTTAGTTATGAAGGCTCTTCTGTCACATAAAACTTCTATTAAATTGATGAGCTTTTCTCTTTCAATCTGTTTTTGTGAGTATAATTTTCACACCCACCCAGGGACTCTGAGAGGGTGGAGGAAACAGTTTTTTCTCCCTTAAACTTAACTACAAATTCCTATATTCTTCCCTTTATAGTTATCAGTTCATTCTGAAGCCCCCTCTCTGTGGGTATATGGAACTTTGGCTCTGTTTTCAAGGCCACTTCCTCTAAGGAATGTCCTATAACTTCAGCTTCTAGACAGAAAAGGATTGCTGCTCTGAGTTGTACCCTTTGGAATGTAATCATACAGTCTCTTTTGTTATGTAAGCCTTTCTTGGATGACTCTGTGTGTGTGTGTGTGTGTGTGCGCGCGCGCAGTTGTAAATACTTTGAAATGTATGTCACTAGGCAGTTCTAGGCCCACAGTTAGTGACTGATAAATAGTTATTTTATTAAAATTAAGTTAGCCCATTTAGATGGCCTGAATTTGAGGTTTTTCCCTAGGTCTCTGAGGCCTCTTAGGTTCATTGGAAGCCCTGAAATTGTTCCATACGAGGCTGATTTGCAGGAGTTGTTAGCAGAGTGTTAGCATGTTTATGTAGGTGCTCAACTCTTTCCATAACCACCTGCACAACATGCTTAATGCCCAAGGGAAATCAGCCTGAGTTAAGGCTGCTAGAGTGGTCCCCTGTCCCCATCCCAGAGCTGACAGAGATACCCATCTATAGATATTTTAATAGTCACTGAGGCCCTTCAGGGTTCCTCAAGTTAGGTGGCTGTTGATGAATAATTTTGGGTGTTGAATTAAATGGGTCCTTACTACAGGTGGATGAGGTTGGTTTACTTGTTTTGGCTCCTGAAGTAATAATAAAACTCACTCAGGGCATCATATGTTTAGCTACTGGGTGGAGAAGAAGTGGATATACAAATAGTTTGATTATCTTCTCTTTGAGAAAATTCTGATTGTGCTTGTCTCCCTGGATTAGACTGTCTTAGAGTCAACTCACTTTGGCACAGGCCTCTGTGCCACTGAAGCAGAATATCTGTGGGCAGCAGAGAGCACTGGTCTCTCTTCCTGGAGAAGCTTAGAATGTTTGGTTACTCAACAGCTTGCTTTCAAAGTGCCTCACTTCCTGTTAACGTTCACGATTGCCTTTATAATTACTTCTCTGAAGTCTTTTTGATCTACCAGTGCTTCTCAACCCTGGCTCTGCATCAGAATCACCTTGCTGGGGGGCGACATTTGCAGAATCAGAGTTACCAGGGCCCTACACTCCAGAGATTCTGACTTAATTAGTCTGGGATAGTCTAGGCACTGATTGTACTTTTGAAAGACTTCCCAGATGATTTTTAAATTGCAGCTAGGGCTGGGAACCACTGCTCTAGACCAGGGGTCAACAAATATTTTGTGTGAAGAGCCAGACAGTAAGTATTTTAAGTTTTGCAGGCCATACCATTCTATCACAATTAATCAACTCTTGTTATTGCATTGCCAAAACAGCCACGGATGGGTGTGGCTGTGTTCTAATAAAACTTTATTAACCAAACAGGTGGCGGGCCAGATTTGCTCTATGGATTGTAGTTTGTGAACTCCTGCTCCAGAGTCTAGACAGTCACCTTCATGAAGACAAGGCACTGTGCTTATGAAGTTCAACCTTGGGTCCTCAGCGTGCAACAGACAACCATGAATACTTATTAAATTAAATTGAGCTCTGTGAGTTTATTGTACTCATGGGGTAATATCTGAGAAGGAGACAGAGTGGCTGGCCTTGGGGAAAAATTATAGCATTTTGGAAGAAAATGTTTATAGCTTAAAGATTTGGGACAGTTTATGGAAATTCCTGTTGAACTTTGTTAAGCTTTGTTGAACTCTCTAGTGAAACTTTTCAAAACAGATTCATATAAAGTTTTTGTGGGTGTGTATTTGTGTGTGAGAGACAGAGCTGGAAAGACAGAGACAGAAAGAAGAAGGTTTTCTGTCGTTTCCATTTGCCTGCACCTATAAAATTATAGATCACTGAATGGAATTCCCATAATTAGTCAATCAGTAAGTCAGTTTATGAAAAATGTGTTATCAGTTGGCCAAACTGCCCAGCCTCTTAAGTCACACCAGCACAGTGGTTAAGTCATGTCAACAAAACCTCTGCATCTAAATGGTTCAGAATGTATGAGTGAGAATAAATATGTTTTGGGTCTTTAAGGTTTGCATTGGTGGGCAGGCGGAGCACGTATCAGCCGTAAATGCCTTTGGGCAGTTGGCAAGCCACTGGGTTGGAAGTAGAGGTTCACAGTCATTGCATCATGGCTTCAGATATGACCAAGCGACCCCAGGGATGAGAATACAGAAGCAATCACCAGAAAGTATTTTCAAAGCAAAACAAAACAGAATACATGGGAATTCCTACAAGGAAATCACTTTTGCATATAGATACATCGAAATCTTGGCCAGACGTCCATTTTCACTTCTCCTCTTTGCAGATGCATCCCTCTTATATCTAACGTGAGTCTGTTCCTCAGTGGCAATACAGACACATCTTTGATGTGAAGTGGCTCTGCTCTGCTTAGGAATCCTAAGCTTCCTAAATTCTGCTGTCCTGAATGTGGAAATGACACTGTGTGTGAACAGTTGTGTGACATCAGCATCCTGGGCCTCAGCAAGCCTTTAGAAGGGGTGCGTAATATATAGTATCTAACTAACTGGGACTGCTTTTCTGCAGCCTGTAGGTGCAGTGCAAGAAGGTTTCATATAAAACCCTTCCTTGGCTTTGGTTGGAGTCAAGGTTTCATCTAAAACCCATTCCTTGACTTTGATTGCACACTTGTTGATCTGTGGGCTCAAATGGCCTCTGGATAGAGTCTCGTGCTGTGGGGCCCTGGTGTGGACACAATATAGAGAGGAGGAGGGCAATGCAGAAAAGTTATGTTTATGAGCAGTGGGTCACTGTACATTATGTGATCACAGCGATCTGTTATTAGCAAGAAGCTTATCAGAACAAAAGGGAACATATCTATGGCAGAGCAGCAGGGAGAGGATTTTAAAGTTTTAATGGAGAACTAAAATTGCTTAGGAAAATACAAAGTTTTCCTTTCTCCACGTGTGACTTTTCAATTGAATTTATTTTTAGGCAGTAAGGTATTGTTTTATCCAGGACAGAACATGGAGGGGTCTGAGTTTTGAGGCTCCCAACATTTCTCTGTAGGATTGTTAATGCAAGTCCCTTGGGAAACATGCTTTTCCGTGCATGTGTCCTGTATTGTCTTTTCCTATCCGTCCTCCTCCCACCGCTTCTCCTTACCGCAGAGGTAGCAATCCTCCTGCTATTAGCAAGATGTCTATTATAGTGTCATTAAAAAAGCCATAGTCAGTGCGAGGAATGACTCATGTCATGGAGGACTTAATAATTCACTGTAATAAAAGTATAAAGTTTTATGATAAACCACTCTCAGGGGAGTTAAATATAATCCTTAGCGGGTCACACACTGACTACAAAGCTTACATTTGTAATGGTAATTTGAATTTACTACATTGCCTTTAGTTTTTAAGCGTTTGTGTGTCATTAGACCTTATAAATTGATTTATATGTTTCAACTCCAGTATAATTCTGCATAAAGGTACAATAAATTTTATGGATTGGAGATATGGCATCTAAAACATTTTAATAAAATTATTGTTCTAAATTCACTTAAATGGCATTGATGAATAGCTGCAGCAAAGATGCCAGCCTTCCAGAACTTTCAGGAACGGATGAGGTGGGAGTGACAGCTGCAGGTGAGGTGTCGCTTGGTGTAATTCCCCACTTTTTTCTCCTTGCTTTGTTAGTGAATAAGGACCTCTGGGGCCCTTCTGGAAAGGGTGCCCACTGCCATTCGGCCTTTCGTGTGGGGACCTCAAAGCTCTGGGCGAGGCACGGATGATGAGTTTGCTGGAGAGAGGGGCCCTCAGAAGAACCTGTCTGTGATTTGTGGAACCAAAAAGAATTCTGTCTTTCCAAGGAAACGGAAAGAAACTTGTCCCAGCCAGCAGCTTTCCCACTAGAAATTGAGAGCAGATCACCCATTGCTTCATATATTTTCTCCTCCAGTTTCTGAAGGAAAGACGTTCAGAGGGAATAACAACAGCAACTGCAGGGGGAGCCTGATGGGAGGGGCTGCCACGTTGGTTGGTGCCTGGACTCCTTCGCACGGATTTCAGCAACTGTACTTTTGAGGAACGTCTCTCAGCCACACTCCCTCTTTCCCTCTGTTATTGGAAAAATAAAGGTCAAATAAACTGGATTATGAAAAATGAAAACGAAAACCCAGAAAAACAAAACTCTTGTTTATTTCCCCGGCTTGGATCCAAATGGCATAAGCTCAAGCTCTTGAGAGGAAAGGAGGGAACAGTCCCTCTCTGCCCCTCCCCCAACACCCCCCCCCCCCAAATCCTCCTATTAACTTTTTACTTTTTCTCATTGGTATTATTTCAACTAGTCAGCTAGGAGTGAGTTGTGATTAATTATATTTTCCTTCTAACTTTGCAGATTCAGGGGCGATTGCTCACTGGCTCCTGTCCTGTGGGAACTTTGTTTACGTCTGGCAGTGTGCTTTTAAGTCACTGAAAGCAGCACTGAAATTGGCTAAAAATACTTGATAAGCTATACCGTCTGTTTTAGGTTCTCAATAATCACCAGCTTTTTTTTTTCTTTTTCTTTTTGAATGCACCTTCCCCAAAGCTGGTATAATTTCAGTGCGGATCTTCAAAACCCCTTTGTCTAATCCCATGTATAGGCTTTCCCATAAGGAAACTTAAAGGTCCCATTCCTCTCTGGTGGGCAGTCCCCATCATATTCCCTGTAGCCTTTACGCATTAGAAAAGCTTTATCCCCTCATCAAGGGCAGGTTTTCTGTTAGGAAAGCACCAAAGTAAACCTCCAGGGGCCCTCAGGACTCAGTGGGTGTGTCACTGTTAAATGACCCAGCCAGCTGGACAGGTGGAGGTACAATTTACTGGAAACATATTAAAAGTGTCTTGGGAAATGATTCTTAAAAATGTTCCCACTGCTGGTGCGATGCAGATTAGAACCCCAGTGTGCAACTGAGAAAAATTAAATTGTAACAAGAAACCCCTGTTGGTACAATGATGGCTTGTGGGGAGGAGGTTGGAATTCAAGGAACTAAAGGGAGAAAAATCAGGCTCTGTGGTCTTTCTTGCCCGGGCCCGAGCCAGGCCCGTCTGCACAGGGCAGGAAGCCTGATGGGCCCAGGCTCCTCTGACAACTGACATCTGTGTGTGCTTCCCAGGTAGTGGAGGCGTCAGACTCTGCATTCTTCCCTCTTTTCACCCTGCCCCTTAGTGACATCTCAAGGGAACCAGAGCAGCCTTGTGCATAGACAGATTTGGCAGCCACTTGTATGATGTGATTTGTGCAGTGGAAAAGGGTTTCTGGCTGGCATGGTCCCCTTTCAACTTGTTTTTTTTCCCCCAAAGTGAGGACTCTCCAAGAACCCCTATTTAAAATGCAAATGGCCCAGAGAAAGGGAATAGACATTCGTCAGTCATCAGCACACCAAGGTGAGAATTAGTGTCATTGGAATTTAGCAAGCTGAACAGGATCTAAACAGGATCTAAAAAGTGGGAGCAGAACATAGGAATTTTTTTTTTTTTAAAGATTTTATTTATTTATTTGACAGAGAGAGATCACAAGCAGCTAGAGAGGCAGGCAGAGAGAGGGGGGAAGCAGGCTCACTGCTGAGCAGAGCCAGATGTGGGGCTCGATCCCAGGATCCTGAGATCATGTCCTGAGCCGAAGGCAGAGGCTTAACCCACGGAGCCACCCAGGCGCCCCCAGAACATAGGAATTTTGATGAGAAGAAAGGATTTCTTTGGAGTTGCTTAAGGCAAGCAAGCCAGCATGGTACACTGCAGAGGAGGCTGGGGTCATCAGGAAGAGTGGAGAAGGCTGGGGCTGGGGAAAGCGTGAAGAGTGGAGACAGAGACTGTAGAAAGGAGATGTGGGAGAGCAGCCAAGTGAATTTGACCAGGCTTGAGTAGTTCTACAGATCATGTCACTTGGAGTTTTGTCCTAGAACTCTCCTCTAGTATCTCTGGAATTTTCTTAGTCCAGTGGCAGTTGGCCCTGTGCCCATTAAACACTAAAATAAATTTATGAAACATATGACAAATATAAACATATGCGAAGCACTTTCACATAGCCCCTTTATTTTCTTCTTCACAGTGGCACATAATAGATGGTTAATAAATATTTATTCAGATGAATTGAATATGTGAAACAGTTATTAATAGCATTCCCATTTTATGGATGAGGAAACTGAGCCTCAGAGAGGTTAAGTAAGTTGCCCAAGATCAGGCAACTAATCAATGTTGCAACCTCTTTCCATTCTTCGTGCCCCCAGTGTCATTAGAAACTTGTAGTACCCCACTTTGGCTTGTCCCCCTTAGGTAGCTCCAAAGCAGTGCTTTCTTCCATATGGGAATGGTATTAGGTGAGACTGTGTGTACTCCATTGTACTGAATCAGGGCCAAGCAGAGAAATTGAGTGTAATTGTGAGGGAACTCCTTGACCTTTTAATTACAACCTGCTGAGTCTGTTGGACTCTAGGTCTCTAGCAGCCCAACCAGATAGACTTTTCCAGGCAACTTGAGGCCTTGGACAGTATTTCATTTGGAAGTAACTCCTGTGGTCTTGAACTGGAATCATTGGCTCTTGTCTTCCATCATGAGTGATAAGGCCTGATTATTGGGAGTTGGTTCCCCAGAGGGCCATATGACCCAGAGGTAGTGTTTTCAAAGTGGGATGAGCTGATGGAGAAAATGCCCTTGATATTCTTGAGTGGCAGCCAAAAGCCAGGGGTCACAGAGTTGGATGGGAAAGGCAAGACTAGAGTGGCATGATGAAGGAGGAGCTGGGTGATTAGTTCAACACTGGTGAGTGCTTGCATAATAGACTGGCCGTGGATGGCCTTTGCTGCATCAGACTGACTTAAAGGTAGAGCGTAGAGCTAGTTCTACCATATGCAGATTGCCCAAACTTGACTGCAAAACATTGTTTCTCTCATTGTATTCCTTTCAGTGTGCCTGCCCCAAACCGAATCTGTGACATCCTTGTCTCTGAGATACGAGGGTCACTCTTTCCAGATCCCAGAGTAATCCAGTGGCTGTTTGGATGGGATTCTCTACATCATTCTCTCCTTTTTTATTGTGGACTCAAGTTCGATCGCCAAACATTCATAGGTCATTGTTGAACACTTGAGCTGAGCCACAAGAATGACATTTCTTAGGGTTACTATTTCTTTGAATACATAGTGGCTTAGTTATGTCATGCTATTTCTCTTGAAGTATCACAAATCCTTCCTTCCTTTTTTTCTCTTTTACTGCTTTGTGTATGTGTGTGTGTGTAGGTGTGTCTGTAATGCATAACAACTGAATGTGTGGAGGAAGAAAGTGTGTGACCCTCTAGGCCTGTACCATCCCACAGTTGGAGCTATTAGCCACTTACATGCACAATTAACCAGCTGATTCTTAGATTGAAGGCTGAGGGAGCTAATTGCAGGTGCAAAAATTGTACCCATATAAAAAGAGGTTGGTCTGGAAATTTAATCTTTAAGCCTTTCTTCAGGGTGATTCGGTAGTGTCTTTGTGTATGTGTGTATATATATGTGTGAGTATGTATGTATATATGTATTTATTTTAAGTTGACTCATCTCCCTGGTTTGCTTTCATCATAATTACTAATGGCATCCAGTGGAATCCCCCATTTATGTCATAAATAGCTTCAACCAAATTACATTCCATTTAAGTTCTGACACAAAGATCTATTACAGGCTCTTTCTCTCTTTATAGTGAATTTTCTCTTAAATCTAGAATCCTGCAATAATTTACTGGAAAAATATGAATGGTGTGTGTGTGTGTGTGTGTGTATTTGTGTTGAATATCTTATTAAGAAGTGTATCTGGGAAGGGAATTCCTATTTATTGATAGCCTACCTTTTATGGGGCAACTTCACCCATTATCTTATTTATCTTATCAGGAACCCATTGAGGTTGGTGGGTTATTTCCATTTGATATGTGAGGTTACTGAGGTTCTACAAAGTGAGGTAATCTTGCCTGGGGCTATCCAACTAATCTTCGGTATACTTGATGCCAAATGCTGGCTCTTTGCATTGCTCAGTACGACCTTTCAGCTTCATAAACTTCCATGAGTTGGACAGACTCCATTCTTAACATCTCTGTGTAAATATGAAATGCTGTAGTTCAAAACAGTTCTCTTTACACTGTCTCTGGAAATTAGAGCTAGTGGTAGTAAGACTAAGGCTCAGACTGCATATATTAAACAAACTGTCTAGGCTTCACATTCGGGCTTACCTTCGGGCTTTTCCCACAACGGCACACATTGATGCTGAGGAAGCATCTTTGGGATATTTTTTTCCATGCTTTTTGTCCGTTTTCCACCACAATTTCTCTGGCATTCCTGTCTCATCCTACCTTTTGAATGCCTTGGGATTTTTCCCTTCTCTGAGGACATCCGGGTTCTGCTCTGCCTTACCCGTAGTATTCCATGATCTGGATCTTCCCTTCCCATTGCCATTCAGTAGTGCCAACAAAAGCATAGCTCCAGCATTCCTGCCTGAGGCTATGTGCTCTGTGTTTCCTAGTTAGTTAATAAAAGAATTCCACAAGAACATGGAGATTATTACACGTGAATGGATTAATAAATTACGATGCAGCCGCTATATCCCACTATCAGTTTTTTACTTGGAAAAATGAAGGGGCGGGACTGAAGAAGCTCAAAGATCCAGTCTTTCTCAATTTCTTTTTCAATCTATGATCCATGAACCTTCACACGTTATTCTTACGTTTTGACAAGGGCCTTCCATACATAATGGGGCTTAATTAAATGAGCACTTCTGCTTCTTAAGTGGAATGCCCAGGTTTAACGCTTGGCCATCCCCCCTCTTATGGGGGATCCTGGTGACCCCACGTTTATGCTGATGACTCCTAAATCTGTGTTTCTGGTCTGCCTCTGACCTTGAGCACTAGATGCCTACATGAACCTGTGTGCTGACCATTTCCATTTGGGTTTTCCACCGTCCCCCCAAATTTAACTGAACTGGGAACAAGACCATCGTTTTTATAACCCTCCCAAGCTGCTCTTCCTACTTCCTCACTGTTCATGAGTAGTGTCACTCTCGTTGTCACCCACTGGAGAAATTTGCTCAGAGTCTTGCATTCTCCTGCTTCCTTGCGCTCACAACCATTCCAGTGAGTACATGCTTTTCATCTTAAACTTCTCTTGTCTATCTGATACTCTTAACTCCCCCCAGAGTAGCCCTCGTCAGTTTTCTTAGAAATTACTGTAATGACAGTTTCCCATCACCTAGTGCTATTTTATACTGGGGTTATGCGACAGGGTCAGTGGGAAAAGCAAATACGATAAGGAACATGGATGTGTTTTATAAAATTTGAAGTCTTCTGGTGTGCTCTCCTATGTGTTATGTATTGTAAAGACAGAGCTGATTCTGGCTTCTTGAGTCTTTGTGCTACTTCCTGTGCCTAGAATGTTCCCCTTTCTCCCCTCTTCTTTTTAAAATAATACTCATTCCTTAAGACCTAGCACACACCCTTGTCTTCCAGAAACATGATCTAACCATGTTCACCCTCTTTAACATGTCTTCTTTCTAATCACCTATGATTTCACCCCTCGCTCTTACTTAGTTGTCCTCTTGAACTGCTCTTGGATTTCCCGACTTATGGTTTGTTCTTCGTGATCAGGTTGTAAGGTCATTTGAAGGCAGGGGCCGTATCTTTATTATTCTCTAAAGCACATTAGAAGGTGCTCAAAAACACTGGGTGGATATGTCAGTGGACCTCTGTTTGATTTGGCTTGGGAGACTATAAATCTGGCACATGCAATCTGTATGAGAAGGATTCCTATATCCCTTTTGTCACCGAAGTTCAGCCGTCCAAGCCAAGGAGCAGGGTATTTGGATCCTGAACCTCTGACTCCACTCAGGGTCAGAAGGAATGAAGCTAGTGGAAATACCATGAGCCAGTACATTTATGACCCCTTTCATGCCTGCTGCTTTTCTTTCTTTCATGGTGGAGCAGGAAGAGGAGACACAGCCAGGTGAATGGCAGGGGGGCAGTGTGGAAGGCAAGTGTGCAGGCCTGTGGTGCAGTGTGCACGTTCCTCCCTCTGGCAAGCACACTAGTTTGTAGCCCGTTGTTTCTGCTGCCCACATCGGCACATTCAGCACTTCCGCCACAAATGTGGTCAGTGTCCTCCCTTGCTTATCCAGATACACAATTGCACAATAAATGAAACCATGGAAAATCCACAGTGCCAGAGGTCTTCGTTCATTGCTGATTTTAAATGAACTTTGATGCATAGCATGAAAAGAGCCATTAGCAGCAGAGAGTTTAAACTACATTAGAAGAGGGGAGAAAATTGTCCAACATTTGGTCAGTCTGCCAAGGTAAAAAGGAATGTGGGGTGGGGGCAAGCTATTAGGGAAGGGAGGGCTTCCGTGTACAATGGTGCTGAAGAGTAGGCATGGGGTGGAGTGAAGTGCTGGGGCCGGTCTGGAAACAATGCAAGTGTGTGCAGAGTCCCCAGGCAAGAGAACAATTCTTTCTTTACAGTTAAAAACCTTGCAAATGCCTTCTTGCTTCCCTCTCTCTTCTCCCAACTGTGCCACCTTCTTCCTTTGATTCTCCGTCTGTGGAACTTAAAGAATATTTGCGGTGCTTGAAGGAAGCCTTGAACTACTGTTTAACAAGTCGATACTAATTATTGTTTAGCACTGGATTATGGGCCGGATCATGGAATTAAAACAGAGGTGTTAGGACACCTTTGTACCTGGCAAAGAGGTAATGAGCACCTGCGGGGTCCCTGCATTAATGGCCGGGCTGGTTTGCTATTATATTTCAGTGGCAAAGAAACAAAATCTGATAAATCATTTAACTCTTATCTTGATGCTTGCTTTCTTCATTAGGACAATATGAAAGCTACATTGTAATGTTTATCATAAATTGGGATATTATTTTTTCATACTGTTCAGATGGTTGGTTATCTGCAGTGTGGTACGCATATTGGAGGACAAAAAAAAAAAGATGACAAGTAATTTGGTATCAGCAAAAGGCACTGGATTAATAGCATAAGCAGAGAAGGTGATTTACTTCTGAGACCATAGATGGTGACCAGACTCCTTCATGACTGTGTGCATGTGTAGATTACGGATGTAGAATAAAATACTGGAAAGTTTGTGCGTGTGTGTATAGGTATAGTACCGGAATCTACATTTCTGGAAGTCAGAGGGCAGGGTTTCTGACTCCAGACCCAGTCATTTGGCGTCTCTTGGTTAGGGCTTCATAACTAGGATAATATGGGGGAAGGGAAGGAAGCTGGAAGGAATAGGGGTGAGTTACGAATGATCTGTTCATTCTGATTAGGTGTCCAGCTGGGATGGTGACCAGACTTCTCATAGCAACCTAAATCACCAGATCCCTGAGCAACTAAATGGTCATGGCTTTGGGGTCCTGCTGACTGGAGTGAGACTTGAACCAGTGACCCGTAAGCGAGAAATGCTATTTGCTGTTGCTAGATGCATGTGCTGTTTAGCTTGACCCTCTCACCACCCATCATGGGCTCCTCAAAATTAACATTTAGATTTGTTCAGCACTGAAGTGTGAGGTGTAGGAGACTGTCCCACTAATCCTGGTGATCAGACCTATAGTTAATTTTAAAAGCTTTGGGAAATGATTGGTAATATACATTATTTATATAAATTCAGTAAGTTTTAATTATGTAAAAAATAAAGCAGGGAAAATTATCTATACATAAGTCAAAGTATATAAAAGATAACATACAGTTTTAATAACAGATTCTATTTTTCTTCCCATTAAGTGTTACTTAATTACTTACTTCAGTAATTTACCATATTGGAGTTTCTTTGTGGGAACTAGGAGTCCATTAAGATGTGTATGTTATGTAGCTGGTATTATATGTAATATATATATATATATTTTAAAAACTCTTAATCTTTAACCTCATTATGGCATAAAGATGTAGGGGATCAATTATAGATAAAAAGAGGGGAGATCTCAGAGGACTTGCAAACTTACTGGCAGTTTCTCAAGATACAGTACTGAGTCTGTATATATTGGTATTAAGTTTTCCATGGCTCAGACAAGAAGAAACATAATTGATTTTATTTGAAAGGAAGAGATGAGGCCAAAGGGGGACTTGTGGTCTCCAGGTTTTGCTTTCAGCCCATATAAAGTAAGCATACTTACTAGAGGTGTTTAATGGTGTACTCAGTCTGTGTGTGTGTGTGCAGTTTTTTTTTTTTTTTTTTTTTTTAATGCAAGTGTGAATGGATGCCTCAGGCTAAGCAGGCTCCACCTCTCAGAACCTCAGAGGCTGTGGGAATGATCCCTGCCCTCCCGACCCATCCTTAATTGGCCTATAGTCCAAGAAGCAATTAAAACTAAGGGTCTGATTCATAAAATGTGAACATGCTATTTAAATGTGTGCAGGGGGATTCCTGTTCATAATGCTGGGATAGAAGCAGCAAGGACCTTATTTTTATCCTTTTAGCCTACCTTTCATTAATTTACTTTTCTTTTTTCCTCTGGGCCCTAAATGGCCTCCACCCTCTTTTTTTTTTTTTTTTCTTTTAAATAAATCTAAAGCTGTCTTCAGGACAAAGGTTGGTCTTAAGTCCTTGGGTGCATGTCATGATGGCCCAATGACCTAGTCCCCACTTTGTCTCCTTAGGCTGGACATTTTAATCCTGATTTTCCCATATTCATTTCTATTATTTAGCTATTTTAATATTTTGCCCAACAGTACAACTCTAGAAACGGCATTGAACATTGCTGTCTGCAGAGATTGAATTTAAGGGAAAGCTGCCAGACCTTGCCAGAGATAAGCTTCAGAAATGAGCTGGGGGAAGAGAAAGTACCCCTGAATTCCACAATGTTTAATTATAATACCAGGGAAACCCTAATTTGACAATCACTATTTACGTTTTCCCACAATTTATACACTCTGTACTCTCAGCTCTCCACTCCACACTATTAAGCTCCTAGTGTTGCTAATATACTGGGTTTCTGAAATCAGTGCAGAAGTTCTGTAAGCTGAATATGATTCTTGGGAAGTGTTTCATATATTTTTCTATTATTTGTTTTAGAACTAACTCAGAGACAGAGTGACTCTCTTATAGGAGATACCAATTAGGGTCTAGAAATTGTGTATTTTAGCTCAGCCACAATTCTAAGTACCGGAGTCCATTCGAGATGCCTTTTAGACTAATGTCCAACCATACAGAAGAATTGTAATAATATGCCCTTGAGAATGTTGTGCTAGCTGTCTGGGACAAACTATGTTGACAAATAATCACTTGATTCAGTTCTTATGTTTGCTTCATCTAATAAACAATAGTCTTATTCTTTATTATATCCTGCAGTTTGTGTTATACTGCTATTCACAAAGTTTCAGTTTATATTCCAGAAGGGTGCTATAGGCCTCATTATCTTGGACTCCTCTTTTAGCTTTTCAGATGGGGCAAGGGGTTATCCGGTACTTCAGCCTAGTAAAAAGGCTGCATCTACACCACACCAAACAACCAGGCAGAAAGTGAAAAAATTTAGTCCGTCTCCCAGATGGCCCCAGATGCATGGCATTGTGTAGACCGAAACAGCCAGATGGCTGAATGGATTTTTCACTTTCCATCTGGGTGCGTGACATGGTGGAGATGCAGCCAAAGTCTTGAGCCAAAAGAAAATGCCAGCCAAGGAGATGAGGTATTGCTACTTTCCAGGCACCTAATTCCTGCTGGGTGGTATTGTGACCTTGGACTAATTTATTCTTCCAAAGCAGGTCACTCTTATGGGAACAATGATTGTCAACCTCTAGAAATAAAGAGGGAGGCAGACAGACCTGAAGAGACTTGTAGAGAACGTCTCATCTCCTTTCTTGCAAGGATGGGTCTTGTACCGACTGGGTGGGAGTGGTCACACATTAGGATGGTCCTCTCCTTCCGGGGCTCTAGAGGTCAGCAGGCTGGAGGCACTACAGAATAAAAATGAAACACATCAAGGGGCTTGCTGTCCATCATGGGCATCACTAAATCTCTTTGAACAACCCTGGGCAGTGAATTATGGCAGCATGGAATTGACTTACAGTTTATTTCTAGTAACAGGCAGTTACTATGTCAAATCTGAAACCATTCAGAAAGGCCTATAAAAATATATGACAAAGTAACAGGCTACCTATAGCTCCTTTTAGCATGTTTATGAGTTTAAACTGCACTGAGCTTGTGTTTATAGAAACAAATACCGGGATTTCTTACATCCCATTCTTCCTCTTTCTCCCTGCCTGGCAATAAGCTCTTTTGTGACTGTGCGCTGGTGTCTAGGACCTTCAGAATTTTTGACCTCCCTACCGGAGTCATCATTTTTTTCAGAGGCAGTCTTATTGATGAGCATACAACTTGTCTTTTGCTGAGATAGTTGAAGTTCTTTTGTTGAAGAACAGGATAGTTAAGTGACAGTTGCAGAAGAAAATCATTTCCAAGTTACCTTTCACCCACTCTTCCCCCCAATGCTGTTTGACACTTACTGAGAAACTAATTGCAGCCTGAGTGGGGCCATGGGACAAATGCTGCAATCCAGGCATAATGCGACACCAAATATAATAAGGTAACATATTGTTAAAAGTCAATACCCCAAGTCTAACAATACGGTGTCACAGACTCATAAGCGTGTAACCATATAATACATAATTGTCATCTGCAGAGAAAAGATCTAATTTTGATAATGCATATTGAGATTGGTTGTCTGAAAAATGCTTATGGCTCCAGAAGGTTTGACAGTCCTGAATATCACATAATAGCATGTAGCCAAGGAACATGGGATGAAGGGAAGAAAAAAAGACTCTATTCCAGAACGCAAGCACTCCCACTCACAGTTTTATTTTTAAAAGAACACGATTCTGCTCAGACAATGAGCAAGTTTACTGTGAAGGGTGATTTGTTCCTGGGTTTCCATATCTGGAATCTGTGTGTGTGTGTATGTGTGTGTGTCCGTGCACACGCGTGAATGCACACACGTGCTTGAGCAAAAGTCCCAATCTATCCTGCAGGGTCTGAACTATAGGATCCTGCTTTGACAGACACGAATATCCTGAGGTCTCTGATGTATAAGGACTTAATTCCAAAGAAACTAAGCAAAATCAATGGACTCTTGAGACATACTGTCTACTACTACCATATTTCCTCAATGCTAGGAAATAGCTTTTTAGCATTTTAAGATAGCTGTGGTCAGCATTCTGCTTATAGTACACTAAACATATCTTTTTTTTTTTTTACTTCTTTTTCTTCCTAAAACACTTTTTAAATCAAAGACATATGTTCCAATCCATGATACCTTAGAGTTAAGAAGATATTATAATAATATGTGTGGTAGTACTATTTATTGGACATAATGTGGTGTCTTTAGTGTATTAGAAGACCTTTGACAAATGTTTCATTTTGATCTCATTTCCACCGTATGGAGGAGCTAATGTTATTTTCATTTTACAGATGAGGATTCCAAGGCTCATAGCCACTGAGTTCTATGAAAGATTTTCCCTGTATTTGAGGATCTGGCCATCTTTGAACGTGTCACCTCATGGCAAGGTATAGTTGCAATGGAGTGAATTGTTACCGTACTTGTAAATTTGATAGGGTCCACTGACCTGGACTCCCTGATCCTTGAATCTTCTTAGCTCCTATAGACTTGGACTCTCCTCGGTCATTGATGTAGCTCTCATAACTAGAAGGTTTGCACCTCTTTCAAACTCCGGACGTTTATGCCTCTTGCCTCATTTTATTTATTTGAGATTGCTCTGTGAATATGCATTTATAACCATGCCTCAAGTCCCTTTACTGGATGAAGGCTTCTCAATGGCAGGGCCATTTCTGTGACCCTTCGTGAACCACACCATCAGTGCATTTAGTTTTCTTATGGTGTGTGACATTAAATATGTGTGGAATAAGCCTGTAGTGTTAAAAGAGTAACAAACATCGGCTAGTACCATTTAAGGAGGATGAAAGGAACTTTGAGGTCATCAACCTTGCTTCTCATAGCATCTGGCTCCATATGGCACTTCCTTTCATTAATTCGTTCATTTCTTCCTCAGATTTTTGTGGTACATGGTTCTGTGTTCAAAGCATTGGTCAGATGCTCTGAGGAATACAGAGAGAAATATGAAGTAACACCTATGTCCTTGAAGGGATTAAAATGTAGTTGAGGAGATCATGCAAATGTAAATATTAGAGGAGACTTGTGGCTATGTGAGGCCTGCATAAGAGGTTAGAATTTTTTAATTATTATTTAAATATCTATCAGTCAATGTGGAACATGTTAATTGCTCTGGGAGTTCAGAGAAGGGAACAATGTCAATGTGGCTGATTGGGGAGGGCATTTTTTTTTTTTTTTTTGAGGGGTGGTTGTACATGTAGAAGTGAAGAATGGCAGAAGGAAACAGCAGAAGAAAGTCAGGGTCTTGTACAGTGATCATTTCCACTTTAGCTGCAGTTGGAATGCTGGTTCAAGAGTGACCACAGTTGAGATATTTGCTTGGGGAGAATCTTGGAGGACTTTGACTGGCAGGCCAAGATGTTTGGGGGGCTGCTGAGAGTGTTTGAGGAGGGGAGATGCCTCATTGGGTCTGTGGTCTTGGAGGATGAGCTTGGCTTCTGGTACTGATGGTTGTTTCAGGTTGCCTCAAGCCCAGGAATAGGAGGTATCAGGGGAGAATGAAGATCATCAGATTACCATTCAGAAAGATGCTATTTTGTTTAAATAGGTTTAAGGTATTTTTTAAAAATGGTAAAAGCTTCTCTTAAAAAACTGGCTTTGTTAAAGCCGGTTTTCTATTCTGATAATGGAACTGAGGACCTCCATTGGATGACGAGGATGTGGTCACTAGGAATGCATGGAGGAAGCTGGAGTTGGAGAGCAGGCAACCGAGGCAACCACATACAAATCCTGCCTGGGAGATGGGGCCACAGGGGCACGGCTGCTCTGTGGACAGCAGATCTGTGGAAGCATACTAGATTCTCTGAGAAAAATGGGGAAGCAGGGAAGAGCACAGCAGGAGAGTAGTCTTTATTAAGTTCCTCTGTGTATCAGGCAGAACGATGTAATGCTGCTGCTTATTTATGCTGATTCCTTAAATCTCTACAATATTCCAGTGAGGAAGGTGTTATTATCCCCATTTCACATGAGAGAAAAAACGAGGCTCAGAGAATTTTAGTGACTGACTTGCCCAAGCTATGTAGGGAGCACATTTTTTCCAGCTTCTCAGGGGATTTGGGTGAAGGCAGGTATAGCTTCATCTGGAGAGGTCCAGGACAGTTGTACCCTCCCCACCAGTCATGCAGTATGTCCCTGTGGGTAATAAGGATGCTAGGCAATGGGACTGTATTAGAGGATTGCTCTATGCCAAGTGTAGTTAGTGCTTCCACGTGGACTATTTAATCCTTGTAGCAACTGTGGTTGCCCCTCTTTTACAGATGGGAAGACTGAGGCCTAGTGGGAGGGGATAAGTAACTTGCTCAGAGCCACATGGCTACTGAGTGATGGTGGTTTGATGGTGGCAGCACTGGCCCCACTAGGCGATGCTGCCAGAAATCCTAGGGAATTCTCCTCAGGTGCTGGAGAAAAAAGAGAAACAAATTCTTAGTGCTACTTGCTAACAACTGGCCTTAAGTTGATCCCTCAGAGGTACTGACAACAGGGTAAAGAGAGGTAAGAACTGTGTAGTATAGTTAGTGAAGTCTTTTTACTTATTAAATAGCCAGTGGGCTATTATTTAGGGTTGCTGGATTTAGCAAATAAAAATACATGATGCCTTGGGATGCCTAGGTGGCTTAGTTGGTTGAGTGTCTGCCTTTGGCTCTGGTTGTGATCTCAGAGTCCTAGGATCTAGTCCAGATGTTGGGCTCCCTGCTCAGCGGGGAGCCTGTTTCTCCTCCTTTTGCCTGCTTCTTCCTCTGCTTGTGTGCTCTCTCTCTTTCTTTCTCTGACAAACAAATAAATAAAATCTTTAAAAAAATACATTATGCCCAGATAATTTTGAATTTCAGGTAAACAGAAATGATTTTATTTTAGTACAAATATGTCCTAAATATTGCACAGGCCATACTGTACTAAAAATTTATTCCTTGTTATCTGAAATTCAAATTTAACTAGGAATCCTGTATTTTCTCTGGCAACCCTAACATTGTTAATACTGCCTGTTGGTAGGTAAGGATTTCCTTGAACTTTTATGTCTCCTTGATAGCATTAGACAAAGTCAAGTATTATCTAAAATGGCAAAATAATAATTATGACCAAAGAATCACAGGGAAAAGAGTACGGTGTAGAATGGTTACAGCTTTGCTACTCTTTGCTGGACAGTGACTATGTTCATCTGAAGAGTAGGCTAGGTTTTCGCGTCTTGCCCACAAGACATCAGAGGAAGCCACTGAAGCCATAAGCCCAGATTTGGGAAGTCTCGGTGTTGTGAAGATTTGGGAAACAAAAAGCGGAGGATTGCCCTAAATGGGCTTTTTCTGATGTAGATCTTCAAGAGGAAGTAAAAAAAGGGGATATTAGAGAGTTGAGGAGAAGTGATGTATTTCTAAGTAGAGGAGAGCAAACATAGACATACAGAAGGACAGAAGGAAAAGCTCCTCAGAGCTGTTGTGGGGGGGTCGACTGACTTGGAAATTGGTTGGAACATATCACAAAGAGCTAAGTAAATAACTAAATACAATTTAATGGGTACAAAGTACTAAATTGTTCTGAGTTAAAGAGTATCCTCTCAAAATTCATGTCCTAGACCCTGTGAATGTGACCTTAATTGGAAATAGGGTCATTGCAGATGTAATCAAGTTAAGATGAGGTTATACAGAATAGTATGGGCCCTAAGTCCAATAGGGCTGGTGTCCTCATAAGAAGAGGAGAATTTAGACATGGGATGCAGACACACAGGGAGAAGGCCATAGGAAGGAGGAGCCAGACATTGGAATGATGATCTGCCGGCCAAGGATTTCTGGTGATCACCAGAAGCTATAAAGAGCAAGGAAAGATCCTCCCCCTAGAGTCTTTGGAGAAAGCACAGACAAGCA
Source organism: Mustela nigripes (assembly GCF_022355385.1). Lineage (NCBI taxonomy): Eukaryota > Metazoa > Chordata > Mammalia > Carnivora > Mustelidae > Mustela > Mustela nigripes. The sequence continues at coordinate 62,279,033 of NC_081563.1, forward strand.
AAAACATCTTGATTTTGGATGTTTAGCCTCCAGAATTGTGAAAATGAATTTCTGTTGTTAATAGCCACCCAGATTGTGGTCACTTATTATGGCAGCCCTAGAGACTAATAAAAGTATATGCCCAATTCTGTTATCACCTTCCATACAAATAAAAAGATCAAGTGCCATTGAGGAAAACTAGGGAGGAAAGACAATTCACCACACATTTCCTACTTTAATTAGCCTCTAAAACAGACTCAATCACAAAAGACTGGGGTCAGCAAACTTCCTGTAAAGGGTCTGATAGTAAATATTTCAGGCTTTGCCGGCCATGGGTTCTCTGTGGCAACTACTCAATGCTGCCATTGTAGAGTGAAAATAGGGTAAGCAATACGTAAACAAACGGGCATGGCTGTGCTCCAGCAAAAGTTTATTTACAAAAACAGGTGCTGAGCTAGTGGTTTGGATGTGGTCCATGGGCTATGATTAGCCCAACTCTGACAAAGGACATGGATGGCTTTTGCAGACCTCCCTTGTCTTGTAAATATGTAGACATTTATTGCTGGCTACACCAAAAGTCCACTTATATGACTTTGGCTTCTTGCATCTCTGGTGGCCCTGAAAATTGTAGGACTAATATTTCCTCAGGCTAAGTGACATCTCAGTGAGTGTGTCTTTCAATGTTAGTTACTTACGCACAGGCTGCCACTGTTCAGGGTGTGCAGAGAACTTGCCTGTTACAGCCACTCTCAGAACCAGGATTTGAGCCAGCCAAGGCAAGCGGACTCATTTCTTCTTAGCTAAACCTCACTTAAATCTGACATGTGGTTCCCCAGTTTCATTGCTCACCTTGTTCCCAGACTTGGTTATGAGCAATGTTTCATTTATTCTAAGTCAAATTTACCTTCAGAAGATAAAATTGCCACTTTTGGGGGCTTTCCAATGAATTTGCCAAAGAATCTGACAAGGAGTCCTCGTGAAGAGTTCCAGACTCTTCTTGGTCTGGTGACATTAGTAGAGTAAAGGCTCCACTTCCCAGGACAGCTCTTGGGACAGGATGGAGTCTCAGCTGCATGTGTAAATGGAGTGAGGCTTATGTAAAGCTGGTTTCCATCATCTTCCAGACTCCCTTCATTGGACTGGCCCCCAGTGTAGGATGCACACATGTGCGTGCTGCGCACTATGTGGGCAGAGCCATTCCAGAGACACGGGGACACACGACAGCTTTACCCCTACAACCACTACCTTTACTTCTCCGCCAGTTACCCAATGCCTCTGAAAAGGGATCCCTCTTGGGGAAGCTTTTCCAAAAGCATCGGCAACTTCCAGGCCTCGATCTTTTCTCCGCGGAGGTGCAGCTGTACACATGACAGTTTATCAGTCCTGAGACGAGCTGCTTCCCCTGCTCACTGCTGTGGACGTGAGCCTCAGAGGAGCCCTTCTGGCTGATATTGCAGGACATTTTCTTACCCTCTCCACTTTAGAGCATTAGTTTCGTGCTCTCCACAGTGTTCGTTCTTGTCAGAGGGATGCGGAGTGTGTGAGAGCATGGAGCACCCGAGACTCACTCAAGGCTGTCACATGTGATTTCATCTCATTTTCTGAGGCACTGGAGGGAGGAATGCTGGGTTTCATTTGAAAGTTGGGTCTCATGTGGTTGCAGGAAGTGTTCCTCAGACCATCCGTCCACTTCCACTAAGTTTTAAAATTAAAGAAGATGTAATGTGTTATGCTTTATATTATAATATATATCATCATATAAAAATTATAATACATATAGTATATGTTATGATAATTATGTCACTATTAATTATTAATTCTGGTGATGATAGGACTTTGACGACTCCCAAAGGATAATCTTTTTATGTGGAAAAGCACCTTAGGTTTGCTCAAGTAGAATATTCCCCAGGAGCAACACAACTAGAATGATATCTGCAAATAGCGTAGCTTTACCCAGCTTCTGAGTTGACCCCAGAGTGCCTACATAAAGGTACCACATTAATGAAATCATTTGTCTGTGTTTTGATTCATATTTATCTGCTGGAGAAGTAGTGACATTTGTGAAACAGTTCCCATATAAAACCTTAGACTAAAGTTTCTCTGCAGGCTGAATGCTAGTAATGTACACCTTAAACCCTCTGGAGTCTGTGGTTCGGTGGAATACACTTCCTTTTGTTTAAGAACTTGCTGACCAGATAGAGAATGAATATCAGTAATTTTTTTCTTGTTCCAACAAGGAGATTTATGGACTGTCATTGCTAAATACATATAATTAGTCCATGAAGGAAGACAGAGGTAATTCGGGCGCTGCTGAAGCAGGAAACATGTGTACACCTTTGTTTATGTGGCATTTCATGGAGGACTAGGAAAGAAGGCAGGGTGTTGTCACGGAGTGAGGTGAAAGAGCCTCTCGCTGGCATTCAAAGGGCAGAGTTGGAAGGCAGCTTTGAGGGTCTTATCACTGATTCATGTATTTAAGTGAACTAAAAAGGTCCTCTAACCCAGTAGCACATGTGGTATGTGGGGCCTCTTTGGCCCAGAGGGGGCTGACTTTGAGAAAGCCATGCTGACCTTTTTCATGATATGAGCTTCCTCAGCAGAAGTTTCAAGCCAACTCCACCATCATCCATTCCTGAGTTACTTAGGATTACTCAGCAGGGCATTTGGATAGCCACCTGATCGAGTTACTTAGCCCATCTGCACTGGCTGGTTCCTTTGCTGATGCTCACCTCCTAAAGGTCTATGGGTAGGGTCAGAAAACGTTTTCTGCAGAAGTTCAGACAATAAATATTTTGGGTCTTGTGGGCCATGCATTCTCTGCCACAACAACTTAAAACTCTGCCACTGTAGTGGGGATGTAGTCATAGACCCAGTACGTAAATGAACAGGCACAGCTATGTTCCAGTAAGACTTTATTTACCCTAACAGGCAACAAGCAGGAGTTGTCTTATATACCATAGTTTGCTGACCCCTGGGGGCAGAAGGTTTCTGTTCTCAGACACTAGCAAATCTTGTATTTTGGGTTTAACTTGGAACACTACAAAGATCAAAAAATGAGGAGGCATGGGCTCTAATGTCCATTCTGCAATTATTTGTGGTAACTTCCTTAACCTCGCATGCCCTAATTTCATCATTATAAAACAAGTTTAGATTAAATGATCTCTGAGGTTCCTTGCAGCTGGAAAATTCTGATAGAAGAGTTGGGTGTTCCAAATTTTGGGCTCTAGGGAATATTCTTCCTCACATCTTCAATCATTTTGGGTTCTTGACGGCAATGGTGGTGTTGGGGGCGGGGCTAGGAGAGAGTGATGCTTTATACAGTGCCTGTTCACTGGAGCAGTGCTCTGACTCCCAAACCTGGACTTGGGTCATTGGTATGTAGCGCCCCAATTATTCTTTCAGCAAATCCCATATTCAGTGCATTCTTCACTGGCACCATTTTTTTTTTTTTCACCCATGACAGCAGAATCAGGAAGTGCTTTGTTTCCCACTTTTCTTCTTTTGCCCCTAAGAATGAGTTCTCACTTTGTGCAGCTACTGCACTGTTTATTTGAGTGACTGTTCTCCCAAGTGGAATGGGGTGGAGCCCACACTTCATGTCAGTAAGTCTTTTCTCACAGGACCTAGTGCAGTGAAGAGCATACGGCAGTACTTACTAAATCCCTGCTTTTCCTTGAGTTCAGGAAAAAGTGTGATAGACCCCTGTCCTCCATTACTCCACATTCAACGGAGAGAATGGATGGAGAGAGCTTGTGGGATAAGCTCAGGGTAGGTCACAGAATTGATGGTACAATGTTGGGAGCACTCTTGTGTACAACGTTGATACTCTGCCCACATACCCTCAGATCCTTTTTTTACCATTTTTGTGCACCACCAGCCACTTAGTTTCTGACAGTCAGGAACTGTAGCTCGTCTTCTGGACTGTCTTCAGACTGTCAGAGCCTGCTTTTTTTGCTCATGGTTTGGAGAGCTGAAAAGTACCTGGGAATTCAGATCTCCTCAAGGAATCCTTGACCAGTGACAAACAGGCCCAGGGATATGAAAACCCAATTTCTTGTCTTCTGGTGACTCTGAGATACAGCTCAGACTCTATAGAGTTCCTCTGAGGATCAGGCTGAAGCTACCTTCCATGAGACTTAACCTGAAATCCAGCCCTTTTCTGGCCATCTCCCCTTTCTTGTCCTGATTCTCCCATTCCCCTCCAGATTTGCCCTGGGAAGATCCTACTCATAAATCACAGATGTGCACTCATCCTCACGGAAAGTCCAATTCTAGGGAATCCCCTGAAACAAGAGCCTCGTATGTTGCAGCCACTCTGTTAGGCACTTGACACATTTTATCATGCTCTTTGGCCCAATCCTGCAGGGCAGGTACCACTGTCCCCATTTTGCAGATGCAGAAACTGAGGTCCAGAGAGGGGTGACTTTGCCAGGTTTATTCCAGTCAGGAGGGGCAAATCCAGAATTCCAAGTTCAGAACTCAGACTATGTCTCTAGAATCCACGCTTTCTACTCTGTGAGGTTTAGTTTGCTACAAACGGAGTGAACGGTCCACTGAGGGAAGTTATCACAAAGATACCAGAGAGTCTTTGCAGTTTTACCTCAGAGGGATATCTGCCTTAGAAAGAGCGCTTTCCTACATGCCAAGATCTGAGCATCTTCCCTCCTCCTGGGAGAGCTGGATGACTTGGACAAATGGAAAAGGTGTCTTTTATTATTTATTTATTTCAATACAGACCCCCCCACACTATGTAAAATGGCAGCTGCCAGAAATACTGTCTTCGTCTCTCTCCAAGTGCCAGTAAAAAAATTAAGTTACGATTCTATCCTCTGCTGAAATGGGCTCTTTCCTGGGATTGGAATAGTTACGGTCCTAGTCCATGAACTATTCATCACAGTGGCATTGGCAAATGTTCGCACATGCTAACTTTCCCCCAGTGCATCTCTTGGATTTCCACAGCTAATGGTTAAACAGGACTTGGACCCATATTTGCATCTCTCCCAGCCTCTGGCAGTTTGATTATTAGTGTAATAAATATACAACATTTAATAACTCTTCACTTTTCCACTTTGAAACCATTAGTTGTCTCCAGGTTGACTACAGAGAACTTCAAATTCAATTCATTAACATTTCCTTAAATAGTCCTCTTAACAATGCAGGTCTGGCTTTCCCATTATGTCCTGTCACTAATAATGGTTTTTACTTCTTAACCTATTATTAATTAAAAAATTTAAAAAAAGAGCCCTCCAGTCTCTCCATTCTGAGTAAGGTTTATATCCTCTCTGTGTGAACTGCAGAGAGGCCTTTAGAGTGTGGTTTGTAGTGTTTGATAATTGCTATCAAAGTAAATAATTTAGCTGGTCAGACAGAGTGCACTTCTCCCCGTCTCGAGTGGACGGCTTAAGTCGAGACCAGTCGGGCAAACCAAACCAAAGGCAAGGAGAATCAGAGCTGCATGAAACCTGGATTTGGACCTAACAGGAAAAGGTGGCCTTCTCTAAGGAATGCCGCGGTGACCTCTGCCACTTGCCATGACCTGGGACACTGCTCTCCTTCCCAGTTTGCAGTCAGGCCGGGATGTCTGGACCTCAGAACTTCTGCAGACAGAGGCATCTTTCCCCAAAGGCTTTCAAGATTTTGCCATGAAGGACAAATGAACAGACACAGATCCTCTGGACGCCCTAATCTTTTCTTTCTCTACTTCAAAGCCTTCGGAGTTGCCTCTGAGCCTGTAATTACCCTGGAGGTATTTTAGACTTGAAGCGACACCAGCAAAATTGCACTTCCTGATCATGGGAGTCCACAGTTGTGTTTAATCAATTATGAAGCTGGTCATGAGATGGAGCTTTTCAGCCATAACCATTAAAGGGGAATCGTGATCTAGCCCAACTCCTTGAGCTCAGGGTAAGGGACCCACAATCTGAAATTAAAGAAACACTAGCCACTTGATGTGGTTTAATTTAGTCTCTGCCTCCTTAATTAAAAGCATACCATTACCCACCCACAGAACAAACTGGCACTTTTATGCCAGACTGTAACTCAAAAAAACCCCAAAAAACAAAAACCAAAAAACCTGCAAAAGTTACATGGAGCTAAAACACTGATTTTAAGACACCAACAAAGGCTCCCAAACACAGGGTAGTAGGATCTGGATTTATTTAAATGGAAAGCTTTGAATGAGATTTGAGGCTTTCTGAGAGTCAGTTCCCTGCCTGCCTGTCCCTTGCCCCCATCCCCTCTGTCTGTCTAGTATCTCTCTCTCTCTCTCTGTATTTATGTCTCGATCTCTGTCTCTCTCTGTCTCTTTCTGTCACTGTATCTTTTTCTCTGTCTCTGTCTGTCTTCTCTGCACGGTCCCGAGCACATACTATCGCATTTATACACATACCTTTGCTTATTTGCCATTAGTGGTACAGAAAGTGAAGAAACAGTTTCTTGAATGTTCTTTTTGGAGACCTGTGGTCTTTTTGATCAGGCACGGGGAATTTCAGGGAAAAGAACTTCAGGCCACCCTTCAGGCATCCATTCCTGTAATCATCCCCATGTATCAGCGAGCCTGGAGAGGCTGGCTTCGAGGAGGCTGGCTGAATGGAGGGTGCAGGACTGCACGAGCTGCCCTGTGTGTCTGTGGTGAACCTTGCTTGCCAGCTCTACTCAGAGACCTCTACAAGCTTTCAGAGACTTTTGGTGGCAGCAGGGAGCTCATTGCATATGGTCATACAGGCCTGGCTGGAGCGCTTTCTGCTCAGTCTCTTGCCATGGACTCTGTTGTGCGCAAACCCCAAAGCTTGGGGCAGCCTGACCACCAGTCCGGGCCATCATCCTTAGCTCTCTTTCTTCTTGCCCCCAGCCCTGCTTAACCTGCCTCAATTCTTGGTGGCACATTCTTGCTCTGCTTTGAGAGGTGGTATAGCATAGTGGACACTAACAGTTAACACTGTTGTGTTTGCTTTCTTGCTTTGCCACTCCCTAGCTTTGCGGGTGCATCTCAGTCTCCTCACCTGCAAAATGGGGAGAGTAAGGGTAATGACTTCAGATGTTTTCTTGAGGCTCTGAGGAGTTAATTCAGGTTAAGTACTTAGACTAGCACATAACAAATCTGAAATGTTATTAACTTTTAAAACCTGAAGCCACTTCCCATTTCCATAAATTTGAATGAATCACGACAGGCTGGAATATAATCTTTCAGCCGTTCAACGCTGAGAGAGCTTCATGATCCACCAGCTGGACCGTCTCATTTTTTTTAATGAAGAAACAGGCCTGGTGAGGTAAAGTAACCAACATATTAAACAGATTGAGTGGTGGAGTGGATTCTACTTAATCCAGTGCTCTTTGCAAATATTTCTCCTTGTTCCTGATGAGAGCTCCCTGGGACTTGGGCTTGCTAGAAAGAGCAGCATTGCTGAGCACAGGGTTTAGTACTAAAGCCTTGGCTGACCAGCCTCAGATTCATACAGGCAGTTGGGCTCCTTGGAGTGAGTTGAAGGATGTTTTGAAGTCCCTACACAGCTCCCCCATTGCTGTGGACATCCCACCCTTCTCCAATCATTTTTTTTTTTTTTTATAATAATCACACCAGGGGAAAGTGAGTCCTCCTTTTAAAAAATTGTGCATGGTACTCCGAATATGCAGGAAGCACCCACCATCTTACTGTGAATGAGATGCTGTCTCTCCTCAGCAGTGTTTGGGAGCCTTAGGCCCCAGGGAGAAAATTATTTCTGAAAAAGGGGAAATGTATGGAAAGAATAGGAGCCACTGCAAACAAGCTATTTGGACTCTACAGTTTTGCCTAGGGCGAGCGTGATCTTACGCTTCCAGCTGCGTCTCCTCTTCCCCTTGGCCGACTCTGCCTAGATGAATAATGAATTGGGAACGAATGTTTGGAAGCAAGCCCCGGACTGATTGGGTGACCTGTGGTTGGCAGCAAGTTACCCAGAAGGGCGTTGGCTGTCCAGCCCTGGTGAAGATCACCCTGCAGACCTCTCAGCTTCCCAGACGGAAATCAGAAAGACAGGAGTGAGGTGGCCCTTTTCTCCATTCCCCACTCCTGCAACTCCCTGAGGATGCGAGATCCAGGCGGGGTGACATCAGGACCTGGAGTGGTTGGAGTCCTCCTCCCCATCAGCTCTGGGCTGCCAGCCCGCAGAGCTCTTGCTGTGGGCCGCCTCCACCAAACTCCGCCGAGCTGGTAATCATGCTGCCTGAGTGAGGAGGAGCTGGGGGTGGAGGTTTGACTCAAGAGGATCTCTTCATTTTGAGCTGGAAGCCTGGCATGCTGCTCTCTGAGTGGTGTCTCTAAGGACTGCATTCCCTAGTCCCAGTGCACAGCTCAGGCCCAAGGTAGAAAGCAGGAAAAATAGCATGTGCCTTCTCATGTGATGTCCCAAGGAATCCCCACCTCAAATGCATAACCTGAAGCTAATCATGAAGAAGTATCAGGCAACCAGAATACAATCAAAGGGCATTCTATAAATAGCTGGCCTGCATGCTTCAAAAATGTCAATCTGAAAGACTAACCTAATTCTAAGATCAGCTCCTAGTTTTCCCTGGGACCCTGATGGCTGCCACTTTGGAAATACAGCCTTCCTTTGTGTAAGGTTCCATAACTCCTTGTACCTACCAAAGTCCTAGCTGGTGGAGGAAAACAAGAACAACAATGGTGTAACTCTCCTTCCCCCACCTTCATGCAAGGACTCACTGTTCTTCGTTTTGAGGAGGTGATTGACTGGCAGCTCGTACATCGTGTGTTTCATGGACAGTCAGTGGAGAGCAAGCACTGAACAATCAAACAAACCATGTTGATAGAAATTGCCACCCTCAGTCCAGCTTGCTTAAGCAGAACTCTGTGGCAGCAGCTTTCTGGCAGTGGAGGGAACAGCATGAAACTGTGCCATCCCTGAGAAAATGCCAGATTGTCTTCTAGGAAGGTTGGACCAGTTTCTCCATAGCTTCAGAGTCTGGACAGCTGTTTTCTGGGGCTTAACTCAGAAGATGGTGCTTTCTGGGACAGGACTGCTCTATGACCTTGGGTCTTAATTTCTTCTTCTGCACAATGAGAGGTTTCATTATGGTCTCCTCAAACTCAGAAACTGTTTGATAAATATACAAATATATCAATAAAAAGACTAAAAGGATATGTGATCATTGAATGATATGATATTGGTTTGTGATGTGTCCTATAAGGTCTCTAATTTAATATTGTTTGCAGAGTCATAGGGCTGACTTCTGGGTATGTCTGGGCATTTTGTTCTTAAATCTCACTTAGAAATAAGACGACCTTAAAGAGCTCTTATTTATAGCATTTGTTCAGATCAAGGCATACACCCTGAGCAGAAGAATGCATATTATATTCTTATCTCTTTTACTCTAATAAGGAGGGTCTGTAAAGGGGGTATTTTAAAATAAGGTTTTATTTATTTATTTATTTGAGAGAGACAGAGGAAGGAAGGCAGGGAGGGAGGCAGCACGTGCACATGAGTGAAGGAGAGGCAGGGAGAGGGAAAGAGAATCTCGAGCATACTCCACACTGAATGAGGAGCCCAACTTGGGGCTCGATCCTTTGACTTAGGAGATCATGACCTGAGTCATAACCAAGAGTCAGATGCTCAATCGACTGAGCCACCTAGGCACCCCTAAAGTGGGTATTTCTGAACCCCAGCCCAGATTCTAATGAGGTCCCATGATCATGTCCTTCAAACCTCTGAAAAATATAATCTCATATTCTCCATAACTAAGACTGTCACTTCTTGGCTACATGAAGCATACCAGTAGTTTTAAACCAACCTCAGGTAGTAGGTCTTTTTTTTGTTTGTTTGTTTGTTTTAAAGATTTTATGTATTTATTTGACAGAGAGAAATCACAAATAGATGGAGAGGCAGGCAGAGAAAGAGAGAGAGAGGGAAGCAGGCTCCCTGCTGAGCAGAGAGCCCGATGCGGGACTTGATCCCAGGACCCTGAGATCATGACCTGAGCCGAAGGCAGTGGCTTAACCCACTGAGCCACCTAGGTGCCCAGGTAGTAGGTCTTTTTAAAAATTGAGTAAAAGCAATGACTCTCTTCTTCTCCTAAAATGCAAGTACTTGCAAAATATGGCATACAGTAATGGGGGCTCCTTGGACCTTCCAGAAGGCCTTAAATGCCAATTCAGGCACCTCTGTTGTGAAGTAACACATATGCTGAAGAGGCAAGGACACAATCAGCTTTTTTGCTTAGTGGTAGTTTGAAACAAAAAGATACCTCAAATCAAGTAATTATAATTTTTAGAGTCTTCAAGGTCAGAAGGTAGCTAAGTCTCTTACACCTCCAAAACAGACCTTTCTGAGTCCTTGTTCCCACTAAGGTAGAGGAACCTTCTATTGCATCTCTGTTGTACTTTCTGGGATGTCCTGTAATTCCAGGACATCCCAACACTAGGCTCCTCTTGATTTGGGGAACTGTCAGGTTTCTTGGGGCCACGTAGAAGATTGCGAGGAGACCCGCGTGGCTCTTGGGAGGTCACACAGCCACTCTTTTCTCTGGGGTTGGAGAATCTCTGTGCAGGTAGAGATCATCACTTGTTACATAGCTTGCTGAGGAGAGCCCCAGAGGGTTGTGCCTACAGATTTGCTTCCTGAGGTATTGCTCTCTTCTCCATCCCCCATCACTTTAGAACTTCCAGAGAAGTGCCAGAATAAGAGAGAGTAGGAGAGTAGGAGAATCACATTTCTCTGTAGCTCTGGAGTTTTCTTTCTCTGCTTTTGAGTTTTTGGTTGTTGACCATTGGCTAGGACCATATGGCTCTCTGTTGTTTTCATGCACATCTCCTCTCCAACTCCCCACACAATGTTGGGACTGTTTGCAAGGCTTCTTTCCATCAGTCCGCCCAGCAGCATATGACATCTTGGGGATTTGCATTTTTTAGTTTAATCATTAGTTTAATGTTTGGGGGACATTAGTCATAGGAAGTTAGTCTCATTCATCCAGATGCGTTTTTAAAAGTTACAGCTCTTCTCTCCCCACCATAATGCCCCCCTTGAGCATCCCTTCTCCCATTTCCTTTTAAAAACACTCTGTTCTCTGGAACTCTCAAATGAAGATATCAAAGCTGGAAGGAATTACTAATTCAGAAACTACATTTGAGTCTTCCAGAGGAGCTGAACCTGGCTGGAGTTGCATAGGAACTGTGCTGGTGTTTGGTCAGGAAATGACTTAAACCTGATCTTTAAGGGCCTGAGATTGTTCCCCTGAAAAAAAGAGGAGGCATTTCTCTTGCCTACAACCCTTTGGGGAGACCTGAGTCCAGTGTTTGCTTCTCTTTCAATGCAAATGAATGAATGAGTTTTCTCCCCAGGCTTCTGGCCAACAGAACTGGGAACCATTCTTGGAAGTTGGGCTGCCTTTTGAGTCCTTGGGCTTTGTAAGTTGCTAGACAGATGGCTCTGGAGGGGAGAGTAGGACTTGACATGGACTTTGGAAGTGCTGACTTTAGATAGAAGGGAGGAAGATTTTTCCAGGTGAGCAAATGACATAAACAAAAGCATGGAAGGAGGTATAATAATGGATATTTTAGGCCTCGTGGATACATGCCTTCTGAACTAAGCAGGAAATCAGAGTTGCTGATTCTGTAGGGTAGACCATGGGTAGAAGGATTTCCTGATACATTGTTTAGAGTTTAGTTTCTCTCTATGGTTAACCTAGACGCATTGGAAGCATAGGAGTTCAAGAATCAAAAGAAGTTTTAGAATTGTGAATTAGAAACTGATAATTCCATAGCTGGTCTTGTGGGAGTCCCTTTCCAGAACTTACTTTCTCAAAGACCAATGACAATGACATCTTTCTTGATAATGAACTTGCCCAGCTCTTAGCATTGCTCCTCTTTATATGTTTAAGACTTTCTTTCAATTGTAAATATGACTTAAGCAATCCCCCTGCAACCCTCCCCTCTTTAAATTGACTATTGGACTGCTTTTGTCCTAAGCACAAAGCCTCCACAGCATTGACTTTAGAAGACTTTAATCTATGTATGTACCCGGGGCATGATCCAAAGAAGCTGTTCTTCTGCTTCCTACATCCCTTTCTGGGCCACAATCTCATTGCCCTTGTGACTCCCACATACCCTTTATTTTCCTCTTTCTCTCCCAGCCTTACTCTTAATCTGAACATTTTCTAATAACCATCTCCCCCAACAGGAAAATATTGTTGGCTCATTCTAAGAATGGAAAAAGTTAACTTTCTTCTTTCCATTCACCTGCTCAAGATCCCCGCTTGAACATTTTTAGACATGTTATGACTCTAATCCATTGATTCTCCACTTTCTATCACTTTCACCTGCCATGTATCTCCCTGGTTATACTCATAGTCTTGCAAATGCCCTCACCTTCTTTCCTTCCGTCCCACCTGGCAGGAAAATACACACTCTAGATGAGCTCAACAACCTATTATCTTTGTACCTGTAAGTAAACAGCAAGACATTTCTGGCAAGAGAGAGAAAGAAATTGAGAGATTGAGAAGGGGGTTTGGAGGGGTGTGGAAGGAAGGATGGAAGGGAGGAAAAGAGAAGATTATCACATGACCAAGCAATGTATGGCCACTGTATATTGACCATCACAACCTTCAACTAGGCTCTCAACATTGCCCAACATTTTTCCTGCCTATCTCTAGTAGGCTTGCTTTCCCACACTTGACAGTCCAATGCATCTTCTTTCTTCTCCTCTCCTTTTGTCATCTCTGCCTCCTACCTCCTTGGTCTACCAGGCCTCATAATACTTAGATAAATGCTTTTTTCTAACTTTATTTAAGCATAATTTTATTTATTAGTCTATACCTTCAAATTGTCCAAAATTCAGAAGGTACAAAAGCTACCGTTCTACCGCAGTTCTCTGTACTCCCTGTTTTCCTTCACATGGGGCCACCATTGATCTCAGTCGTCGTGTTCCAGAGACAATTCATGCATATGAAAACAAATATAGAGGTGCCTGGGTGGTGCTGTTAGTTGAGCACCCAACTCTTGGTTTTGGCTCAGGTTGTGATCTCAGGGTTGTGAGATCGAGCACTGCACTGGGCTCTGAGTTCAGCATGTAGTCTGCTCGAGATTCTTATCCTGTCCAGCTCCTACCTGAGATACCAAAAAATACATACTCTCCTCAAAGACTGGCTCTTTGATATATGTTCTAGATAGTACTCCTTTTTTTTTCTTAGACCATGATCTTGATTGGCAAGCCCTTCTTTCTGTTCCATCTTCAAACTTTATTCCTTACAATTTCTTTCCATTGATTTCAAGCAAGCATTAGTACTCTTCAGATGTCTTCCTTTCATCCCAGTTCCTCCCTCTGGTTACTACCCTAACTGTACTTCACAGCCAAGCCACACAAAAGAAATTTGTACAAATGTTTCCTCTTCCACTTCCTCACCTCGCAGCTGTTCTTCCATATATATACATATGTCTTTTTTCTCTACCACTCCTGACTGTTCTTGCTGAGGTCACCAGTGACCTCCATTTTGCTCCATCTAATGTTGACTACTCAGTGTTCATTTTTTTCAAATCTCTTTTTAGTAGCATTTGTCAAAGTTGACATCTCCCTTCTCCTAAAATACTCTCTTTTCTTGGTGTTCATGACATCATACTCCCTGTTTCCCTTCTGAATAACTCCCTTGCATTTTGAGTTTAAGGTGTCCAGAGCTAAAATCCCTTTCTTTTCTCTAGTATCACCCATCTTTGTAAGTGGCACCTCCCGCCATATGGTTGTACCTGCCACTAATTTAGGCATTTTCCTGGAAAACTCCCACAGCTCCAGTCCTGTATTAAATATGTAAACATTTCCACTCTTTTAATCTCTGACATTTACCTCTATTCTACCATGTTTTCCCATTATGAAAGCCATAACATCTCTTTCCTAGACCATCACGATATCCTGTTTCTACTCTTACCTGTTCTATAATATATTCTCATAAAGCAGCCAAAGTTTCTAAGCCTGCCAACTAGGTAATGTTTCTTTCCTTCTTAAAAGCTTGTATAGGCTTTGAGTCATACTGACAATAAAATCCAAACTCTCCATCATAGTTTGGCAGAGACTACCATTGGCCTTCCTGATATCCTTTCTCCTCTACTTCTTGAGGAACAGAATCTGCCTGGTTATAAGATTACATTTCCTTCCCACCCTTGTAAACATTGGGTTCTTGTAACAATATGGCCAAAGATATGGAAATAGAAATGTGACCTGGGAGTTCTGGGAAGGATCCCTTAAGGAAACTGATTTAGGGCACCCTTTTGGTCAGCCCTCCATCTTTCCTTCCTATTGCCTGGTGCAGATGTGACAGCTGGGTCACCACAAACCTTCTTGGACCATGAGGGGACATGTCAGAAAAAAAGCTGACATGCTGGGGATGGCCATGTGAAAAAATAGAGAAGGGATCCTAGTTCTGAAGCCATGAATTGTGATACTCATCTTGGACTGATTTCTTTGAAATAAGCTTCTGTTTTCTTCATGCCACTGTTATTTCTGTGTTTCCGTTATACACAGCTGAACTTAATGCTAACTGATACATATGGTTCATAAAGCTCTGCTTGATGATCTGGTCCTGGCTCCCTTCTTCAACCTCGTCTTGTGTGCCTGTCCCCCTGGATCACTATCTATTCCCCACACTGGTCTGCTGTCATTTTCTTGAACTCCTTCCCACCTTGGGGCCTTTCCACCTGTCGTTCCCATGCCTGGAAGGCTCTCCTACTCCTTCTTTGCCTGGCTGACTCCTGTCATCTTTCAGGTTGAAGTTTAAATGTCATTTACTTGGAGAGGACTTCTCTGATTCTCTGATGTAAATTATGTTTCCTGTATCTCTCACACTACTCTGATTTTCCCTTCACAATACTGATTACAATTTGAAATGACATATTTATTTGTGAGGTTTTTTTGGTTTGGTTTTGTTTTTTGTTTTTTCCAATGTCTGTCTCTCTACCATGGCAAAAGCATGTCTGTTTGCTCAGTACTTATGCCCAGAACCTAATTCTAGGCCAAGCATCTACTCAGATAGTAATCATATGAATGGAAGAATATAGAGTAGAGTTTAGAGGCTGGAATCAGTGTTCTAGGAGTCTGGGTTTTAATCCTGACTCTTACTAACTGTGTGACTTAACCAAATTACTTAACCTCTTTAAGCCTCATTTTACTGATCTTTAAATGAGGCTAATAGAACATTCCTGAGAGGATTGTGGTGAAGATTAAGTGACCAAATAAAACTAAAGAATTCAGCATAGTGCCCTTCACAGAGGAAATGCTCGGTATATATTGGCTATTATTAATGAATAAATGAAGAAATCAATAAAAAAATCCAAGGTCATTTTTGGCAGTGTGTTATCTGACCCAGGAAAGAGATCAGCGCTTCAGCAGAGGCGTTCATTTGTTGAGGTTACACTGCCTTCAGCCAAAGGATAGTGGTAATGTTTGTCACAGGCATTTTGAATGTCTACTGTGACCCTTTGTAGGGGCAGGTGAAATGCCCCTGCTCCAACAAGGCCCACCCTTGGCTTTTAATAGTTATTTTTTTGGTTTCTACAGCACCCTGACTCACTCTCCTGGTGCCTACTGTAAGATTCCAGAACTGTTGCTCTTTAAGCTCATGTCTTATCTATCCCTGAGGATACCAGGCTCTTCCATGCTGTGCCGTGTTTTATGCGCCTACTCTCCTGGCCATCAAATGAAATCCTTCTAAGAGTGAGATTTTAGTCTTTGTTATCAAATGAGGGTGAGAACCAAAACACCTAGAAGTGAAGAATGTGGGAAGGGAGGGGGCGGTTGGCTTCCTGTGTGTAAAACCGCTCCTTACCCAATTACTTCAAAGATTTGGAGAAACCACCTCAGAGTTTGTTTTGGTTCTATTAGGGAAACTCCAAAGCCACGGTTTTGGAAAGGCTTCAAACATTACCCAGACGAGCCGTCTTTCCATTTATAAGATACTCCAAAGTCCTATATTTAGTAAGAGTGGAGCAGGGCACACATACACATACACACACACCGTCTCTCTCTCTCTCTCTCTCACACACACACACACACACACACATGCACGCGCTCACGCTCACACACTCAAGCACCAACCCATTCTGGAGTTGCTGTAATCCTGGCTTGAACATTCAAGAGAATACTTGAATAATACTTACCTATCTCACTGGGGTGTTGTTAACGATTAATTAGTTAATGTTTGTAAAGCACTTTGCAGATGTAAAGTGCATGTATAAGTGCTAACTATTATTATTATTAAGCAGAAGTTCTATGGTTTGGCTGAAAATATATATATGTATATTTTGCAATCACACATTTAAACGTAAGTAAATCAAGTTTATTTACAAGAGGATTTTGCTTTTAGGGTCACCTTCTGGTTATTATCATTTAACTAATCTCTTTTATTTTTATTTGGGCTGTGAATAGAGCTGCCTGGTCCTGAAAACTTCTGGCTTTGAGATGATTTCAAGAATATCCTAGGGAAATAAATTCCCAGGGACACTGCCCATTTCATCAGGAGCAAGGCTGAGTGTGTTTTTCCTCAGCTAGGACTCTGTACCTTTCCAGTAGCCAGAATTCCTCCATAGAGTCCTTGTCCAATTTAGTTCTAAATTGAAAAAAAAAAAAAAATACATACGAAACAGCACCCTGTCAAATAGGCCAGTAGAATTAATTTGCTAGATTTGACGAGGATAATAACAGTAATAATAATGAAAAGTAGGGATTGCATGTATTTGGGTTTTCATTTCTTCACTCCTCTGTCTTCAGATTGTCTTTGTTCTTTGGAAGAATGTGGAAAAGGTGGGGGTAGGAGACTGAGGAATAAGCGAGTGCCTTCTTTGGCACAGCAATATGCAAACTGTCCAGGGGAAAAGCAGCCTTAATGAAGTAGTAAACTGTCTAAGTCCATAACAGCCTGTGAGTAAAGTTCTTTCTTCCAGTGCCTTAGGCAATTCCATGGGAGTCTTGCGGATCTTTAAGGAACTCAGTAGACTATAAATCAACAAGGGATATGACACTGGGGAAAAGGATGAAACGGAAGATCAGACATGGAAGACTGCTGCCTCCTTACTGAAAAAGCACACTGTGTTTTTGAGGGATCATATTCTTTGGCATATTTTGGGGGGCGTGTTTTTTCCAAGGTATGGTTGGACAGTGGCTATAATTAGCAGGGGATTGACTTTTTCAGATTTTGGATGAGTACCATGCAAGGGTTACATCCTTCAAGTGTAATTTCGGGGTAGGTGGGAACAATCAAGTTGACTTACTGACATAGTAAGGAAATGAAAAGTCAAACTGCTGACCATGTATATTTTATATTATTTAATTAAAAGTAGATAACGGCATCTGAATGAATCACAAATCAGATAAAAATGGCAGCATTTTCTCATATTTAGCACATATAAATGTTTGACTTGAGGTTGTGTGACAGTTTACAGCACAGGTCTATGATGTCTCCAAACAGAAAATCAGGAGTGTAGTTAAAAAAAAAAAAAAATTGCAGAGGTAAAGGAATATTAACTCCAGTTGTGAGCAGAGTTAATCACAGCCACGGTTCCCATCACCATTATTCCCATCTAATGAGAGTCTCCTCTGTTTCTCTCTATATGTTGAAATAAAACAGTGAAATCATCAGAATTTTTATTTTAATAAAATGTGCCTTTTATAGAAATAAAGAGAATGGACAGATTATGAAATCTGTGTCAGGATTCCCTATTTATTTATTTGTTTTAATGGAGTCTTACTAAATATCCAGCAGTCAGTTGTTCGAAGTTGTCCCTCAGGACAGAACTGCTAATTCATGGGGTTATCTTTAGAGTTTCTGGTTTTGTCAGATGAGCAGTTGTGGGGATGTCCATCTACTCTTCTTCAGTATTACTGTTCCTAAATTGTGCAGAGAACATTCTCAGTGAATCTAGACTCTGCAGCACCCATTCAGATGTGTCTGGCATAGCCAGAGCATGGCATCCATCGACTTGGAGACAGTGCCATAGCCAGAGCCCTGACTCTCCCTGCCAGGCTCTGTTTGGCATTCAGACTGAGTGGGGGAAGATTATGGTGTGTTCTCTACTTTCTGATCTTCAATTATTAGATGACTCAGTTAATTTATCCATCTTTGTTTAAAAATCTTCACAAAAATCTCTCAGTACACTTTGGTTCTTCTGTCAGAAGGTGAGAGTAAAGTACATAAATATATTCCATGACAAACTGATGATGACTGATTGATGTTTCAATACCTTCTTCTGCTTTGGATTGGGCAGGACTCTGGGGTGCTTCTGCATTAGAATCTGGCCAAGTACTGCCACTATACGTACTTCCTTTAGTTCTGAGTCAGAATATATCCCCCACTCTTTAAATTAAAATCTTACCTTTTGTTGCCCCAAATTAAGATTGTCTTCCTGATTTTTATTTAAGGGTTCTCCTTGGAGCCAGGACAGAGAACTTGGTATTTTACCAATAGAAGGGGTTCTGATTCATAGGAGGAATGGTATAGAGGCTGATGATTCCAAGTGAAGAAGAACATACTTTATGTTCTCCTGTCTAGAGCAACCTTGGTGAGTGAGCTGCCCATGAAGGGTGGTGACCAGAGAAGGAAGGTCCTTGGCCAAATCAGCTTAGCAGACTGATTATCTAAGTCAGGTACAGCTGGGACTAGATAGGATTTTGGAAACTGGCTCTGTCAAGTCTGAAGATTGAAGTGAAGTTGATAATAGAAGGTGAGGGGAGAGCATCAAGAACTGGTAGAATTGGTTAGGAGACATGATGATTCAAGAGAGAAGTTCAGAACTAAGACAGTTTGGGAGTATGGAAGAGAGAATTCCCGTTTCCCTTAAAATACTGCTCAGTAGGTGGTATAAGAATGATCACAGTTGCTTAAAGCATTTTCAAAAGGGTGGCAGGAAGTGGGAGGAGGAAGCTAAGTCATTGGAGTAGAGCTGTAGAGTATGCTGAGATCTCCAGTAGGAAATAAATATAAACTTAAGTCTGAAGACAAAGAACAGCATCAGAGTTAGTCTGTTTCATAGATTGTAAGACATTCATGGTCTAACATTTTAGCATCTCTGGCACTGGTTTGCACTTCACAATTGGTGGCATCATGGATTTAATAAAATATGGCCTGGGGGCGCCTGGGTGGCTCAGTGGGTTAAGCCTCTGTCTTGGGCTCAGGTCATGATCTCAGGGTCCTGGGATCAAGCCCCACATCAGGCTCTCTGCTCAGCTGCCTCTCTGTGTGCTTGTGATTGCTCCCTCTCTGTCAAATAAATAAATAAAATATTAAAAAAAAAATGGCCTAGCATGAAAGGCACAAGCACATAAGAAAGAGGTAAATCTTTGACAATAAATAGTTCTCAACAGACGTGAGGTCTAAAGGTATACTTTTTGTTGTTTATTAAGTGGGTGTATCGTGAACGTGGACCTTTTGTCTCTCACTATGATTTTTCAAATGAAGTTTTGGAAAGTCTCATTCAGATGCTAGATCTCAGCTTGCTTTCTTTTGACATTGCCGCACATTCCTTCTCTTTTTTTCTGTTTGACTCCATTATCCTGTATTTAGAAGAAGTGGGTGTGGTAGGAAAGCAGGTTAATTGTCAGCCCTGGGAGAGGCCTTCCCAGGCTACTCCAGTCACTATCACGTCACCCTATATCCTTCCCAGGGTAGCACTTAACGCTTTTCTGATAGTTTCTTATTCATTGACTGATTAATTTTATTTGTGATCCATATTCTCTGTTAGAATGTAAGGTTAATAAGCATAAGGGTTTTGTCCACTAAATTGTTTTCTGTTCTTAGAGTAGTGCCTGGCACATAGCTGACTCTTAGTAAATGTGTGTAAATGAGTAAATGGGTGTATGACCTTGAAAAGAGTTGAACTCTTCCCTGGAGAGTTAGAGCTCCCTGGAGTAAAGAGTACCGAGCATTATATCCAACTAATGTGTGTTAGAATGTCTTGTGGGTTCCTTTACATTTCCCATATATCTTTTAATCGAATAAAAAACTTTAAGAATCATGTGATTCTGGGTCTTTAAGATAGCAACCCTAAATTACAGCTTGAGATTTTCCAGAATCTTAAATTAAAGCCTCCTCATCTCCTTGTCCGGACTCATGCATGCTGATCCAGCTTCAGATCAACCAGCAGCTATTATTCACCCTAAAATTAAAAGCAAGAAAACAACCTCTCTTCTTGCAAACAGACATTCATGAAAAGTTTTGGCCTTGTGCTGGTGGCTGTGGTCTTAGTGATCCATATTTATTTGGTTATAAAATATCTCTGACATATTTAAAAGAGATTTATCATTAATATCACACTAGTAGTTGTAATTACTAAGGTTATTACTGCAACATATTTAAACCAACTAAAACTACTATGAAAAGAAATTAACCTACCTCCCCATACAGACAGCTTTCAAAATAGCTCATTTATTGCCTAGAGATGGAGATCATGCTAGGAGAAATAGTGAAAATGGACATGAGTCATGAAAGTAACTTTTAGCCTAACCTACATTGATCCCTTGAACAAGCATCGCTCCCAGAATAAAATTAACCTCGTTGATTTAAGCAGATCAAGTCCCATTATGCCCTTATTCTAACTTAAAAGCAAAAATATAAAGAAAACCTGTAAAATTTTGAGTATGTGTGATACAGAGTCATCCAGGAATCATTTAGGAATTTCCCTTGCTAAACTTAACAGCATTTGAAAAGACAGGTATATATAAAGAGAATAACCCTCACTTAATCATATTAGGGTCACCTTGATGCTGGCAGGGGTCCTTGTCATGCTGGATAAGAATAGTCTGGGCAGTCATCATTATCTTCAGCTCGATGGTTCAAGGATGAGGCTTAATACTTATATACAGATGAATAGTATTTGTTATGTCTTCAATCTGAAGCCCTTATTCTTCTGTATTCTTAGTGAGTGAATGTGTCTGAACTATGGTGACCTAAGGGCTCATTCACTCACCATGCATTCACCAAGCATCTGCTGTACGGAAGGTGCTGCGCTGGGCTCTGAGGATACTGAGGGAGACCCTGATCTTTCCCTTCTAACTGCTTAGGTCATCTCTGCTTTCCTGGCAATATTATGGCAGTGTGTAAATAACACTAGAGTGTCTGAGTTGTCTGTGGAAAAAGACTCATCGTAAGCCTGTGACGTGTCTTACTTTGAGATTATTGAAAAGTAAGACCCAACTATCAAATGACTGATAGAAATTCCCCTTTTGATTTAAGTGTTTTCATTGTGAATAGTCATGACCATTGGGGTTGGATCATTCCTTGGGTAATTTTTGATTTGCTAAGATCTACAATCTTACAGGGGATGTGGCATTGTTTCCATGTTACCTGTGAGGAACCTGAGGTTTAGGTAGGTTTAGATTCCTGTGGCTGCTGTAACAAATTACCATAAACTAGGTGGCTTAAAACAACAGAAACTTGTCCTCTCATGGTTTTAGAGGCCAGAAGTGGGAAATCCATGTGTTGGCAGGGCCACTCTCCCTGTGGAGGCTCCAGAGGAGTTTGTTCTTTCCTTCTTATAGCTGCTGGTGGCTGTTGGCATTCCTAGACTTGTGGCTACATCATTCCAATCTCTACCTCTGGGATCACATTGCCTCATCCTTTTCTGATCCTATGTCATCTTTGTGTGTCTGTCTCATAAAGATATGTGTGACTACATTTAGGGCCCCCTTGGAAAACCTGAGATCTCCTTCTCATCTCAAGATGAATAACTTAATTGCATTTGCAAAGACCTTTTTACAGATTAGGTGACATTTAGAGGTTCCAGGGATCTGACATGGATATCTCCTGGGGAGCTATTTCCAGCCTATCTCAGAGGGTAACCCTTTTCCAAGGTCATGTAGCTGGTGGAAGTGGGATTTGAACATAGCCAGATCTGACTCTAGAGACCACTCTCTTAAATCTCCATACTGATACTCTGGGATCTGTGTTGGCATTTGAGAGATATTGGAGTTTTCAGGGCACTTACATAACTAGTTGTCACCTAGAAATCTAGCATGAAGAACTAAGAGGAAGGTTTTATTGATAGAAATATTTTATTACTATCTTCTTCTTGATTCATTCAGCAAGAATAAACCAGTATTTGCTGTGTGCCCAGGCTGTTCCAGGCTCTGCGCTGTTATAGAAACTTGATGTTAACCAAAAACAGCCACTACTGCAGTCCTTCCAGACTCACTGTCCTGTGCGGGGGCAGAGCTAGATATTATGTAACACACAAATGAGTGTGTAATCACCAACTGAGAAGGAAAAGGGACATAGAACAAGGAAGGCTGACCCAGGTTGGATGTGAAGAAGTTTTCCCTGAGGAAGTGATAATTGGAGTCAAGATTTGAAAGCTGAGTAGGAGTTAGCTAGCTAGATGAAGGAGGCAGGCAGTAGGGAAAACCATTCCAGAAAGAGAGAATGGCATCTGTGAGGGCTCTGTGGTAGGAGAGATCCTCAGCTTTTTAGGAATTGAAATAAGGGTAAAGCATAGAGTGAGGCAGCTTTCTCAATATGAGCATTTGTTTCCAGGTGTCTTACTGGGTACAGAGTAAGACTCAATGAATTTCTATGTTGGCAGTCCCTTTGAAGGCATGGAATGTGTTCTATTCATCTCTGGGTGCTCTGGCCCAGGATAGTATCTGGAACAGAATATATGTTCAATGTTATGCTTGTTGATTGACAGGGAATAGATGAATGAACCAATTAGCCTTGACCTTACATATGCAGGGTGCTTGACAAAACAGATGAAATAGCCATAGTCCTGCTTGCTAGGCCTTCCCCTTCAAAACCAGAGGATCATAGTGTAGCCAGGTATATTCTGGCCAATTGTTATATCCGCCTGATTGTCCTGTGTGAGCAGAAGGCTGGTGAGGGAGGGAACCAGGAGTCAAAGCCTTTTTGCACCTAGTTGTGAAAAACTCTGGGAAGGCATTGGCTTGAGGACAGAAAGCTGGGATAATTAAACCTGAAGGAGCTTTCTCCGCCCTCTTCATGGCTGTACCCCAGCACAGACCCTGCTGATTGCATCTGGAGGCCAGAGCAGTGCCCATGGATCCCTCCAGCTCCTTTGAGGGGAGAGACAATGTGAGGCTTTTCTGCAAGCCTGAAAGCCTCTGTCTGTTGCTCCATATTTTGTTGCACCAGAAAAGAGCTAGCTTTGGGTCCTAAAAAAAGGGACAGGCCAGGAGGAAGGCTTTCCCATCCTCCACTCTGAGAGTTTAACGTCCCTTGTTCATCATATGCCAACTGGGCCACCTCCTGTTAGAATGTATGCTTGTGAGATACATAACTTCTATTAACACTCATTTAGCTTCTTTATCTAAGAAAGAACAAAATTCATTTCTATACAGAACTCACTTAAGGGGATAAGGTTTCAGGGATTGCCTGAGTGCTCACGTTGAGAGTTCTGCATGGGATGAAACCTGGCTAGCGGTTTTGGCCACAGATGCCGCAGATGTGAAGGTTTGGTCATGAAAATCTCGGGGGCAAGTGGATGAAGGCCCTCAGAGGCCTGTGTCTGTAATTGCTACCATTCTATACAGGAAGCTCTCAGAGCTGACAAATTGTGTCCTGGACTTTGCCTGCCATACATGGGGTGTCCACTCAGAGAGAAGTATGATATTGTAAATTTTTTCCTAAAATAGGGATTCTCCGTTAACTACTAGCCTTGTACATCTAAGGTTATCTTTCTTCCATCGCTTCCCTATCATCTTTCCTGCTTCTCTCATCTTTTTTCTCCTGTTTTTAGTCTTGTCTTGACATGGTATGAGGCACTAAAAATGGACAGTAATCAGGAGAGCTCTAGACCAGCCCTGGCCCTAAGTAGCTCTGTGGGCTGGGCCGTTCCATGGAACCACCTTGGTCTTCAGTTTCTTCATCTACAACGTGGAACTATGGAATCTGCATACTGTGTGAAGCATTCACTTCGGTTTTTAGACCTTTCTTCCCTCTCCCCCCCCCCCCCCCCCCCCAGACAGTCCACTCTTCTTTCCCCTGCCCGCAAGGGCCTCATCTCTTTACAGGCGTTTTCTGTACTTCCATCCCTCTTCAGTCTTTCCTATTCTTGGGAGGGGTAGAGGATTACAAGTTGGATTTGATATTTATTCTCTTTGGAAAATAAAGGAGAGATTTCTAAAGCTCCAGTTGATAAGATCTATTAGCCATAGTTGTGAGGTCTGTACTACTCTAATTAGAACAGTCGGCGCCAAGATGTCGTGGGCTGCGAGAAGCCATGGACTGCCAAAAGGTACTGGTTCATGACATGGGAAGGAACTGGGATGAGAGGAAAGATGTGAGGCATCTCTTTTTCTTTGCATATCTGTGCTCCTGTTTGTTTTCCTTGTATTGGGGACCACAGTCCCCGTATCCTCAACTCTGAGGGAGGTCAAGGGATTCCCATTTGTGCTCCTTCATTGGACTCCAGCGGCTCCCCAACAGTGGACAATGTTGGCTAAACTCACAGGAGACTCTCCTCCTCCTTTCGTCTGCTCTCCCAGATTATACCTTCTTTCTACATTGTTTTTCAGAGACAAGACCACCTCAGAATGCGGCTTCTTCCAAAAGAGCATTTGGCAGCTTGCTTCCAAGCCTGAGGGTAGGCTGAGAAGTGGTTTCTTCTTTTTCCTAATACAGGTATTAAGCTGACTTAATATTCACTTACTCTGAAAAATCCCACTTCACAGAAACATTTTTTAACATGAGCCAAAGTGTTTCTTCCTAATTCAGCACAATTGCGCCTGGTTTATATCCATTGATGTTAAATGATTTCCCGTTTAATATCAATTGGAAATGGCTGATTTCCTACCCCAAACAGTACTTAATGTCAATTATGGCAGGCAGGGCAGAGCTGTTTTTCAATTAACTACACCACTCCATTTTGTTTGCTGGTGAGTGGTGCAGAATACATGCGCACAGAGCCCCCTTGTGAAACAGTGACAGAGAGGGATTTTGTTTCCTGTTCTTGACCATTGGTTGGGGCCGTGATGGTGGGATGAGGGTTGCTGGGAGCTTCCCTTTTCCTTTTTCCCCAGGGACCAGTCATGGTTTAATGAGAACCTGCCCTTCCATCAGAGGAACCACTGGTCCAGTAAGGACCAGAACTTGTCAGGGAAAATATAATGCATAACCATAAACAGTCTTGCTAGAACAGGGTTCCCAGACATGTGGAGGCGGGGTTATGGATTCATAAAGAGGATATTATTGTGAGGTGGATTTTCTAGTAATTTTCAGATAGCCTAGTATGGTTGTGGTGTAAGGCTGAGAATGGCAGCTAATATCTAGTGAATGCCTCCTGTGGGTCAGCAGTGTTCTGTGATTTAATCCTCTCAACAACCTTGTAAGGGTGTATGCTTGTTATGTAGATGTCCATATCTGAGGCTAATAGGATCGTGTAATGCCATTAAGCTATTCAGCAGCTGGAAGTAGAGGTCAAATCCAGGGCTGTCTGATTTTATCTCGTGGACCCGGCTCCCTTTGTAATGAAACAAATGGTTGAAAATATCCCTGGTGATTCTATGTGATCAGGGCGTCGCTCCTTGGGATGTTGGAGGATAGTACCAGAGGCAAATGGCATCCAGGGCTTTCTCTTCTCTTTGGTCCAGGATCCACAGCTCGACACAGTCTTTTCTCATGTTGCCGTGTGTTTTTCCACCTCTTCTGTGTGTGGAAGCCTTTCCTCACACTCCTGCCTGTGCTAATCCCACGCCTTTCAGGAACTAGCTTGAGTTGTCTCTGAAACGTGCTTGACGGCTCTGCCCACCTTGGGCACTACCTGCTGAGCTCTTTCAGCACTTGTGCTCGAAGATCCTTTGCTCACATTTTCCACATGTGCCTGCAGCAGACTTGCTTCAGAAACCAAGCAGGAAAGAACTTCATAGGAGGGGGCTAATAGGTCGGAGCTAAAATTCAGTTTTGTCCTGTTTTACCTCATTTTTCTTCCTTCAGTGAAGAATTATTAAGCACCTGCCATGTGCCAGGTGTTATGCCAGGAGCCGCTGATGCCAAGGGGCCTGTGTACTAGTGGAGGGAACAGACACTGAATCGGTGCTTCAGTGAAGGATCCTAGGTGCTCTGGGATTGCCCGGGACAGAAGCACTTCATCCATGATAGAGAGGAGTCAGGGAAGTTTCTCTGGGATGGACATGTGAATTGAGTTTTGAGGAGGTGGCCAAGCAATGGCAGAGAGGGGTCAGAGACTGGAGAGAACGTTTTAGCACAGGAGTCAGCAGCTGCCTGGGTGTAGGGAGCACTGGACCTGGCAAGTTATTGATGCTCTCGAGGCTCCATCCTTTGTAAGGCTGCACCTTCTCCATAGGGATGGTGTGGGGATGAGTAACAGCGTACGTTTACTACTGTTTGCTCTGAGCCTTGAGTTGTTATAAGCCCTTTCCTTGTTTGAACTCTTTGAATCCTCATAACCATTTTATGATGTAGACATTGTGGTGATGCTCATTTTACAGGTGAAGAAAACGGAGTTGCAGAGAGTTTACCTCTTCCAAAGCAACCAAGCTAGTAAGCAGTAGGGCTGGAGTCAGACTGGTGGTCTAGCTCTCGAGCCTGACCTCTTAGCCATTAATCTCCGTTTCCTGAATGAACTGGGACGTACAAAATGCTTAGCAAAGTGCCTGAATAAAGTCATCACTCCATTAGGAGTTATTGCCTTGATTTTTGCCTGTACTTAAACAACAGCAACAACCACCATTCCACTCCTCTTGAGAAAGGTAAATTCTTCGTTCTTCAGAATACCACTTTCCTAGGAATAGGTCGGTGCTAGCTGCACAGGGTCACTGTGCAGACCTAAAACAGAATAAGACGTGGCGATAAATGCTTGTGTGGTTGAAGGATGCCAGCCAGATTAGGAAAAAGTGAAGCTTCTTGTTTCTAGGGTTTATCAGAATGCAGGTGGTTTCTTGTCTGGGTATTGCCAAGTGAACGGGCAACTCTATTCTTGGCTACTCTTTCTAAGATGGTTCGTGAATGTGCTTTTGTGGGGTCCTCTTGAACTCTCAGATTCCAGGATAACTCCTATTTTCTGAGGTGGTTTGAGTGTCATAATTGTGAATATAAGTTTTACTAACCAAGTTTATTTGGAGGAAATGTCAAATTCCATGCACAGACTGATCCCATGGGTTGAAGAATACAGTATATTATCCAAGTAGTTCTCTGACCAGCACTTGAAGATGTACATTTTCTGTTTACTCCTCCTGTGTCTTCTTTTGACCTGCATGACACATTCTGTATATCACATAAATGTCTGAGATGTTCAGGTTTGTGTAAAAATCTGTGGCATTATTTGGTAAGACCATTTGAAGACAATTCGAATTTTCTTTAAAATTCTTATGCTAGTAGGAATTTATTCTTTAAAACTTAAAATAATTAGAATGATCCATAAATCCTAGTCATTTTTATTTTCCTGTATGTTTTTGAGTTGAGATTAACTTTAAAAACTAAAAAGGAAGGACAGTAAAAGGATGAGACATAGGGAAGGGCTGGGACTGAAGAGCCTTCACTAAGTTATTGAGCCAGCTTGTCATTGTTTCCAAAAATGGTATCAGTGAGAACTTGCATGCAGTAATTTCTAGCCTAAACAAACAAAAAGAATTTTGTTATTTGATATTAGGCAGTATTTATGGACATTGTTTCATTCATCCCTGCAGTATCTCAGAATGTCTTGAGAATAAATATCTTCTTCAATTCAGACTGGCTCAAGGTCGATGCATGGAAGCCAGACCTTTGGACTACTTTTTTCCTACATGGCTAACGCCCAGTGGTTATCCTTTGCCTTGACTGAAAGCATTCTTGTCTAGGGCTGGGCTCTTAGAATTGGGAATCCTGGACAAAGAAGAGGTTTATGAAGAAATGAGAAGCTTATAAAGAATGCCTTGGGCAGATTGGGCAGATTTTCAACACATTCTTAGTTCTTCAGAGGAAGCCAGTTCTCTAGACCCGATGTATGCACCCCATTGGCATAGTCTTTATAATAAAAGGTGTTGAGAATCCCAGGCCTTGCCAAATGAAAAACAGGTATTTGGCATGGTAGTGGGGTAGTAGGTCCACATTATTGTATCTGTCTCACAGGTCTGGTGGAAAGATGGTCTCAAGTTTGTTGGGCACAAATTCTTGACATTTGGTTCAGGTCTCTTTTTGGTGCCTTTAGCTGCTCACCTCCAGCGATACCTAATCCAGCTGCTAATTAAGGGAAAAATAGAGACAGAAGATGAGAAGTATGGCTTTTTTTCCCCCTTTTGAAGCAATTTAAACCTTTGGAAGATACACAAATGTAGTCCTGTTATTCAAGTTAATTTATAGTCCTTCCCTTGTCCACCACAAGGAATTTATGAACCTGGAAGAGCTGGAAGTCTCTTAGCAAAGTAAACAAACTGTAACTCAGGGTTGCATGCTTTCAAGGAGCCTCTATCAGCAGGTTTTATTTTCACACCAGAGGTGAAAAGATAATTTGGTGAGCCATACCTTGTCTTGTTGCGAGTGGCCTACACTGGCAGTAAGAGAGGGTTTACGTAAAGCAGCTGTCATTGTCCTGGTGAGAACAGCGATGTCG
The DNA here is from genome assembly GCF_022355385.1 of Mustela nigripes. Classification (NCBI taxonomy): domain Eukaryota; kingdom Metazoa; phylum Chordata; class Mammalia; order Carnivora; family Mustelidae; genus Mustela; species Mustela nigripes. Next base: position 62,307,531 of record NC_081563.1, read on the forward strand.
AGAGCCGGCATTGACTGAGCCTCACCGTGTCTCAGGGACCATCTTCCAGGTTTCAGCCTCACCACACCCTTTGAACTAGACTCTGTTAATATCTACATTTGACAGATGAGGAAACTGAGGCTTTAAGGTGTTTGCATGTTTTTCTTCTAGAAGCAAAGTCAGAATGTGACTTCACACAGTTTAGCCACGGTTGGAGCATTATCTGAGGTGGAGAGTGTACTCTGTGTGTGTGTGTGTGTGTGTAGGAGTGGGTAGCTTTTCTTTTTAGAAAGGGGGGAGACTTCTTGTCTTTCTGTGTTTGCAGCTCCTTGTTTTCCCTTTTAAAGCCGATTATGAACACTGGACTGGAGGTCAGGAGGCCTGCATCCAGTCCTCACCCTATACAGTATTGACTACATGATCTTGAACACTTCCTTTCCCCTCACCTGGCATCAGTTTTCATATTCCTAAGGCAAGGAGGGCAGCACAGGTGGATGCTGTGTAGGACCCGTGGCTCTCGGTTTTAAAGGCTTGAGGAGTCGGTGAACCAGGGCAGGGCGCTCGATCTTCGCCTTTCAACCCCTCCCTCACCACCTATGTGTGTGGGACAGTGATGCTTCCCTCGGATGTGCTAGGCCCTGTTTTTTTTATGTGCTGTATACCAGACGACCTTGATGTGATGGACTGTGGGATCTGGTGACACTGCACACTCAGTACTATTCAACACTTTGCCTGAAAGGGAGGAAGGAATGGATTTATTGACTTGTGACTTTGACTCGGGCCTGTGTATCAGGCCCGTTATTATGTGGAATGATTAGGCGGCAGTGGCAGGGACAAGTTAAACTAGAACAACAAAAGACCTCCTTAACCTTTACCTGGACACAAGGCCATTCATAATGACTTGCATGGTTTGGAAAGCCAAGTCTCTCCTGGAGCACTCAATAGTTTTGCAGCCCCAGCAAATGAGCAGGAAAGGGGAAGATGGATGGGTGAGGGAGATGAAATGTAATCCAATTCTGCATAGTCCTGTTTAGAATGCTGAGTTCAGGTCTGTGTCAAAAAACAGCGATGCCTTAGAGATCATCATGATTTCCTTTGGCTTGAAAAAGGAACTTGAAACCAGATACAATGATTGCTCGCTGAGAAAACTTCAAACTATTTGTTATCCACTACAGCAAATTATGCTGTTTCTAAAAGATATTTTCTCTCCTGAAGGAACCATGTGCCTTCTATTAATGTGAAAGGAACTGGATATGTGGAGCTTTCACACACATGCGTGCGCGCGCGCACGCACACACACACACACACACTGAGTCTCAAATACAAGGTCTCCTTGAGAAGCAAAAATAACCATCTTAGGATACTCTTCCTTCTGAAAAATACTCTCCCCTCTAACCCGGCTTCCTGGCTCAGGCTGATGAGCCATAATGTTTGGCAGAATGGCTATCACGTCAACCATTTCAAAATCTTGGGTAGCACATTTTTGTTTTGTTTTATCTTGTTTTTTTTTGTTTGTTTGTTCGTTTGTTTTTGTTTTTTTGTTTTTTCCAGACACCTTCCCCTAAATATTTTAAGTATTAATGGAGCTGGATGTGATATACCATTAGAGATTCAGAGTATTACGGTGGGAGGAGACCTTAGTGATCATCCAACCCAAGGGTAAACCAGTCTTTTCTTCAGAGGGCCTGGTGGCAAATATTTTAGGCTCTGTAGGCTAGTCAGTCTTTGTAAGAAATACTCAACTCTGCTGTTACAGCAAGAAAGCAGCCCTGGACAATACGCACACAAGTGTGTGTGGCTGTGTTCCCTAAAACTTTGCTTCCCAAACCAGAAAAGTCACAGGTCAGATTTGGCCTGGAGATCCCTTATCTAAGCTGTTGATCAGATGGCAGACATGGAAGCCCAAGCGGTGAAGATGCTTACCCAGGACTGCTGCAGCCAGCTAGCCATAGAGCTAGGACTGGAGATCTGTGGAATGGCAGTCAGATACTTCATGCTGGGGTACTTGGTCTGGAGAATTTCTTTCAGCAGCATGGTCATAGTCCACTTTAGCTCATGAATATTTCAAAGTGATTTGTGGAAGTTATAGATAGACTCTGGAAACCATAGAGGTCATAGCTAGGGTAAGCTGAGATGTAGGTGTGGTTGTTGGTTGTTGGGAAGGAACTTAAATCCTTTGGTCACTGGGACAAGCCTCACTGGGAGACTTGAGTGGGGTTGGTTCCAGCAGACACCAGATTGCAGAAAAGGACCCTAGGGTACAACAGAGTGAGGAAGTCTGGTAGAAGTGGACCAACTTAGCTGTATTTGGTGAAGGACCAGAGTTCTGGGACAATAAAAAGCTGTACTAAAATCTAGTTGACCTGGTCACCTGGGGTCTCCCATGAATCCTGCCATAATAACACTAAAAAAAAAAAAATGAGATTACTAGGAACCCAAACATCTCTGCAAGGAGTGTCTATGTTCCCTTGCAAAATAGTACAGCCAAAAAGAGCATGCATTTCTTTTCCTGGTGGAGATTTATGTAGCCTAGAAATCTGGAATGGAGTAGTAGTAGACACCAGGTAGAACAGCTGAGAAAGTGGACACCAGCAGGAGATGGAGGTCATGAGTGAGCCAGTGCCGCCACCCAGGTGGCACAGACAGGCACCGGGGCATAAAACCCAGAAGACGCAGAGGCAGACTATGCTAATGCGCAGGGGTGGTGACAGAGAGGAGAGACCACTTGAAGTGTTGGTTGCGAGTGGGGGTTTGTTGGGCTGACATCAGTGTGTTGGGGCCTCAAGCGGAGCTTCAGCAGTATGGCAGGTCATGGTGCTTGGCATAGGTGTGGATGAACCTCGAGAAACAGACCTGTCATAAAGCAGCTTACCATTTCTGAGCAGTGACTGGACGTCAGACGTTATATTGCCTGCCCTTCAGGTGTCATATCATTTGATCTGCATTACAGCCTTTGAGGGTAGGTACTGTTACTATCTTCTGTGCCTGTCAGCTAATGCTGCAGTAGCATCCTTCCCCAAATACCAGTGCCGTATAGCAATACAGCATCTTCTTCTCACTCGCATTTCATGAGGGCAGGTTGGCTGTAGCTCTGTACCAAGATGAAGGTGAACTGTGGGTCTGTTTATGTGTTTCCTCATTCTGGGACCATGGCTGAAGGAGCAGTCCTTATTTTAGACATGCTGTTCTCATAATGGGACAATGGAAGGAAAATGCAAGAGCGGCTTGAACCTTGTAATCACTTTTAAAGCTTCTGCTTGGATGCTGTGTGTATCAGATCCACGCACGTGCCACAGGCCAGAGTAAATCATGGCCAAGCCTGACAGTGGGGTGGAGAAGCAGTCTCTGCCTGCCAGGAGGCAGGGCAAGTCACATGACAAGAAAAGGAAAGGGTATTTGTGACTAATTTGATCTATCATGTCATCTCTGTTTTATAAATGAGAGAGGAGTCATTATATCACATAGCGATTCATTCATAGCCACTCATTACACTATACTTGGCGATGCGAAGGAATACACAGCTGACTTAATTATATGGGAGCTCTCTTATGCCCTTTGTCCCCAGTCCATATATACACACTAAGGTGAGGCCATCTGGCAGGTGGAGGATACTGTGCCTATAGAATGAGGAACACACACAGGCATTTTAATTTGGAGTCTGTTATAAAGTTGAAGCTCAGACAACATTGAAAGTACACTTTTAAAATTCATGGTACAAACACTTTCCTGCTATTGTACAAAAAGGCTTTTCTTCTACCATGCCTAGTCCTCTGTGGTACCGTAAGGACTCTGATCTTGCAGAGTCAATAGTGTTATTCTAGAGCTAGAACTTCTCTTTGAAGCAGGCTGCCTTGTCAGATTGCTTTGGGTAAGATTTGAGGTAGAGTATCCCTCTGTCTTTTTATTATTAACATTTTCAAATCTGCAGAAAGGTTGGAAAGAATTGTACAGTGAACACAAGTTTCAACAGTTCCTATTTTCTCTATCTGCAGTTATCTAAACACACACACGCATGTGCACAGATGCATTTATATGCACACATACATGTATGCATGCACTGAGCCATTTGAAAGTCATTTGAAGACACCGTGATATTGCATCCTAAATCCTTCTGAATGTAACTCCTAAAAATGGGCACATTCTTCTAAATAACCATATTACCATTACTATACCTAAGAATAATTTCCTAAGTCTACAAGATGTCATTTGTAGCTGGTCAAGGTTTGGTACCAGGATCCCATCAAGCTTTAAGCATTACATTTGGTTGTAATGCTTCTTTAGATTTTTTTATTTAGAAGAGTCCCAACAGTATTGCCACTTTTTAAAAATAGTATAGATTTTTTTTAGAGACTGGGATAGCTGTCTTGTAGAGTATCCCATCATCTAGATTTGCTTGTTCATTCTATTCTCTCTCGGTGTTCTTTGATTTTTGCCACTGTCCCCTGTATTTCCCATTACTGGAAGTTAGCTCTAAAGGCCTGGCAGGATTCCCAGATGACCTTGATGGCCAGAATGGTTTACAGGAGGTTCTGTGTGCTTGACATTGCTTCTTATCAGGAGGCATATGGACCAGGACATCTCATTATCTGTGATCTTGAGTTTGATCATTTAGTTAAGGTAGTGAGTATACGCACTTTCCATGCTAGGTTTATGTTTTTTCCTTCGCAACTCAGAGTGATACTTTGAAATCTTGTGATTGTCTTGTTCCTTATAAACCTTTTGCCACATGATCACAGCAAATAAAAATACAGATGCCCAGTTGAATTTCAATTAAACAATAAAAACATTTTTTTTTTGTATAGCGTGTCCCTAATATCGCATGAGGCATATGCATACTAACATTTTTTTTTTGTTTGTTTATCTGAAATTCAGATCTAACTGGGTATCCTGTATCTTGTCTGGCAAGCCTAGTTTCTGAGCTCAAGCTTGGGGATGTTGGAGGTGGAATGTTGTGGAAAAGGAGGGGAGAAAGGAAGGTACCAGATGCTAAAGACAACCTGCATGGATGTGGTGAGGCTGCCCACCGACAGATTCGTACATCAAGGTTGGGACCCGTACGTCTGGGGATGCTTGGGATCCCCACGCTGCAGGGGTCGCAGTCATGTGTGAGGGTCATGTGGGAGGGCGAGCTCTTCTGCTGCCTCCTGCAGTGCACACATCGGGCTCAGTCCCGGTGTGAGGCAGAGTGGTGTTCTCGTGCTTCCTTCTCCCATTCTTCAGTGTATTTCAGACAGTGGAGGGGCTTTGACGCTTCCAGTCTGGGTAGTGGTATGGGTCAGCGTTTCTTTAATGTCAGTGTTCACACAGGTCATCCGAGGATCTTGTGAAAATGCAGTTGGCATGGAGTGAGGCCTGAGATTCTGAGTTTCTAACACATTCCTGTCGCCGCTGACTTCTCAGATGGTCTTCTAGCTGGCTCACACAGTGGGGAAGCGAATGGTATCAGGGCCAAAGAAGCCAGAGTTCAGGGCTCAGCTTTGCAGCTTCTGATCTGTGTCCTTGGGAGGTTACACCATCTTTGAAAGCTTCCATTTCCTCTTCTCTAAATAATCGTGTCTAGCAAATAGGGTCCATACAAGGATTACGTCAGGCAGTGGCTGCGAAGCTTGTCATGAGGCCTAGAATGTTATAAAATATGCAATAAATATTTGCTGTTTTTGTTAATATTCACAACAATATATATGTGAAATGAGTAGATATCTCCAAACTCATGCATTTAGTTCTGTTGGAGTGGATGAGATTCACCCCCAATTTGATGTGATTTATACAACATACAAAGTACAGTAGGCAAAGAGGGCAGGTGTCCTCTTATTCAGAATAGTACATTTCTGTCTAGGAAAAAGCGTACATATTTTCCAGGAGAGGACAACAGATTAATTCCATGAAGGGAAGAAAGCTAGGGGCAGCCTGGAGATCTGAAAGGTAACAGGTGAGGGGTGTGGAGGAATCGTTAAGTAGGTAAGTCAGGGTGAATGTGCATCAGTTGGGGGTTATTTAGTGTGAGGGACAAACAGCCTTGCTTCATTTCATAGTCACTAGTGGGATCCAGTTTCTCAAAGAAAATTCAGGATAACCATTGCAAGAATGATATAGGACAGTAGACATTCATTAGAAACAAACGACACTTGACTTCTGATTCTATGCTGTAGAATTTCTTGGGATTACTTGATGACTCCATCCATGTTTTAATAATGGCAATATGGCTGGACCAAGAGGGGTTCATGACCTGTAACCAGAGTTATGAGTTTGGGAGGATACATGTACAGCTGGCTATAGCATGAGCTTTCAAGCCAGACAGATAGGAATCTCTATCCTAGGCACTAGAGGGTAGAGGCAAAGAGCACTAGTTCAGAATCCGACTGCCTGGATTCCATCCTACTTCTACCATTGAGCAGCTATGTGACTTTGAGTGAATTACTAACCCTTTCTGTACCTCAGTTTTCTCATATGTAAAATGGGGATAATGATCATAATATCTTCCTCATGGCATTTTTATAAAGCTTAAATAGTTTATGTAAATATATAATGTGTCCAGTAAGCAGTAGTTCAGTGAATAACATCACTACTGTATCAATGAGAGTCACTGCTTTATTGATTGATTTATTTGTTTGTTTATTTAATGTCCAACCCTGAAAGCTCAGTATTATCTATGAGGGATAAGTCTCTGCCAACAGCCAGGGAGCACCTTGCCCATTGTTTTAGCCAGGATGACAGATGTGCAGCAGCTTGAACTGAAAGATCTGGTTGGTTGAAATTGAGGTGGAAGTGGGGAGGTGAGGGTAAGGCGAGCTCAGAGGATCTAAGTCCAAGTGTAGAGATGTCATGGTATGGGAAGCCAGATGAATCGTTGAAGGGCATTATCAGGAGACCTGGTCCTGATACCTGCTGAGACCTGCTAGCTCATCGTTGAGGTCAGAAGGTGAGGGACAAGGCTGGAAAAGGTTAGACAAGTGGAGATATGGCAGGGAACACAGATCAGTACCACAATGCTCGCTGTATTTTGGCCAACTATCTCTCCAGCTGCACAAACCAGAAACCTAGATGTCATCTTGACAACACCCCATCCCACACATTCAATCCAAATCTCTTTGCTTCTGCCTCCTAATGCTTTTGCTTTTCCCCTCATTCCCATTTTCAGCACCACCCTTAAGAAAGCCAAATCACCTTTCACTTCAACTGTAAAAGATGCCCATCTGATATCTGTGCTTCCATGCTGGCTTCCTTCCTTTCTTTTTCCCATCCTGTAGCCAGAGGGACTTTTCCTAAAAACCAGTATGATTATGTTGCAGCCTGCAAAAGTTTTTCATAGTTCTGAGGACAAAGTTGCAGTGTGGTTGAGCCCCCGTGCATTCTTCTGCAGTTGTGTCTTTTTCCAGGTGTTTCATCATGGTCTTCTCCTGTAACCCTGGTCTTTCTTTAGTTCTACTGGTCACCACACCAAGCACAGCTCTTTCAACTGCATTTGCCTTTGCCTGGAGCACTCTTCCTTCCTCCTTTTATCTACCAAATATCTTCCTATCTGTCTAATCAGAGGGCAAGCATCAGGGAAATTATCCTTGATCTCCCTGATCAGTCCAATCATCCCCCCCTCATTTTAGGCTTTCAAAGAGAACCGTGAATTTCTCCTTTGTGGTGCTTAACACAGTTGGAATTCCACGTTTATTTGCAGTTAATTATTAATAAGCTCAATGAAGGCAAGAATCATGTTTGATTTTGCTCAGCATTATATCTCTAGAGTGTAGCATGATGTTTAGAATAGACTCTCTACTTGATAAATATTGGTTGACTGAGTAAATGCATGCCTGAATAAATGAATGGATACATACACAAAAAAGCAGAGCTTCAGGCAGAATGAGGTTGTGGGATTGTCTAATAGTACAGGTTCCTCAGGAGATAGTAACACCTGAGTCATCTTGCCAGCAGATAGCTCAGTTTCCCAGATTGTTCCGTCCCTTGAGCTCACCTTTTCAACCGTGAGGGATCTTTACTCTTCTACAAAGTTCAGGCATGCAGAGGTTCCATTCTGGTTAGGTTATCTCTGCATCTTAAGCTCAGCTTGTGGCATGCAGGGGGCACATAATGGATTTTTCCCCCCTAGTGAGTGAATGAATGAATCATTGCCTGGGGGAATAATTCCCCACAATCTCATCTTATCTACCATTTTACTCTGGGAAATTTGGGCTGGGATGTCTGGTCTCTGTTGGAATTGGTACAGACAGTGTCTCTGATTGTATCTTAGATCCACCTCTCCTTTGGAAAGGTTTCTGATCACTGTACTTTGATGTTTTAGGTCATTCACGATCAGAGTTTTGGTCTCTCTATCCCATCTCTGCCATGTTGTGACATACCAAACAAACCTAAGCCGCCTCATTCTGGGGTGAATTTGGACCAGGGCTGTTGTCTTTGTAGGGCACTAAGCTGGATCAGGAATCTTCCTCCCCTCCAAGGCCTGGGAGTACCTCTCTTTCCTCAGTTGTTCTGAGGAAATTACTTTTCTGGAAAGAATAGACCCAGGCCCCAGTTTCTTGGCAGCTAGTATGGGAGGGAGAGTGTAAGCTGAGCCTTATCCTTTCTCCCTGTACTTTACAAATATCTCATTCTTTATTTCCTTCCAACAACATGTGATGACCCTTTGGCAAGTCCTTAGTGCTAAATTTCTTTTTTATGGAGGCAGCAGTAAAAACTCTAGGGCCTTTGATAGGCAGTGCTGGGACGTTGAGCGGATGTAAATCACTTGAGCATTGGCTGGATTCGGTTGACAGATTTCTAGGTTCAATGAAACGTTCCTTTTCCAAATAAATCATATTCTGACCTATGAAGGTCTAAGCTGGGAACACTTCTGAACTGTCTGCATTTGGACTGAGGTTGGAGGTTGTCCTATTTGGGTGATGGGCATGGATTTTGTAGTAAGCATGAGAGGAAACTCACGATGTAGTTTTTCATATTTCCCTTCCACTTGAGGCTTTGGTACTTTCTGCTCCTGGTCCCTTAAATGAATTGGATGCAAAATACATAAAAAGAAAAATGAGGTCTTGGCATAAGCATGGAGAATTGAACTGAAGCTTTGGTGGTACAGATAGTTTTACTTGCAAGGAAGTGTGTGTGTGTGTGTGTGTGTGTGTGTGTGTGTGTGTGTGTGTGATTAAACTCTGTGAACTTGTTTATGTTCACAAAGAACAGCTCTGGCTGGACCCTTATAAGGGACTAGTACATGGAATGGCATTGAAGTGAGATCTGCTTTTAGGACATGGAATTTTAGAAATGTCCCAAGTTCTCATTTTCTTATAGTGACTCAAAGTACCTTGAGGATTAGAAGGACCTGAGTTTGCTATTGGACTTAGTTTCATCATTTCCAATGATAAATTATTTCCCTTTATAACACAGGTGCCTGTTAGCCTGTTTACTATAGGAGTCCAAAGAGAGACTAGTGTCCAGGACACAAGTGTCCAGGATGGGTAATTTAAGAAAGCACTCCGTCTACCTCTCACATGTATGGGTACCATCACAAATGGAAATGTGCAGCTCCTCTGAAGCTGGATATCAGTCAGCTTCAGGTGGGGGAACGGCGTTGACACTCACTAATGGCCCAGTTATCACAGAATAGCATAGTGCCATTAACAACTGATTATACATATTATTGGGTAGCTCACAGCTAATGGGACCTGTCACAAGATCTCAGAAGACTGGGCTTATGATCTGTTGATAAATAGATATGTGGTACACGTGGGTTAGTCATTTCCTTGTTAAGGAAGAAGAAGGAAACAAAGTGACAGCCTCAGCCGTTCTGCATGGGCCATGTCTACATGCCTGGCTGGAGTTTGGTATCAGGATGTGAAGCCTGAACAGAGGCTGGAGTTCAGTGGGGCATATCTCTATTCTAGACCTGTAAATATAAAGGGTGGTTGTGGACAGGCAATGACACGGAGATTTTAAAGAGGGCCTCAGACCCTCAGGGGCCCCACAGCATGTATCCCCCACCTAGCAGGCCCCTTGGGAAGCTGGCAGTGCTTTCTGGTGGGACTGTCTTTGTTCTTTTATTATTATTATTATTTTATTTTTTTTGTGGTATTTCTATGAGAAATGAAGATGATATATCCTTTTTGAGTGCCCTCAGTTGTATCAGATCTTTAAAGGAATAGTTCGAAGATGTGAAATAAACAGAGATGGGAATATTATTACAGACTAGTACTGTATAATGTAAGCAATGGTCGAGGTCTACTGGTACACTTATCCAGGGTGATAGTAAAGTCGGTCTGAACTTGTGGCCACAAATACAGGTGTGCAACATTATTGTATTCAAGGCAAATTGTATTTGATTTCACTCAGATGAGAAATCTAGTCTCCTTTTGGTAAAGAGTGGGGGGTGAAGACGTTTTTTCAGGCCGCTATGGTATCAGTGGACCTGGGCATTGTTTAGACGCTAATTGTTTAGACCCATTGGTTCCTTGAAGTCTGGTGCTTCCTTGGTGCCCTATTTTTGCTAGGGCTGGGAATCTTTCTGTCTAAGGTCAGCCCTGTTAGGTGTATTATGGCGACTCTCCACCAGAGACCCTGTCACTTCCTCAGGGCTTTGCAGAACCCTGGAGTCTCACCCCACTTCAACCTCATCCCAGTCTTGGGAAACCTCTCAACTCAAAAGCGTTTACCTCTCTTCCTGTGTCTCAAGGAGCTCAGATTTTTAGGGGGGAAAATAACCAGAGAAAGACTTCTCTGCAGGTAATTTCTATGTTTGGCCTTTACTCTCTGTGAAAGTAAAGGAACACAAAGAGCCTGGCTACTTTTTGGGAACTAAAGAGGGGGAAATATAGTGAGAACAAAACACACATTAATATCTCAGTGCATTATACTGCTGTGATAATGATGGTGATGACAGTGATGGTGATAAAGATGATGATTTATATTGGCATATGGCTTTAGAATTTCAGACCACTGCCTGGTATGTTCCCTGTAGTAGGCTGGTAAGATAGGAGAGTGTGCCAAAAGGAAATGAAGACTCAGCATGGTTTTATGAATTGGCCGAGGCCACACCGTAGGTTAGTAACCACAAGTCCTCATTTGTTGGTTCAACATAGCTTTCTCTGAAAAGAGGCCACATGTTGCCATCTTTTGTTTGGGGAATACCAGACCCACCCTTCTAGGGCAAAGTGGCTTCAAAGTGACTTAGTGACAGTCAGGGTCTTTGACATGCAGGGATGTTAACTGAAGGAACCAGGGACTTCCAAATCCCTGAAAATCTCCCTGCTTCCTAGGCAGTGGGAGTGTCTGTCAGGTCAGCCTGAATTTGACCTCTGCCATAGGGATGGATTCTCCTGGAAAGGAAAGGAAGTTTATTTTGGTGTTATTTTTCTCCTCTGCATCAATCTCCCTAAATGTCTGCTGCTCCTTTCCTTGTACCAGGACTAGCTGTTTACTTAATTATTCTGACAGAGAAAGTAGTTAAGGGTTGGACAGAGGAGGCAGAAAAAGATTGTGCTGGAAGGAAAGAGAAATGTTCTATTTTTTCAGAGGGACACAGATTTATTTCAGTTTTAGTAGTTCTTATTCAAATTCATCTGAAGTAATTAATGAAAGCTAGAAGAGGCCTACACACATACACACATACATACACACACACGCACACGCACACACACACACACACACCCCACCCCTTCTTAGGATTTTTTCACTCTTACTTGAATTATGTTGAGCTGTTTGGTCTATTGGTTCAGTACCCCAAGCCTAGTGCAGTATTGTCATCCCTTGCTTTACAACACAGTCATTATATCCCTAAACCACATTGTGATACACAGTGCCTTCTGTTTACGACTCCCGAAACTCCCACTCCATATATCACCTGCCATAAAACCCATCAAACTGCTGCTACTAAAATGGTGCACAGTGGTCTAAGCAGGAGCCAGGCAAATTGTGTGATACCCTACTGTGGTTAATGAGAGTGAAAATGTGGTTAGGATTTTATTCAGGCGATGTTCATTTGCAGGGCCATTGTAGTGAGATGGCAAAGAAAGATTCTTTTGTTAACTTGAATGACAATATATTTTCTATTGTATGGAGTGGCTCGGTGCAGAGTTTGCCAAGTTATTTGTCAATTGTAAATAAGTCAAACTGTGACCTTGAACGACTAGCTTTTTATTGCCTGGGGGTCCTGAAAACTAATTAATATACTGAAATAGTTATATGGTGTATCAGAAACCTGTTGCCAGATTTTAAAGTACAGTAGTGAAATTTGATTCTAATAAAGACAAAAACAAAAGTTAAAATAGAATGTTCCTTTTTTGTAGAATAGATAAAATTTATTGTGTCTTTTACCCTGTTTTTTTTTAAAGAAGATGAATAAGAGAGAGAGCATTGTACCTTTCATTTTTTTTGTATTCTTCTGAAACCTGCCCATATGCAGAAAATTCTTAGTAATACCTGTAACCATCACTGAATCCTGAAAAGATATATGAGGATCTTCTTAAAAAAATAATTAGAGCAACTGAGCAGCTTTGTTCTGTAAATAATTTTAATTAAATGGAATTCTCATCCTTCCCCCCACCCTCCCTTATCTCCAACTCAAGAGCCAAGACATTTTGATCCCAGTAAGGGATTGCTTAAAGATTCAATCAATGCAGGTATTTTACTCAAGGAACAAGAATGTAGATGTCTCTCCTGTTAATATACAAGTCACCTTATTATTGTCTCACACACAGCTTTTTGTTTTCTTCTAAACAACTAATTGTGTAGCATGGAAGACATATACTGCTGATAGTAGAAAACTTTCTTCCACGAGCTTTGGTCCATTTATGAAAACTTTAAGGAAAAAATTAGCACAGTGTATATACAGGATGTCTGATCTCATTAACTCATTAATTCATCACTGAGATATGAGTATCCCCAGAGACCACTCTGGGCAATGTCATGGAATCAGAGCTTGTTCCTGGCATATTTTTCCTCTTTATGTGATCTTCACCACTGTCCCCTCCTCTTCCCTCGGATGAAGGGGGTACTGGGGCTGTCCCAGCAATAGCATTGTTACCACTGCCAAATCTGCTGTGGACATCCCATCAAACCCCAAGTTCTCCACTAAGTGCTTCCTGTATGTTATTCATTGACATATACAACAATGCTACGAGGTGGGTTCTAGTGTATTTTCTGCTTTACAGATAAAACAAGTATGAGGCCCGTGCAGATTAAACAATTTTCCCAAGGTCAAGTGAATAAGAAGTAGTAGGACCTATTGCGGCCTCCCTTCTTTTAGACCTTTTTCTTCCTTCTGGTCACCTTCTCCTGGGGTTCTCTCCATCTGCAGTCCTTTTACCCCCAGCATTTATTTAAAGTCTTGTTCTCTTCTGGGGAAAATGAGTGAGCAGGTGATGAACTATATAACCCCTCATAACTCCCACATAAGTGCTGCCTTATCTAAGCGCAAGGCTCTTGCTTCCTGGAGGTCCTTAAAATGATGCTTTTCCTGCATATGTTACATGCTAGAGCCTCAGCAGAGAAGCTATTGGGAAGGAGGCACTAAGCCTGCTTCAGAAGTATTATGGGCTGGCCCGCTCTGCAATGAATGGATTTCCTTAGAGATTCATATCTCTCTGTTCTTGTCTTGAAAGACTTAACCATGGAAGAGGGTAGAATTACCATTACAGGAAGGACTAAATAGGGGTAAAAGAAGTATCCCATCCACAAAGGTTTTGTGCAGAACTTATACTAATAAGTTCTAAATTATGAATTACATTCATGAGGCTTTGTTCATCAATCCCAGTATTACCCAATTATAATGCTGAGAAAAATCATTCAGGTAGAAACAAAAGGATAGCAAAAGGAAGAATACTATTCTCCATAGAATGACCACAGGCTGTGGGGCAGTTTTCAGATTGGGCCCTTCTGTGACTTGTTTGACTTTTTCAGGGGAAATCTGATTTCAATTGAGTCATATTGTTTTAAAAAAATTCCAATCCCAAACAGCACCATGAAGTGCATTAGGGTAGGGGTAGGGATCTAAGTTACTGTCCCAGAAACAAGTCAAAATCAAGGTTAAGAATAGAACCTGTAAGTTGCTCTAGTTAGACATTACAGATACCACTGGTATTTATAGTTGCTTGATAAAAAAACAGTCTGTCCTGCAGTGGATGCTGACATCATAAGCATAGCACTTAGGACTTGGGGGTCTCCAAGTACTTTTATAAGCATCCCTTTACTTACTTAGTTCTTGTGGAAAATCAGATAAATGGAAAGTACCATTATCTAAGCCACATGAATAGAAGTGCTTCAGTTGGAAGTGCATTCTCAGTATGGGGGCTAACAAGGTATTGTTCGCCCTCCAAAGATTTGTCTACATTCTTTCCCTGACTCAGCATTCCTGCACTTTGTAATGTATATTTCTAGCATTAGAGATCTGCATTAAGACAGGCAGTTGGGGGTTCTGGGCTGGTTCAAGTCAGTAGAGCATGTGACTCTTCTTGATCCTGGAGTGGTAGGTTCAAACCCCATTTTGGGTGTAGAGATTGCTTAAAAATAAAATCTTAAAAAAAAAAGAGGGAGGGGCAAGTGGGACAAGATAGATAGCTATTTATAATCTAGACTTGGTAGTACCACTAACTGGCTCTGTGACCTTGGGCAGGCCACTTATCTTCTCTCACATGCCTACTGTCCAGAGTCATTTTGAAGATCTAGCAATATTAAAAAAATAAATAAATAATGCGGCCAAACATAAAAAAGTCTAGAGCATAAAACAATTGTATTATCATTTTATAGTAGAAAAAGAAGAAAAACAAAGGAAAGGTATAATTTAAAAAGTTAAGGTGAGGATGGGCCGCAGTGTTTTGCAGGCATGTAAATGTAATATCAAATTTAATTCAGGTGTGATTGTGCCCTTCCTAATTATTTCTTACACCTGGATGTGGCCCATGGGAAAATTCTCTCAGAGGCCATGCATTTAGGGTCTTGTATATTTTTCAGGTTTCCTTATTAAGTAGAAACCAGAAGCCTTTTTATGTCTCCACAGGGACACCTCCAGAGCTTGTATCAGCAGAAAAGAAACCATAATGTGAGGTGTTGGGGTTAGGACAGAAAATCTAAAGGGGCTCAACCCCAGAGAAATGGAAGACCAGTCCACTGGCTGCCTTGTGGACTGTACAACTTAATGGTCTGCTCCTGGACACAGGATGGTGGTTGTGTTTAAAAGAAGCTTCGCCTTTTAAAGAGGAAAGAGTTTAGTAGGGTGTGTGTGTGTGTGTGTGTGTGTGTGTGTGTGTTTATATATAGGCTCTTAATCAAAATGTTTTGGAACTCTTCACTAGCAATCGGTGAGAAGTATCAGAGATAGAAGAAAAGAAAAAAAAAGCTAACAGATATTAATTGAACACCTGGTGACATAGAGTATTGTGCAATATGTTATCTGTGATACACTTTTTTTTAAATAGAGGTTGGACATGGCCAACCATTTTTTACTCTCAACTATTAATTGTTTGCAGGTTCACAGAATCATTCTTTCTGATGGTTAATCCACTGCACCCTGCCTAGTTTCAAGCTGGGTTTTCTGGGGTTCAAAAGAAATCAGAGTCATACTCACTAGCCTGGAGAAAGTTATGGACTGGTCAAGGAGAATATACTGATAAAAAGAGAGTGCATAAAGTGAGAGTATTTGCAGATAAGTGAGTGATGTATCAAGTGGCAAAGACAGTCCATGTTTTGAGGGGTTCAGAGAAAGGGAGCAACAGGTATTGGAGTTACAGGTTGGGATAGTGAGATCTCCTGGGAGTGCAGGACCAGAAGTGGCAGGAAGGTGTAGGTAGAATTTGGAGACCTACCTCTATAAACACTTTGGTTCTGTGAGCCTGGGACCAGCAGAGGGAGCACAAGGTAATAAACAGCTTTGGTTTGAGAACCTGACTATACTCTTTGGAACTCAAGGAAAACGAGGCCACGAGAGCAAGATGGGGTCATTCACCATTATCTTCTCTCCCCTTGTATGTACTTGTTGCTGCTTAAAAGTCTACCATGTTTTGCTCACTCATTCACTTACAAAACTTGTTCTATGGTAAATGCAGAAACAGACCCTAAATCAACCAAAAGAGCCCACAAGGAAACAAAGAAAACATAGACAAAGAAAAAATGACATCAGTTCCTAATTGTTCTTTAAACCAACTTCAATTTTTCAGTTCTTTGAATAGTCAGGTAATATGAAGAACTCAGAATATTATAGCTCAGAGACCTGTCACTTTAATATTCTCTCTGCCTTGGGGAAATGGGCTATTTAACAAAATTCAGCAAATCAATGACTGTTGGAAAGGAGATTTGAGAGGAACTAATGCAATCTTTCTAAGGCTTTGGTGGTGAAACATGCATTAAAAAAGGCTGCAGACTCATGTTTATTCTTAGCAGAACTACTTTAAGTTTCTAGAAACTTGGCCAAATATGGCCATAGATATGTTAGAGTGAGCCTCTAGCTTTACTGAGCTGGCTTTGCTTGGCACTCGATGGCCCATTTCATGGCCCGTACATCAGTTCAGCAAAGAACAACACAACTCTGCGTGCCTTGGGGCCTTTACACCTATCGTTTCCATGGGAAGCCCCACTCTTCATCTCCTCTTTAACTTTCTTTGGCCAGGTTAATTGCAACTCAGTATTCAGATCTTGACTCAGGCATAACTTCTTAGGAAAGTCATCCATGACCTACAGACTAGGTCTCTCCACCATACATTCTGAGGGCACTTTGCATTTTTATTTATAGCGCTTTAACACAGGTTGTAGTTGCATATGTATTTTTGTGACTATTCCAGTCATTGTTCTTTACCTTACTAGACAAAAGCTTCAAGGTACAGGGACTCTGTCCTTTTTATATACCATTATATCCTCAGCATGAAGTATAGGGCCTAGTATTTACTAAGGCTCAATAAGTACTCATTTAGTGGATGAAAAAAAATAGGTAGTAACTATCAACTGTAAACAGCAGGTGTTACATTCTGCTAAGGGAGGGCTATAGGAGTAGGCAGAAGAACTGAGACTTAGGGGAGGACAGTAAGGTGAGGAGAGCCTTGATAAATACTAGTTTTTGAAGGAGAGGGGTGGAATGGGGGAGCAGACTAGGAAGGTATTAGGAGAGAGGCTTGACAGGGGATGTGTCCAGAGAAGCATATATAGGATATATGGAGATAACTGCCCTGTGCCAACCCCTCTGGGCTGAAGTACCAGTCACAGTTCAATGTACTATGATCTGAACAATGTTATTGGTAGTGCTGGTTCTTGTTTATTTGCTTCCCATCCCTGAATTCATTCTATTTATATTCTTTCTGTGTCCAGGAGGCTGACCTTAGCTCCTGGTTGGATTTGGCCAATGGAAGGCACTGGCATGGACTGGCGGAGGTGGGGAGCAAGGAAAGAGTAGGTGGGTAATGCCCACCCTCTCACTTCCTTGGGTGCACATCTCTGGTGGCAGCCGTGGCCCCTGTCCCTTGGCAGAGCTCTCACTGGTCTCAGGAAACCATTTCTTACACTCCTTCCATCAGCCTTAGGGCCTCCTGCTAACTTGAGTCTCTTCTTGCTGCTCTGCTTGTTCCTCGTTCCCTGTTTGTTTCCTTAACTCTGCTTACTCCCCTGTTAGTAGCCCCTTGTTAAAGTCTCATTTTAGTCATCTGCAGACAACTCTGTTTCCTGTTGGGATCCTGACCGATGCACTTACTTTCTCCAAGTGATGGCCATTTGTCTAGACTCACATTAGAAATCACCTCTTTATTTTTGAGAAGCACATTGGCTGTTAGATTCTTGGCTCTGTCAGTGGAAGGAAAGGCCTCTCTTTCTGCTGATTCTGCTGTGCATGCAACAGCTATCTGGTTAACAACCTGATCCCACACCTAAAATTTCTGAAGAAATGTGACTTAGAAAACCCCAAGCTGGCAGGGGCATGGAGAATAGAACCATTAGCAGGTAAGAGTGCTTATTAGACATCCACTCTGCAAAATTCAGGTCACCAAATTTTTTTGAACTGGGTTATTTCACTAGCTGCCTCAGTTTTCTAATGTATTTTGCAAGTGCAGACCCTGGGTTTGCATCCCTTCTTCTCCCCTTGCCCCAAATAAAAAGTACAGCAAAGAAGAATGGGAAGATGATAGGTGCACGAGATTTCTATCCTGGTTCCAGTCCTATTTTGATATGATCGGCTAGTTAGATTTTTCTCCCTAGACATATTGAACAAGTACCCCCAGATCTACAAAATGTCCAATTAAGAAACCAAATGAAAGTGTTCAGGAACCAACTCAGTTATACTGGTACATAATGTAAGGCTTTCAAAAATAGAAGAGAATAATTTAAATATGTTTTTAAACTTATGGCGTAATATTTCTTCTGACACTCCCCACACTCAACTCCCTGCCAGATACCCAGAGCAAGAGTGAATTTTCTAAATTAGGAATTGAGAAATGACCCATTTACAGAAAATCAAATGCAGTCTCTCACACGTTCTGCAAGTACCTGAAGAAAATATATAGACGATTCATTTTAGAATCTTGCACAAAAAGGGCCAACCCTTGATCTGTAGAATCCTTTTCACTAAGGAAACCTTTCGTCGTAAGGTGGAATGTTGGGATAGAAGACACCAGGGTCTGGATCCTGCCTTCACTTGGGCTTAATGGGACTGGGCTGGGATGCCACTCAGAGCTCCGTGACCCAGAGGAATGGAAATATCATGTTGGGGATTTAAGGTAGAATGGCTGCCTGATTGTTTATTCTAATTTTAGTTTCCTTCAGATTACTTTAAAGAATAATCTTGTATTATACAACTTGTACTTTTCCATAAATAGACTCATTCTGTTTGTTTTGAAGCTCTACTATCTTTCTCTTGCATTCCTGAGTAGGAAATTCTACTCTGAGACCATCATCCATAAGCCTAGGGCTTCAAAGGAGAGCTGGCATGGCCTCTCATTGCACTCCCCGTGTGCAGACCCTCTTCTCTGCTGATTCTAGAATGGGGGTAAACAAAGATAAACATAAAAATAATCTGGATTGTACCTAAGTCAAACCTCTGGGCCTTTTCCTCAGCCAATTTCCCCATCCTTTTCTTTCTCAAGAGGTATATGGTTAAAGGAAACTCACACTTTTTACAATTGGTCTTGGAGAATTTGCCATATGTAAGGGACTGTTTATAGGACTGATTTATAAGTATGTTGACTATGGTTCACAGCAGAAATTCACTGAAGTAATAACTCCAAGCCTTCCTGTGTTGGTGCTGCCGGCTGGCTGGACTCATTTCAAGGAGAGTCAAAAGATGCTTGAAATAAATTATTTTAAATTCAGTTTCACTTTAAACATACAAGCCAACTTGTTGTAGTGGCCTGGGTATCAGAAACATAGCTCCACTTGTGCTACAAGCTTGTTGTGCAACTTGTGGCTGTTCTAAACTTGTGGCCCTTCTAAACTTCGCATTCCTCCCTGGGAGAGGAAATGTTAGGATGCACTATCTCTGTATTGCACAACTGCAGGGCGCTATTTACACTGCAGCCTGTATGGGGCTTCAGGGAGGCTCTGTTCCCACACACCACAGTGAGAATGACGTTCCCCTGGAATGAACGGTACATTGCTGAGGCCCAGGCTTGACTTCTAAATCAATGAATGGCTGTTGAGTACTCATTTTGTGCCCGATGATGAGGAAGCACATAGAAGGCAGAAGGCACAGTGCAATCCTTTGGAGGCTGGAGGGGGGAGATGGGTAACAGAGGTTAAACATTATTTCATGCGTGCGTTTGTGTACTCATTTCACAGACACGTGTAAAGAATCTGTTGAGTGCCAGAAATAGTGCCAGGCTAATCCATATTTTTTCTTCTAAACTCAGCTCAAACCCGATTCTTCTCATGAAGACCCAGTCCTTCCCTCAAAGAGCTCATGAGACTATGGAGGACAGACGGGAACTCGTGGTAAGTGTCGCGGTAGTGGTACGAGCCTGAGACATGGCAAAATTTAGCCTTCAGGGTCTTGGGATTATCGGATGTTTTACATTATTCCCATTTCTTTTCTCTCTGGGTGAGTAACTGAGGTATCAGTGGACTTCGGCTTAGAGCTGGGCAAGCGCTCTTAAGGATGGAAAGCTGAGTGACGTATAATGTGCTCTGTCAAGGGTTAGGAAAGTCAGACCGACTTGTAAGTAACACGAACCGACTTTGTTAAGGGCTTCGCAGTGTACTAGAGGATCCCGAGAGAGACAGAGGGCGAGACAGAGGGCGAGATCACAAGCATACACACGCACCCCTGGCTTGGAGAATCAGAAAGGCGTCCTCCCAGTCCCAGTCCCCCGCGATCGGCTTGCTCTCTGTTTCACACTTCGTAGCTCCCAGGACTCCGCCTTGATGGCTTGTCTCCCAGTTGTAATTACACATTATTTTTGCTGTTGGAATAATGTCTCTGCCACTAGATTGTAAGCCCTGGAAGGGTAGAGACTGTGTTCCTTTAGCTTACTGTGTTATCCGCCAGGTCTTAAACAGTGTCAGATTAGAGAACGTTCAGAAATATCCAATAAATGGATGAATGGGTGGGCAGTGATTAAGTAGAAATTGGAGTAGAGAAGGCTCTTTTGGGTGGAGGAAACTGTGTGAGTGATCGCCACGTAGAAGTGGCCCCTGTTAATCTTCAGAGACTGTATGTGGGTTGGTAATGGCAAACTGCGGCAGATCCTTTTACTCTGACTAGGGCTTATCTAGAGAAGCTGTGGCAGGTACACAGAGTGTGTCTAAGCTCTCCTTACTAAACTCAAGAAAGATTTGTCATCCCTGGTTTCTTTTAAGCTCTTCTTGAACTTAGTAGGTGCTCATTAAATATTTGGAAACAGAATGCGAACGTGGATGGATTTCCTGATGTTTTC
This sequence comes from Mustela nigripes, assembly GCF_022355385.1. NCBI lineage: Eukaryota > Metazoa > Chordata > Mammalia > Carnivora > Mustelidae > Mustela > Mustela nigripes. The sequence continues at coordinate 62,328,341 of NC_081563.1, forward strand.
TGTCCGACAACCTTTTGGAATAACAAGCCCTCATTGCCTACCCCGTGCCCCCTCCTGCTTCTCACTTAAGCCATGTCTTTATGCTGTGAGAAAAATGGTGCAATATGGGGGAAAAAAAAAACAGGGCATCTGGTTCACCAGATATGCATATGGCCACAACATATGGCCAACCCAGGGCATTTGACCATCGTGCTCATTAGGATGTGCCGGCAAACCGGATGCCGCACACGGTCCCTGTGTCTGTGTCGTTTTTCTCTCAGCATGTCGACCTGGTGTTAATCATCAGGGCACGCTTCCCTCTCCTGGGCAGACCACTTCCTCCACTCCTGCACTTCCATTTCCTTCTGAAATTCCCTCCATGTGAGTGCTGACTCTGCATGGGTTGGTGGCCTTCAAATCCGCAGTATGGTCTTACTCTACAGGTCCCACTAAAAACATCAGCAAACCACACGAACAGCAAAAAGCTGCAGTAGCAACTTCCAGTTTTTCAGGTGGTGGGAAAAAAAAAGCCAAGTCCGTTGGCATTACGCATTAAGGGAAATGTGTTTTTTTCCCTTTGTTTTCCGCCTTCTCCGAGAGTCTGGGATAATTAACTTGCATAGAAGAAAACTCAGCCCACCCTAGTCTCCTGATTTTCACTCAGATTTTCCAACTTCAGGAAGAGGAGGGACAGAGAGTGGAGCCCCACCCCCTACGCTGGCAAACCAAACAAAACAACCAGCAATTCAAAGGGCTGGGATAGAGAGTGGGTCCATATGGAGAAGCCAGTGGAGCTGCTCGTTCATTTTGTGTTAGATCGCTTTCCCCAAAAACCTCCCTGCTCCAACTTTCCCAGGCCCAGCTGACTCTGTTCCTCTCTCCCCACAGACCTCCACCAACCACTTCTCTAAGGAAATTCCATTTTTCAGTTTTTGTTGGCAATTGTTATACCTTTGTTTAGCACATTTGCATATTTCATTTTTGTCCAGGTTGCTCCTCTTCCGTTGCATTTCTAAAAATGAGAAATGAGATCAAAACTCACATTAACCTTGATGTCATCCCCTTTGCTTTTCGTTCATTGCTATTCTTTGTTTATCATCTTTCAGCAAATTTTCAATCCATATGACAATACTCCCATCGAAATCAATTAGAACCAGTTTCACAAAATAGACTTACTGATGCCCTCTGTCAATCTTCTCTTGAATTCCAGCTGTATACTGCTGATGCACACTCAATGATTGCTAAATACACATTATTCCTTTCATCTGCTGGTAACTATCAAAAAACGGTAACAAATTTGTCCGGAAAGGTTTATTCTCCACATAGTTCCCTTCTTTTCTTTCTTTCTAAGTATTGCTGACGATTTGATTGAACTCAAAAGAGTTACAGATTTTTCTCATTTAATACCCACTCCATTATTTCAAGGCAGGAAAAGTGCAGATTTTTTTTTCTTTTAAATAGTTTTATAGACAAAGTGAAAGATTTTTCATTCTTGCTTCAAATTCATTGTGAAAACAGAAGGCAGTTTTCCCAGATGGAAATCTGTCATATCATTATGGAAATGTCAGATTTCCACCCAGGGCATATTGACAAAAAGCCATGGTTTTTGCCCAGGGGGTGGAATTTCACAAATTTTCCCAAGAAGAGCTGCACTCCCTGGTAGAAGACAGAGGCAATTTCTTTCCCCATTTCAGATTTGCGAGACTGAGCTCTAAGAGATTGGTTTCAGGCAAATACCCAAAGAGGAGAAAAGAAGATTTTCGCATCTCCATTACTGGCCAGAGCAGCTTGGCTCTCCTTCATGAGTCAGTCCTGACTGCATTTACTTTGGTGTTAGAGCTACCCTGAGCTGTAGCTCTACTGGCGCTGTCACATGAAATGGGTGTGTCACATTATAGAAAGGAGAAGAGATTTCATTCTTTGACTTACCTGATTCTGCCATGTAACTACCTCCCTTTTCATTAATAGATATGTTCTTCTTAAAGTCTCTCTTAATTTTCGTAATTGTCTTCCCCCCCTTCCCTGGAAATGGAGCATTTTGAACCTCCGTTAGTGGAGTATTCATGCATGCATTAGAAATATTAGCAAATCATGTCCATATTAATGAATGATAGCACATTTAGAGGAAAATAAAACAATCCCCCAAACATTTTGATACATTTATAGTCATCAGAATCTCACGCTTTAAACAGATGAAAGAGATTTGTGAGTGGCATAAGTCACGGCAGAAATAGCCGTGGGACATGAGTTACTCTATTCTATTACGTAAAAGTCTCACTGCTTTGTATAATAGCCCTGTAGATTAGCAAGTACAATGCAAAGGATCTAAATATTTTTCTTAAATAAAGATCTGCTGTTCTCAACAAAAAAGCTCCTCCAAAGATTATGCTAGTATAGGTACTTGGCTCCATTAATATAAATGACTCTGATGTATATTTTTTCCTAGCAGAAATACCTGCATTAAAAAAAAAATGCAGCAATAACTTCAAACTTCAAAGGTCTAAACTTCAAAAGGTTTCTTGCATTCTGCTTGATGGGACAGCATCTTATGCACACATGCTTTTTTCCCTGCTAAATGCCTTAATAATGAGCTTGGGTTCAGATTTTGTGAATCGGAGCCAAGTAACTCTATTTTATTATATTTGCTGGGAAATGAACTAGCTCAGGGTAATTAGGAAAGCAATTTTATTAGCTTCTATTTCATAAAGATTGTTTTTTAATCAGAGTCAGAACTTACTAGAAATGATTCTGTGCTCATTGCTCGGGTCTCAGGAAATGAAGTGGGGCACCATAGGTCCTAACCCACAGTAAAACCAATGTGATGAAGACAGAAGCTTTGCTCTTAATCTCTAACAATGCTGTAAAAATAAACCCAATCTGATGGCATTATAAATAAAAGAGTCATGGCTAATGATTACCTGTGTCTAGTTTGTTATAGACTAGAGCCACGATAACTGAAGGAGTTAAAAGCTTTCTTTTAATTGACCAGCGAGTCTTAGATTCGAGTTGTGCACAATCCTGGTGTCTGCGCTGGGAGGGACAGGGAGGAAGAAAAGTAAAAACACTGGGTTAGGTGAATGTGTCTTCAAGAGACAAATGGGAGAAGGAATTGGGACTGATAGTGTATTTAGATAATGTAGTGCGGCTGTGGGAAAGACAAATGTTCTACTGAGGCACACAGCATATGAGGGGAGGTGTTGCTTATAGGAAAATGGAGCTCCTGTAATCATGCCTCTCCTGGCAGCCACTTATGGAGCACGGCACACTGTTTGGGGCACCTCATTATAAAGAGAACATCAATACTGTAAATTAGAGAGAACTCAGAGAAGGGTGACAAAAAAGATAAAAGGATTAGAAGAGGTGACCTATAAAGAAAGGTTAAAGGAGCATAACATTTAAAGCTTTCAGGAAGAGGAGCTAGAGAGAGGGAAGCCTATGCTAACTGTCTACAAATATTTGAGCAATAATAATTTTAAGGAAAGAAGAGGATTGCTTGCGGTGGTTGAGAATGGTCTAATAAGAAGTAACGGCTTGAAACAAGGAAAGGGGAAAATGTCGGTTAGGAGACATTAGGAAAAATTTCTTCCCAGTAAGGGCAATTAGGCACCGAAGTGAACTGCCCGAGGAGGTGGCTGAGGCCCCATCACTGCAAGTGTCCTGGGGATTCCAGGGGACCTTGCAGACTCAGGGAGCTCCCAAGACAGGAGAGAAAGCCCACCTTTTCTGAAGACATTCCAGTACAGGAGAATGGGGCTGGCACAGCCCGGAGGCCTCTCCCAGTGGCCCCAACTGTAATTTCAATCCTGTACATGTGTGGCGGGTGGGGGCAGGAGAAAAGGAGAAAAAGGAGAAAAGCCTATCCAGGGAGGGGGGAAATACCTTTCCGAAAGCTGTTCTTTTCTGCTGTGGGTCATTAGTGTTGGTGTTCCTCATTTCCCTTTACGGTCATCAAGGCATTTACATACATCATCGTACAACACCTCCAGAAGTCAGAGCTAAAGTGGAAAAGGGAGGAATGCCTCTGACAAGGGAGCCCATTTAAGAATGAATGGTGTGAGGTTGTGTGCATCAGTTTCTGTTGTGCAAGCAAAGGGAAATAGAGAAAATTGCCATGTTTTATCATGTCGGATGAGCTGGAATAGGTGACACTGTGATCAGGTGTGCATGCATAATCACTCCCCCAAATAATCGCCATGTGGAATAATTTCCCCCCAAATCTTGCAGCTTCAACTTATTCTCTGCGAGTGACTCATAAATCTTGGCCTTGAACGTGAATCAAGATTCCGAGCTGCAGGCTCAGGGGTTTGTTGGATTTATTCAACTTTAGTCTTTATTTATAGACATAAAAGTGTATTATTGGTTGTAACATCCAAACAAAAGAAAACAGATTGTAAGCATCCATTAATGTTTTCCCAAAAGGGAAATCGTGCGTTTCTCTCGGGTCTTTCATTCTCTCCTTTGTAATATTAAGATGATGTCATAAACTCGTAATTACTTTGTGATGTTCTTGTGCAGTTTATATCTGTTGGTTCAGAGACGCAAATTCCCTTTCTGATCAGAATGCAGCTAACAGTATGAGCAGGTGGAAGATAAGTCTTCAGTGGCCTGCGATTTAGAAACCTCTGAAGTTTTGAATGCATACTGTTGAAACTGTGCGCTGGGAGGGGAAAGATGCTTTTGAACAATCTAGGGTCTTATGCTATGTACGTGAGATGAGATGTTAATTTACTGGAACAGTTACTCTTTCTACCAAAAAAGAAAATTATTTTGGCTAATGAAAGTGGAGGCTATGAAAAAATATTATTATATTTTTATCAGGTGGGAATTTTTCATTCATTAATCATTTCCAGGAAAGCAAAAATACTTTAAAAGAAGGGGTTTTATTTGTACTCGTCGTTTTAGATAAGTTTGGCTTTCAAGGACCTGTGATACTGGGAAAAACTGAAAACAGGAAACATAGGTCTGTGAGAGAGAAATTGATCACAAGATGGTGACTTTCTCTTTTCTTGACCAATCTTTGTTCCTTTACTCTCAGCTCATCTCTTCAATTCTGCAAGAAAGAGGCCATAAAGTATCCATTTCCAAGTCCTCTTTCAGCCTTGCTCAGATTTCTTATTGCTCATTGCTAACCATTTTAATTTCTGACCTCTTCTGCTCCACTAGTTATAGACCCATTCACTGACCCTCTAGGATTTCCAACTCGGTGATTTATGTCCTTGCCATATTCATGTGAAGTGCCAGCATCAACCTCACAGAGAGGGAGAGAGAGAAAGAGAAAGAGAGAGGGTGGGAGGAAGGGAGAGAGAGAAAGAGAGAAATGCTTTTCGACCATTCTCCTGCTTGGTGCTAAAACAACTTTTCTTTCCATGTCTCTTCCCCTAGAATCTTAATACTGATCTTGATGCTGACAATTTTAGATGTCCCCAGCAATGTCCCTCCCCATCCCTAAAAAAAGAGAAAAGAACTCCTCTTTGGGTTTTAATTGCCGGAGCTATTATAGACTGAGAATCAATGTTCTCTGGAGTGGTGAAGTTTGGGGCAGGATGGAATGAGAGGTGATCCTACAGTCTGTAATCTGATCGATGAAACTACCGACTGCTGCGACAGTCAGGGACGTTGCTCCTCGATGGGGAAGTACAGTCTTTTCACCTTTACTGTCAAGCTTTTGAGGGTCGTGGAGCCATCTGTTAGAAGGAGCTGAGCCACTCTTACGTAGTATATGCCTGCTCTGGTCTTGTAATTTGACAAGTAGAACAGCAAATGTGAGTGCCATGTGCCCTCCTCAGCCGAATCATTTGCTTTCAAGGTTGAGTTAAAGGTTATCTGGCTTGAGATCTTTGTTTTGCCAGTTTTGTATATATTGCTTTCTGTATCTTTTTCTCACCTGTATGTTTAAGTTTTCAGCCCTTTCCCCCATTCTTTGCATTTTTGCAAATTGTAGGTCTCCAGCAGACACCACTTCTCATGTGAACCCTGCTGGAGGATCAAACTTTCTCTCTCTCCCTCCAAGGCACGTGTTGTGTGTTAACGCTGTTCAGAATTGTGTATGGATGCAGACTAGCGAGCCTCTTTGTCAGGATACAGACGTGCCCCATGCGTCGATCCCGTTTAGTTATTAGATTCTGAAAACTTAATCATACACTCTAAGAAAAGGCTTTGATAAAGAATTTTACTCCTGAATGTTCATTTAAGATTTAGACTTGACATATTAACGCCAAATTTAAAATTGTGTCCTCTTCATTGCAGTCCTCTGTAGTTACAAGGTTCTAATAAATATTATGTCCTCCCATCATGCAATTAAAATTTTCCACCTCATTTCACAATGCAAAACATTCGCATGTTGTCAATCATTTTGAAACATGATTTTTTGACATCATATAATTTCACTTCATTTTTTCAGACAGACATCACACTAGGAAATTATTTAAGAAAGAATCCTATTATATCTTTATTTTTCCACCAAATTTCACCTTCAAACGCAGTCATTTGTGTACATTTCAGTAATTTCAACAGTAAACTTGCAAGGAGAGGGAATGGCAACTCTTCAGGCAGACGTTTGCATATGGGCTTTGCCACTCTTGCAAGGCTGTGGCTCAGTTGTGGGCACCCAGTTAGAAAACACGGTTTTAGCCACGGGTAGTTTACAAGTCTTGCTTCACAAAGTGAAAAGGTTGCTGCTTGAAACAGCTACCACCTGGGAAGCTGGGAGAAAAACATGCATGCGCTTTTGAACTTTCCTCTGTTTAATAACTAGCAGACACTAATGATTTGCCAAACATCCTGATTTAAAATGGTGGTAGTCAAAAGCAAGGCTGCCTGCTGGTTGTCAGGTAGCCCACCTGTTCTCCAAACCAAAGTTCCCCTGACCTGTGCCCAGCGCAAAGCTGTTATCCTTTAAACCACGGCTAGATGTGCACGTACACCTCATTGGTTTCTCTAGCTAGCATTCTGGTCTGCCGTCAGAGAGAAGCTTCTTACTGGAAGCTCCATGTTGCCTTTTTCTATAAAGGAAGATCCTTGGGGAGTGATCTCATACACGGTCTTTGGGAAGGTTAGGGTGGGAGGTGGGATAGGGAGAATGAGGGCTCATCTTGTCTGAGCAGCAAGGAAGAGTTAATGGTGACATGTTGACCAAGACATGCTCAGTTCAGTATAAGACAAGTATTGCTGCTTAGTTTTTTTTGTTTTTTGTTTTTTTTAAAGAGTGGGGTTGGTTTTTCTAGAAAGATCAACCAACCACATTATGTAGGACCTGGTGTTGTTTCTGTGAGAGGAAAAGTAGAAAACAGCCAGTGGTTGAGGTTGGGAAAGATACGACCTTGGGAAAGCAGTGTTGAAATTGTGTCTGTAGTCTCTGGTAGGGTGAGCAGAGGTGGTTTTGGTTAAAACCGAGGACTGTGAGGAATTGGGAGAGAACATTATTTTAGTGTGCCCTAAAGTAAGAAAATGAGTGGAAGAGTTTATGAAGTATCAGTTTGGTTATCATTTGTTAGCATAAGTAAGTTAATTTAGTTAGCACACTTAGGATAGTCAAAGCCACATGGCCTTTGCAATGGGCCAGCTTACTATTTCCATGTAACGCCAAGAACATGGAAGCTGCTAGGCCTAGGCTCTTTCTTCATGTTCTGCTCCTGTTTGTTTAAGATACTCTAGGCTTATTTAGATACTGTACTGTAGACATCAATGAATATATCAGAATAAAACATTCTATAGTATAGGAGGGAATTCTTCGAAGATAATTCTCTCTAGTACTGAGTGTTATATTGAAGTGATTGTGGTTAGGAGTTTATTAGCAGTTAATCTGTGAAAGCACTTGTATGGAGTGAGATTTTATGGCACATTTTTGAATGCCTACTATGTACTCTGTTTTGCAAACATTATGTCATACCAACCCAACAAAATTGGTACTATTATCTCCCTTTTACTGATCTGAAATCTAAGACTCACACTACGTCATACGGCTAATAATGTGGCAGAGCTCAAATCAAATCTTCTATACCCTAAATGTTTGTTCAATGAATGTTGACAATTAAATCCATACCATATTCACTTACGGATATTCATCCATGCTTATTCATTAATTATACACACACGTCAGAATGCCCAACTGTTTTTGTTGTTGTTTTGATGGATGATTAGTAAACTGGAAGGAGATCCTTCATGATAGGCGAGAGCATCTTTATTTTAAATGAAGTCCTTTGTAATACTCTCTAAGTGCCAATCCAGAGATTTTGTATCCAGAGACTAGGGGATGCTTAACTTTGTTCTCTCAAGCCAGTTGTGCTACAGATGAAGAAGGTTGTTAGCATTCGTCATCCGTGGTGATTTTTGTCTCCCTCTCTGGGTTGACATAGTGCCCATCACTTTGCTACCAAAGTGTATTGACATGTTTGCTAACTTCTCATAAAACAGTACTGGGAGAGTAGTCCCTTCCTCTCAGCTGTTCAACGCCCAGCTCACAGATAACCATTTAATTTTCTCAATATTGCAAGTCCTTCAATATCTGAACTCCTGTGTTGTTTATACTTGTCCAACTTTCATGCAATGAAATTCTTCATTTCATGACGGTGAAGCCAGCAGCCCCTTAAACCACATTAAGATACATTGAAGAGTTTGTGCCATGGCGTGCCCACTACTTACCACTTGTTCTAGGAATTACTTGATACAAGGAAGAGCATGTACATGAATAAGCTAACAAAAAAACAAAAAAAGGTAGGTGTTTTTAAAAGGCTTCATGGGCATCTCCTGAAACCCATGTGTACCAGTAGGGCAGTGGTGGCCTTAGCCTGCAAATTGACATCAATGTCCGCTTCCTGTTCCCCATATCATAGTAATGCAGATCCTCGTTTCCCTATTTCACATTCCTGGGAGAAAGAACAGGCTGCATCCCAGGTCACCTATCCACTTCTAGTCTAAGCAGTTGTAGTGGGGGAGGGTGGTCGGACAGGAGGGACCCCGCATGCTGAGCTAATTCCTCAGAATGCTGGGAAGGTCTCTGAAGGACTGAATTAGTGGGTAGAGAGGTTTGTCTTTCTAGAGTCATCTACACTGGATCCTTGAACAACATGGATTTGAATGGTGTGGGTCTACTTATACAGATTTTCTTTCAGTATGGTATAGTGAATGTATTTCTTCATATGACTTTCTTAACACTTTTTCTAGCTTACTTTATTGTAAGAATACAGTATATAATATAAGATACAAATGTGTGTTGCTCAATTGTTTATGTCATTATTAGGGCTCCCAGTCAATAGTAAACTATTATTAGTAGTTATATTTGCAAGAATCAAAAGTTATACGAGGATTTTGGACTGTGCAGGGGGTTGATGCCTCCAAACCCTGTGCTGTTCAAGGGCCGACCATATAGTGAGGACTGTGGGAGGAAAAGTGGACTTAACTATGTACATTGACGAGTGTTTAAGTCAACAAACCAAAGAGAGAAAAACTGAATTCTCATACAGAAAACACTGCTTTGGACATTTTTAGATAGCAGTACTTCTGCAGCACAGTATGGAAACAGTAGTACCTGGATTTAGATCTAAAGTCAAGAATCTCCATTCTTTCTCTACTGAAATCACAGAGTGTTTCTTGGAGGTTTCATTTCTGTTTCCACATGCAAGGCCCTTTGTTGGAATCCGGGGAAGAGAGAAATTTAAATTCAGCCAAATATCCTCTCCCCCTTGATGGTCCCGCTCTCCCAACCCTAGCATACATCGGAGAATCACCTTTCTCCTTGCTTCTCCATGTGCTTTTCATATGAGGACACAGCCCCTACTGTAGTATTTTTGGCTTTGTGCACATGGCCCCATGAGTCTTGAAGGCCCCTGAAAAGTTTAGCCAGCTATTCAGATATTTCTGTCATGCTGATTGTGTGGGTCATAATGAGGGTTTCTAATTATTCTGAGTAGATTTCTATGATTTGCTGAGGAAAGGTTAAATTATAGTCAATCTCAGGGACGTTTTGATTGGAGGGCAGTTTCTCTAAGTGCTGGGAGCTCCCTCCTCCTCCTCTCGGTAGCACCGTCATGGTCTGGTCCAGAGTAACTTCACTCAGTTCACTTGCTGTTTTGCCAGACTTCTGTGGTACCCTGGCAGCCAGCTGATCTTTGGTGAGATAACAGCATCCGTATTTGAACAGGCTGAGACATCAAGTCTCTTCCTGTCATTTTAAGGTTCCAAGCAGAATTGTTATGCCATCACAGGGTGACCAGTATAGCCTACCAGGTAAGAGATATGATCCCACTTCTGATATCCTTTTGCATAGCTCCTTTGCCAGAAGTGCTTTTCACACATGTTGCTGGCCCTCAAATATGGGGCAGAGGGTTTACAAAGGGCTGATCTCTCCAAAAGTACTTCACTCTCCAGCTGGAGACAGACATGCTTAAAGGAGCTTGAGGTACTGTGTTCTAGTTCTAGTGACCGTGAGTTCTAACACATAACACTTTTGTGTTTTCCCCACTTCCTGAAAACTATTTAAGAACCTTATCTCTATCCTTGGGCTCTGTAAGAGACCTAACCTTGAGGGGAAGCTGAAGAAACCGTGTCCATGGACACTCTCAAATTGTTCCACTAGTTAAAATAGAAGAATGTAATGAATCCAAGCTTGAATGCAATCATACAATAATTGAATCACTTGAAAGAGTTGCTGGTTCCCGATTTCTTGTCCTTTGAAGGCCTTTGCCTACACATGTAGGCAAAAGAGACCAATAGCTCTGAGTCACTGTTCCTTTCAGAGCTATGTAACGTAACACAAATAACAACATTTTAAAGTAAGCCATGTTAGACTCTGTTCAAGTTAGCTTCACCAGGACCATCTCAAATAATTCTAGAAACCACCTTTCAAGGTCGATATTTTCATTATCCCAGTTTTAAAGATAAATAAACTGAGGTTCAGAGCAGTTAAGTAACTTGCCTAACAGTCACAAAGCATGAAATATATTCCTTTCATATATGAGGTTTTGAACCCATCGTGAGTTTGGACTTTGTGTTTGGAACGCCCAGTGACTTGTAATGTGAGCATTTAAAGGGCATGACCGAAGTGCCTTTCCCTCATAAATTCCCTTCCAGGCATACCTCGGTTCTCTTCCTCAGATACCACACCTAATAACGCTTTGAAAACTATTTCTTATGTGTGGTTTTGAAAATAAAGAAACAATGGCAAAGGGACAAGATCAAGAAGAGAAGAGAAAGTTTAGAGCTGGGGAGGGAAGGATGAATAGGAGGAGCACAGAGGATTTTTAGGATTTTAGTATTTTAGCAAAAATATTCTGTACGATGCTGCAGTGATGGCTATATGCCATCACACATTTCTCCAAACCCACAGCACGTGCAGCACTGACCGGGAACCCTGATGTAAACGGCGGGCGCTGGGGATGACACTGCCCCACTGTAGGCACATCAGTTGGGACCAGTGTACCGCTCTGCTGAGGGACGTCGATAACGGGGAAGGCCGTGTGTGTGTGAGGGCAGGGTATATGGGACATCTCTGGCTCTTCTGAAGAATTTTGCTCTGAACCTAAAATTGCTGTAAAAAAGTAAGGTTAAAAAAAAAAAAAAAAGCAAGGAGGATAATGTGGGAGAGGTGTTAAGAAGCTTGTTGTTGATGATTTTTTAAAGAAGGAAAGTGGGAGAGAAGGGGCACGCGGCTTCCCTGTTTGGAAATGCTCATCTGTTTTTAGCAGCTACTTTCTTTGCGAAGGTGCCCCATAGATGACAAAAAGCAGGTCATCAGAGAATAGGCACCAGGAAAGACTGAGGGGAAAGGCCCTTCCAAATGTGGGACAATAAACTTTGCATGGGTTTTCCATTCAGCGGTGTTCAATGAGTTCTCTTACTGGAGAGATTGAGAGACAGAGGCTGGCCTCTCAGGCAAGAATCGGGAATCAGAAGACTCTGGGTCCATCTTTGCCTCTCCAAATAAGACTACTGGGCCTGGCAGTGGAGAAGCCAAGGTAGGACTCTGCCATGGGGAGAAGTTTTAATGGGAGCAGTTGGGTAAAACCTAGTCACATAATCAGACAGTGATCAGATGAGTGGTCTGAATATAAGTATGGAATTCCAGGAGGTGAGTGCCCTGTGTGAACCCCATCCACTTCCTAACCCTCTCGCCTGCATTTCTCCCTTAGTTCTTGTTGTCTTGGATCACCCCAGACATTTTACTGATTTAGGTTATTTATTATTTAGCTTCTTCCTCTGTAGAATGTAAGCTCCATAGGGGCAGGGAATTTTGAATATTTAGATCCCATTTTAGGGGTCTTCTTAGGTGCTCAGTAAATACTATCGAAGGAATGAATGCTGGCATTGGACATCCAGTAGGACAGTCTGGCCAGGAGGCCCAGCCTTTGTCTTTCTGTTCACAATAGCCATTGTCTCTCATTGTCTCTACATCAGCTCTTTTATGGCTGGGGGCTAGCTGGATAGGCTTTTTTCATTTTTGTCCTGGTCTCTCTCTCTCTCTTTTTCTGTCCTCTATACCATATTCTATTCAGTGTTCCCCACTGGCATTTGGGGCAAGTTCCTCTGCAAAATCTTTATGCTAAGTCACGATGTAGTGGGAGGAAGGAGCGGGTGACAGCCCAGAGTAGACAAGGTGATTAGCCACTTGTCCAAGGAGGCAGGTGGTTGAAGAGCATCCTGGTGTCAGGAAGGCTGACCTCAGGGGGTGTACCCATTCTTGTCTGGGTCCATAGGACTAAGTTACCTGGGCAGAGAGTAAGACATTAGTCCACATCCACACTAGGTTTTTAGATGAAATGTTTTGCTTTTTATGGGAAAGACAATTTCATAACCTCCCTTAATAATATTTCCTGGTTAAATACCTTATGTATGTTTATACTTACTGATTTAATAAACACTTCTGTAATGTCTATTATGTGCCAGGCACTGTTCTGAATCATTAAAAAATAAATATTAAGGCATCTAGAAGTAAGTACTAGTCTTACCGGCTCCCTCCCACCATATTATTATAATGAAGAGCTAGGTGCAAGGAGAGGTTAAGTAACTTGCTTGAGACTGAGAGGTAGTAGTGGCAGAGCTGAAATTTGTGCTTGCATACCCACATCTGGCTCCAGAGTCAACACTTTTATCTACTAATTAGGCTACATCTCCAATATTTACTAATAGTTTTGAAGTATTAGTTATGGTCTCATTAAAAAATCGTCCATAATTCTCTAGATCTTTGCAACGGAGATGGTAAAAACTCACAGAGGAAGATAGGCAGCTATTCTGACTTCAAAGAAAACAAATTTTCTGATCCGATTTGTTTTGTTTTAATGCATTGATTATCTGGCCTGTAAATATGCATACATAGATATTAGCTATATATAAACATACATAGATCTGAATATCTACATATATATATATATATTCAAATGCTACGTGAATATATTGTGCCTAATCCATACAGAGCTTCATCAATATTTCTTCTTTATTCTCCTTTATGCCAGCAGCTTTCTTTATGCATTTCCATTTTCCACATTTTTCAGAGTGATTGGATTAGGTTGCATACACCTCTCCTGATATATTAAGTGCATACAATCTGCATCCACACGTATTGGGTCTATAGTTATGATCTATCATTTCAAAAATCCACATGTTAAAAAAGAGCAGAACAGGGGCTTGAGTGCTATGAAGTATTAGGTCCAAAGAACCCCCTGCCATTTATCTTCTCACTAATGCAGAGACTAACAAGACCCCAGAGTTTCTGTCTCATTGGCAGATCCTTTGTCCTACTGAAACCACACACACACATACACACACGCACACGCACACGCACACACACACATACCCATACTCGCTCACATCTGCTTTATTTATCTAAGAGAATTAACCCATTTCATAATGAGTTAGTTACTGCATAGTCATGTAGAAGGAGGATATCTAAGGAGTGGGCCGTTTCTGAAATTTCTACAGGGGATGTGGTACCAGCACAAGTGTCAATCAGATTGTTGAGCTTTGGCCCCAGGACAGTTTGGGGAAAATCTAGGTACAGAAATGGTTGGGCAAGACATCATTTTTAACTTATAATTGCTTCCACCTGATGTTGTCTCTCTCTCCATATTGTTTCCTTTTTATGACCTTTAGCATTAAATATTTCCAATGTCTAAAGGTGCCGCTGCTAGATTGTGCCCATTTATTTTTTCCTCTCCTTTCTTACAAATATGATAAGGCAGCCTTTCTTGTTTGACTTTATGGAAATTGGTCTTCTGCTTTGGACTCAGGCCATGCTTGTTGCAGTATAATTTCCTGGCTGATGGTGTCTCACTGTGCTTACTTTCTGGACACCCCCATGCTTGTGTTGGGCCCACAGATTCATTTTTCCTGCTTATCTCAGTGGATTTCTGCTATCGTGTGTGCTCACATCTCTGAGCCTACATTCACTTGACTTCTGTCTTCCCTTGAAGTCCACCGCTCAGAACTTCTGAGTCCCTGTCCTCTGCTTGTGAGATTTCATGACTGGTTTAAGGTTGAATCTACAAGTAGAACAAAACTACCAATCCCTTCCATATGTTTTAGATAAATTCATGAGAAAAAGTCAATTTGTTTGAATTAGTTTGTTCAAATGGAAAAATCTTACGTCCTTTGTGAACATGATGTTATTCACTGGGTATCTTAGTTGCTAGTTATTTATGCTGATAAAGTCTACAAAGCCCCAGCACCCAGATTTGGTCAGTTATCTTTGTCTGTACAATTCCCCAAATAAGGATACTCTTCCATACACATAAATCCTGATGGCTAACATCATGGACCAAACATCCTGATTATTTTGTGAATTTTTTGGAATGCTTCCCAGTAGGTATCTCTTTGAGTTTGCTTTATTGATGTATAACAAAGTTTCATTTGCTTGCAGGTTTTGATTTTAAAAAGAAAAGCTAATGAATGTTGGATCACATTCTTTAGCGAAGGTAATAAGCCTCGCATATATATATAAAAAGCTACCGCCCTCTGATTGTCAAAGTTTACTTCTTTCTTTTCAGATTCTTCTTTGTATTGTTTTACAATCTAGGTATATCTGTTTAACATGAAATGCAGAAAATGACAGGGCTCAGACAGCTACTGCATCCAGTGACAAAGATTACTGTCATCCTGGCTCATCAGTTAATTCATCATTGGCAATGGTCCATTCCATTTCCTGGTAGCCTAGCAACAGCCAATGGCGGGGAGGGCTCTTTGCCATGTGACAATGGGATGTGGTACTTTCCAGAATGCTTTTACATAAAAATAGGATGATAATTTATAAATTTACATTTTTATTTTAATAAATGGGAATATTTGGTTTTAGGGGTTGACATTCAAAAGGGAGACAATTTTATTTTGCAGACCATGACTTTAAAGTGCTGGACTAGTGACTTGATAACAGAAAAGGAGCTATCAATTTCACATAAAAACAGGGGTTTAAAGTTGAGCCTGTGAATGCCTTACTTTACCTTAGAATGAATGATATTCCCCCCACAGAGTAACTATAAAAAATACAATTAAATGAGAGCTGTTCTTATATCTTACACACACACGCACACACACATATCTTAGGATTTTGAGTCTGAACTTTGGCTCCTAATTTTCTCTATCACTGGATAGAGAAAAAGCAAAGAGATCCATGAGCAACAACAATTACTGTTGTCCTCAATATTAAAAAAAAAAAAAAAAAAAAAAATCTTTCAGTTTCTCACAGTCCTAACCCTCTACTGATGATTCATGGTTCGGCAACTCATTTGAAAATCTGCTCATTTGTTTTCACTGATTGAACTCCCCGATTGTTAGTGTGTATAAATGTGTTAGCTACTTTTGAAGCCATCTTCTGTTAAAGAATTGATAGAAAATCCTATTTAAATGTCATAATGCTTTTTCTCTTGTTATGACAGTATCATTGAGTAAATAGTTTTATTTGAGTGCTATAGTTAAGAAAATCTATAATCACCTTCTCATAAATCTTTTTTAAAATCTATATTTAGCCCCATCTGCAGAGATAGGAGTGGAAAATAGGCGACTACCTGAGACATGAATTCCGTTAAATATTAAAGAGAGCTCATCAATGATTTTATTAGTCTCTGAGCTCAGTAAAGGCCTCACTGACATCTAAAGTATAATGATTTTTTTTAAATATATTTAAAGCCTTGCACTGCACCTTTAAATATTGAACAATATTGAAAAATATTGAAGCTCTTTTTTTGTATATTAGCTTTAGGCAGAACTGTTGTATGATTTCCACTCCTTTCATGACATTGTAATGATGTTACCACATACAACTTTATCTTGCATGAAAAGGTGAAGTCATGAGTGATTTCTCCAATTTAAAAGCACTCAACCCTCACAGTGCTAGAAATGAATATTTTGCATATATTCATGCAACAATGATTCAATTTAAGATTTCTATTTTCAAACATTGCTTGAAACCTTCACTGTGTTAGTAGTAAAATTGCCAAAATGTGTAATAAGATTTATTATAGATGAGTAGCATTTTATTTAGTATTTCATGTTAACACGCTTTTAGGGTTACCTGGTTTAGCAGGAGAATTCATCTTTCCTTTCTAATCAGAGATAACATTTTATTGTATTTTAAAAAATATTCTTCCCATACACATATATATTGTGGCACAAACTAAATTTTCTCTTGCTGGCAACACAAACCCAAACATTGCTCATGTCAAAGCTCAGTGTACCCTCACACAAAGATGCTCTGATTTTAAAAAAAAGAGAGAGAAGAAGAAAGACTTCCCTTTCTCTCTTGTAATCACTGTCCCTTCTCTCCAGAATAGCTGGTAAGCCCTTTTGCTGTATATCCTTAAAATGGGTTCAGACTTTTGCTGCAGATTTGCCCCTTTATAGGGGTCTTGTTGCATTCTGGTTTATACTGTGTAGATGCTTCATGGTGTAGCAGCATAAAAATGTCTAACATTATAAGTTTCCTAGAAGCCACGTCACGCATATGTTACAGGCACAAGAAGTATAGGTTTGGCGGGAGCTCTTACTTGAGGGGCTGTGTTTTTGAAAGAGGCTTGCACAGATGGAAGGGATGTATGGAAACGTGCTTACCTGTGGGCTTATGGATGAGCGACCGGGCAGGTGTGTAACTGTTTCATGACTATACCTGGGATTGTCACAGGGGAGGTGTGAGAAGGTATAAACTCTTACTATTTCTGTGTTCATTATGTGGCTTAGGCCCATAAGTCTTCTTTCCATTCCAGATTTTCAGTCATTTCAGCAGTGAAAGAGGGAGCCTTCCACAGACCTATTATGTAGGCAATAAAGGAATGTTCTTCCTCCCAAGGTGTATTGATAAAGGGTACATGTACACACACATGCAGTCATGGAAATACACACACAGAACAAGGCTCTGAGAAGGTGGGTTAGCTTATATATGAAATACAAAAACAAAAAACCACTTATGCACAAAGCGCATAGTTCTCCATCCAGGAAGGAAATACTAACTTGATTTTCATTTAGCAGAGACCTGTAGTTGTTAACAACCAACCCCGTTTGTTGGTGCAGAGCCACTCACAGATGACACATACATACAAATGGGATTTTTTTTTTTTTTTTTTTTTGGTTACCTTAAATTTTATAGTTAAAAATGTTACTGGCAACTGGAAATGCAACATGCTGGTTAGAAGCTTGTTCTGCATTTTGGGGAGGGAAAGAGAGTGGTGATCTTATTAGGCCCCCGGGTGGGCCAAATTTTCCTAATTACATGGAAATCAGAGGCAGCCCCTAGACTGGTCTCTTACCTGCATGGAGTAAACACTCCCCTGTTGTCACTAATGTCCTATAAATCATGTTAAAGAGAAGCATAATTAACATTTTTTATCAAATCAGGTTTCAAAGTCATGAGGTGCTTGAGTGAATAAAGCCCCATTTCAGCATCAGCAGGGAACAGATTCTCCAGAGAAGGCTGAGGATGGTCTGCACTCATCTACCCTACCCTTTGGATACTCATCCGAGGCAAAGGAAGTCTGGAGGAGAAAATCCTAGCAACATATGACATTCAGTTTCATGGGTCGGAGTTCATCAAGAAGGCAAAGGGCATGGGGTAGAGAGGGGATAAGGCAACCCTATGTCTGAGAAAAGTGAGCAAATTTATTTTTCCAGTCCGATAAAAGGGTATCCTTTCATGGCCAAATTGATTCTGCTTGTCTATTAAACCGTTTAAAGAGGATAATATTCCTAGTTAATGGACAGGTGGTTTTGCAAAAATCATTTCCATCTTCACTTTTTATGTATTTTGAGAAATTTTCTAACCAGTTGCCAAAGGCTAATTAGAACTCAAGCTCATCTGGAGGTGGGTGCCCAAGTGGAAGAGTTGGAATGTATTTCAAAAATTTCTAGCCTCCAGGATAGCATCCATATAGAACCCTAGAACTCTTGTCACAGGAGAAGGTGTTTTTCTTTTTTTCAATGGCAAGAGACTTTAGTTGCAAATCTCCATGGAAGTTACTAGTAAACTTGCATTCACACCAAGTTATAAGCGGTTGATAACAATGTCTTGGTGAAGGGAGTAAACAAGGGATGGAAAAAAAAAGAAAAAAAAGTTGCTCTGGATGCCCAACTAGGGCAGTGCAAGGAAGCAGAGTGGAATAGAGGAGATTGTGTGACATGTAATCTTCTACCTAAATGTCATAGTTTTAATCTGGGTTTGGCTCTGGCTCTGCAAAGATCTCAGTAAGCATCAGTGACAGCAGAAGCAGAGGTGGTAATGGAGGGCCCCTGCTCCCGAGACCAGTGTCCGCACGACAACATGTCCCATGTAACTGGAGAAAGAAATTTTCCCTCAGTCCCCCCATTGGCTTTGGTACTCAGGGAGAAATGGGCTCTGGCACCAGCGGTGGTGGGAGCCTGGGATTAGGGTCTATGGCTTTTCCAGCACTCCTGCTGGCTCCTCCCATCAGAAAGATCCCTGGGTTTGCCTCCTCCCAATATCCCATCAGTAAATGCTGGCTTTATCCCTGCTGCATTGGGTAGCTTCTGAGAGGAAGTGATCCTCTCCACTTCCAACTCCATCAGCTGGGTGTGTGGGCTTGGGGAGGAGGGAGGATGGATATGCCTGAAGCTAGGTTATGCTAAAATTCCTTATTTAAATAAACAAATACAGTAGTAAGAGTCCAGGAGCTATGTGTTCTCCAGGAAAGAAGTGCATTTTCTACTAAGGTAATACAGATTACATGGGTGTTGAGGTATACTCATAAGAACCGTGGGTTCTGGATATTCTTTTCAAGAAAATGAATTTTTTAATAGATCTTCTTTATTTTATTTTAGAGAGGAAGAGTGATGGGTGGGGGCAGAGGGAGAGGGAGAGAGAGGATCTCAGGCAGACTCCCTGCTGAGTGTGGAGCCAGAGAGGGTCTAGATCTTATGACCCTGAGATCAAGACCTGAGCCGAAATCAAGAGTCAGATGCTTAACTGACTGAGCCACCCAGGTGCCCCTCAAGAAAGTAATTTTTTTTTAAAGACTTTATTTATTTATTTGAGAGACAGAGATCACAAGTAGGCAGAGAGAGAGGAGGAAGCATGCTCCCTGCTGAGCAGAGAGCCCGATGCGGAGCTTGATCCCAGGACCCTGAGACCATGACCTGAGCCGAAGGCAGAGGCTTTGACCCACTGAGACACCCAGGCACCCCAAGTAAGTAATTTTTAAAACTAACAACCAAACATGGTTTAAATTATATAAATTGGAAAAGCTTTTTATATAAATGCACTTACAAATCACAAAAGGGATTCTTCATTAGGTCTCGAGTTCTAAATTATGACTCAGAAAATATGGGGAGCCCGATGCAGAGCTCGTTATCAGGACCCTGAGACCATGACCTGAGCCGAAGGCAGAGGCTTTGACCCACTGAGCCACCCAGGCACCCCAAGTAAGTAATTTTTAAAACTAACAACCAAACATGGTTTAAATTGTATAAATTGGAAAAGCTTTTTATATAAATGCACTTACAAATCACAAAA
>NC_081563.1:62348268-62464740 GCF_022355385.1 Mustela nigripes
AGGATTCTTCATTAGGTCCCGAGTTCTAAATTATGACTCAGGAAATATGGGCTGTAGAGATACGCATACTGCCCTTTTTTTTTCTTGGGTCTAAATGCTTGGAAAGCAAATGACTTAAAAGGTGAATGCAGACTAATTGGTTACTTGGCTGCTCATGAAGACCAGCTCGTGCACTTCCCTCCCTCCTACCCGGTGCAGAGGGCCCACCACAGTTCTTCTTTCTTCATTTTGCTCCATGTTGTTTTACTTTGCTGAATGTAGACAAACTGATCTGTATTTAAAACAAATGAGAGACAGACAATTTGAATTAATCTGAGAAAAAAGTGTTTTCTCTTTGTAAGTGTTCTGTTAACTTGAATTGTGCTGTGGCACAGGAACCGAAGTCTGTGCAAATCTTCCTTGGTATCCTGTGAGTGGGTTCCTGAGGCTATACTTGCAAGGGGTTGCTGGATCAGTTTGATCACCTCTGTCCCTAAAGATGAAAAGTTCATTCAGCCAGATAGTTTGACTATGTTTCTATCTGGATAGGCCTACGGTTGTGGCTTACATGTTATCCTCTCAGGGAGGTCATTACTGACCTCTTTTTTGTGTTTTGTCTCCACAGTACCTACTACCATCTAAACTATTATATAGTTTAATTATGCGTCTGTTGTTGGTCTCCCTTCCTCAACCCCCAGCCACACTCGTCACAAATAACATAAACCCTGAGAGAGCGAGGATTTCTGTGTGTTTTGTCCACCATATCCATAGGGCCCAGAATATAGTGTCTGACACACGGTGGGCACTCAAGAAATGATTGTCAAGTAAGCAAATGCAATAAGTAGATTAGATTTATCAACTCAACTGGTTTGAATTTAAATATACGACACAAATTTAAGTTTTATAATTGAGCTAAATTGATTTTTCATTTTTGCATTTTCTTTTTGTCTTTACTGTTTTGGTCATTTTCTTTCTAGGTCTTGTTCTCTTGACAATTTATGTGACACCTAAGTGTGGCGAAAGGAAACAAAATATCCATCATAAAAGTTATTTTACCTCATGTAGACCAAGAAAACTGGCTATGTCAGCAAATTTTTCACCTTCCGACGGGTTGTTTTGACACTTTGAGGACACCACTTCTGTTTTATGCAGTGTCATTTAGTCTTCGTGGTTTCATAGTACAGGAATTTGATCATAGTTCACTTGACACATTCCCCACGTACCAGACCTGGAATGGGTAGCTTGGGGCTGCCAACCAGGAGTATTAAAGCCTAAAGATTGAACGTGCTGAATTGTATGAACCTTTATATCCTTTGACCCTTGATGACACAGATACAATTTGTATCATACATAAAACAGTCATTAAAACCGTCATTAAAAACCTGGTTACCTTATCGTATCCTTTTTGTATTTCTGGGGATGGATATATGTGTGCGCGTGTGTTTTTGTGTGTGTATGCATATATACACACTTACGTATATGTAATATGACCATTTTATATATATATATATATATATATATATATATATATATATATATACACACACACACACACACAGAAATTATACATTTATGTGTATATGTATGAGGGGAGGAGAAAGAGAGGAAGAGATAGAGGGAATGAAGAAATGGTATGTTGAATAATGCTTGAATCAGCAAAACTGCATAGTTCTGCTTTTCACTTTCAGCTGCTTTTACCCTGCATGAGGAATCCACACCTCTTTACTTTCTGTCCCTCTTAGGCTTTCTTCTGGATAAAGAAATATGCCCTACACCTGCTGGTGTGTTTTTATGAGACGTTTGGTATTTTCTGGGGTCTTCCCCAGAGGTGACTGTGTTTCGGTGGTGAGTGAATAATGCAAAACAGTCTACAGGTCGTATGTATTGAGTAATCACTGGGAATTCTTCAAAACAATCTCAGGTTGGTAAAAATTTCCACAGAAAATAATAGTAACAGTCACAATGGCATACCAGTAACAATAAACATGATATGCCCTGAATGCTTCCACCCAATTATTAGCTAATAATGCATAATTATGATGAATTCCACTCTTTAAATGTAGACTCTAAATAGCAATAACCGTTTATTTTATGTTCTCACGTTATTTTCCTGCACGTCCTTTATGTCAATTATGTGTTTTCAGGCACATCTGATTGTGCTCTACTGTGGTTTCGATGGTTTGGTAATTGTACATTAAAAAAAAAATAACAACACGTGTTTAGTATAAAAATTAATTACGTTAAGCATTCCTACTAATTTTGCTAGGCAAAAAATGGCATCCCACAAATTTTCAGCATAAAGCTGGTGGCCAGCCCACTTAGGAGCTTTATGATCTGTGGCCGGGTTTTGTGAGTGAGCTCTGTCAAGGCAGTTTTTCTCAAAGCTGGAGACAGAATGCCTTGGACGGCAGCATGGCCCTGCTCTGGTCCCCGTGTTCCCTTAAAATTCGTCTCTGGTCTCCATCTAATCAACCACTTCCTAATTACAATTATAATAATAGCGCTGAAAATATCATTTTGAAATGTTGCTGCAGTCCAAATCGACAGAGCTTCTGCCAGCAAGCTGGACGGTCGGGAATATGGCTTCCTTCTTTTGGTTTGGTCACATTTATAAGGGGTTGGTCCCTGGTAATAATGAAGAAAAACATTAGATATGCTGTATACCCAGAAAATCCGTGGGAGCAGGGGAGCAGTCAGTAATGGAGGGGAGAAAGGAAAAGGAGGGACAGGACCACAAGGAATTAGATGAAGAAAGTCTGCTCGATACTGCAATCTTTGAGGAATATTTTCTTATAATGCATTCAAAATATCTGATTCTTAAAACAATTTTCTGCTTCTGTAACTCAAAATAGGGCTCAGTTAGGGGGAAAGGAAATGTAACAATTAGTTGGCTTTATTTCTGAGGTTTTATTACTTTGATTCTTTTTGATTTAATCAGCCACGAATGCAGCTACTAGCAGACGGTGACTTTTCCCTGAAATGTGCTTCCTGCCCAGAACAGTGGCTTGTGATTGTGGGTTAATGTTAATGAAACATGAAAAGGCAGACCCTTTTTAGGAAAATTTGTTATTAACAAATAAAGACTGGGTAACATTTAGAATCACACCAGAAATCACACCGTCGAAAATATGGCCGGAGCAGATTCGGGAGCCAGCCCGCCATGCTCAAGTGATAAATTTGTTTACATCCTTTAAAAGTTCTAACTCAGTACAGACGAGGTGACGTCCTACTTTTCACATTCATGTTCAATTCACAAACATAAAGAGACTCTGAGCCATTAGGGAAGCTTTCATTTTGGCTGGGGAAGGATGAAATGATAGTGATAGTGGCTTTCATAGCAGAAAATAATTGTATACTTTTCTTATTATTATTTTTGGCAAGGCGTGCACATTTCGGCTTTCCGGTGTATTACATCATTACATTGTATAATGCATCATAATGATAGAGTGAATAGAGATGAAGAAATGCCAGCGTCTGCTGCAAGTTAAAAGAGAGAGACATTGCATGCATTTTCAGCTGGGGAGGCTGCTGTTCAGCGAAGTGTTCTCTGAGATGAAACAAAGCTGCCTTCCCACTTGGCATTCACATTAATTGTGGACTTGCCAACCGGCCAGTTTCATTGGTGTATAAATTAGTGGGGAATAATTCCACTTGTCTCAAAAACCAGAATATCTGAGGAATGCTTCCTGAGATGGTGACTTATCTGCTTTTCTGTGGTTTGTGCCCAGCTCCCAGCAAACCTCCAGGATCTGCTAAACACAAAAAAAGCTCTGTGTCCTACCCTGGCATACCTGTGTGAGAGGTAATGGTTGTCATTAGGACAAATACAAGTTTTATTATTTTCGGCGGCATGTTTTGCAGATGTAGTAAAATAAATCATTTCGCAAAGCCTCATTATTGAAAAATGAAAATCCATTGACATCTCCTGAGAGGAAATTTAAAGATGCTGGTTGTTATTAATAATAATACTAGTAAATGCTAATTGAGAGTCGATGATCGTCTAGGAGCTGCCAATCAGGACGTGTCAACGGATGCTAAGATAGCCAGTTACAAAGGAAAAGAAAATTCTAGTCAGCTCATTTGTTTTGTTATGTTTGTTTGCCATTGTGTTGCAAAATAGATTCTTCTTCAGTGACTAAAACATATTTTTTAATAATCTAGATTTAGCCAGATGTATTTGACACTGCCTCCTAAAGGGTCCTGTTTTTCTTAGTTCCTGCCTCAGACGATTATAGTGAGGATAAATATATGACCCAGGACTTTCAATGTCCCTTGAACATTTTACATGAAAATTAACGGAATCTTAAACATTCACTCTTTCATTCCTTAACTGCTTATGTAGTGGGTGCTTTCTGCTGTGCTGGTGCCCGAGAGATAAAGGTTAACAACAGACTTGGAGCCTCTGTTCTTGGAGCTTGTGGTCCAGAGATCTAGATGTCCTTATGCCAGAGCGGCTGGACGATTCTGGCCATACCGGGCTTTGTCCACTTGCATCGAATCTGTTCTGAGAGTCAGTCTTGGACCAGTTAGCCTTAAATTTATGGAGAGAGGCCACATTGGTCTTAATATTTATTCAGTCTCCTTAAGCCTTAGTGGAAAGGAAAAGGAAAAAAAAGTGTTAAACCATTTAGTTGGAAACAAAGTGCATGGGTGTTTCCATTGTTAACTGTTTATATGTAGGCATCAAAGAGGCTCACATTTTTTGTCCTTCAGGTAGGAGAACATTTTGGATTTTCACCAGCCCTGCAAGGCAAGGCTTACATAACCCAGTAAAATAGAGATGTATTTAGTTATTAAGAAATTCGAATTTCTTAGCTAGCCAGCCAGTCAGTCTGTTACCTGGGTATTTGACCATATCCGCACACATTGTAGCTATCAAGTGCTTTACAATTTATTAAACGTTTTTGAATGCAGTACCTCATTTGCTTACTGGTGAAGATCATGGGCATTGGAGTCATTTAGATGAATAGGGCTGGGTTCAAATAGTGGTTCTGCCATATATTTATGAAATGACCTTAAATTCTGTAAGCTTTGGTCTCCTTGTAAAATAAGGATAATAGCTATTTCACAGGGTTGCTATGAGAGACAATGAGATAATCCATTAAATTAGCTTATGGGAAACACTCGATAGATGGTAGCTGGTTTTTTTTTTTTTTTTTTTTTTTTTAATAATTTCCAATCCTTATTAAACGACTTCATGAAGAAGCCTACTAATGATCCCACAATATCCTCCCATTTATTTTCATCTTCATGTGGCTGTTCAGGCAGACTTCTTTCCAGGAAGCTTCCCTTTTCTTCCTTTAAGTATTTCCTGCCCATTCCTGAGGGCTCAGTTGGAGGTTTTCCCCCTGACTTCAGCACTTGAGTTCACTACTCCACAAATACTTATCTAGCTTCACTGTATGGAAGTCACTACATTAAGTGCTGCAAACACAGTAACAAAAATGGGAGAGATCATTGTCCCTGCCTCCATAGAGCTTATGTTCAATCAGAGGAGGCAGCCTCTCAACAACTATTGCAAAGATAAGTGTTTACATGGGTTGGATGAAATGCTCACAAGGTGAGGGGTATTAAGGAGGCAAATCCCTGGGGACTGACATAGTCTGGGGTTGGAAAGATTTCCCTGAGGAGGAGGTATTGGGTTAAGATCCAGAAGGTGATGATTAATCCAAGGAAGAGGGTCAGGTAACATGTGGAGATAATCTACCACATTCTTTACCTGTACAGAGCCTTGAGGAAGATGTAACCTGCCTTGTAAGAGCTTCTAATTTAGGGGAACACCTTTTCTGGCCACCAGTGAACAGTGAGCTGCTTTTTCTTGGAAGCCCAGGAATGCTTACTGTTGGAAGCATTTTTTTTTTTAAACTTCTTTCCAGATATGCATTGTTTCTCCATTCATTCATTTATTTGAAAAATATTTATAGGATATCTAGAGAGATTGTCCAGTATAGAAATGTCCTCGCTTTACATGCATTTATGTAACCAACTACCTTTAAGGTATATGTTTATACCTATAGATCTGTCTTGTTTACTCCATTACAGTCCTGACTGCAGAATCCAGGTCTCTCATCACTTTCTGTCCCATTCAGTACCTTGCACACAGTAGGCACTCAGTTGATATTGATGACCCCAGGTGAGCCCTGGGCCGATCTTTCACATGGCAATTTTCTGCCATACTTTAAAAATCCCTGGCAACATGTTGTGATGTTGAATGTTTCTAGCCTAACAAAAAACATAATTAGGAAGGTAAATCTGCTGAAGCTGAAACAAATCATTTAATTCATTCCACAAGCCAAATGGAAAATGATTTTGAGATTATCCACCGTATTGGGTTATCTGCTCTACTGCTCCGTACCATTAGCTCAGGCAGTTGGGAATTGCTTGCAATTCACAAAGAAGCAGATTGTGTTTGGTTTGTGTTGGCTGTGTACCCTCTTCTGAAGTGGCTGTAAGTCCTCTCCAATTCGGCGAAGGCAGCCAGTCTGGATGGCCAGTAGGCTGAGTAGGGTTCTCCCATGTTGGTGTTTCTAAGTAATGTGGGGCTCGTGTACGCACGTCTATGCCTGCCTCATTCTGTTCTAGTTCCCCATCAGCTGAAGGTGGAGCCTCGTCCATGCTTCATCATCTGAATTTCTAGATGACCCATCGCTTCCTATTAACATTTCATCTTTCTTAGGGGCAAAAGTGACCCGATACTATGTTATCCAGGTCATTTTCCTTTTGCAAGAGGTAAGATACTGCCTCTGGTTCCAAGAGGCTCTAGAAAGATATCCAACCATATAGAAGCCCCCTTGCCTATGGGAGGGTTTGGGATGCTGAGCTTTTTGCACAGTTGAATCCAGTTACGTACTTTAACATAGTTCACAGTGTTCTGAGATGTCTTCCTGCTTCCTTAGCTTTTGAAAGCTCACATGTCTAATATGGCAAGGTAGGGTAGCGCCATCATGGGACACTTATTCCAAGCTTTGTGGAAACCTGCCTTAGACCAGCTTGCTTTATTCAGAAAGAGAAGAGTGGATAGAAGCTGTACTTCTGAAAGGTGCAGTTTTTAGGCATGAACTTTTAAGGGCCCTGGGGCCCAACACTGCAGTTTTAAAGAAAGTTCAGATTCTATTCACAAAACCTGGGAGTGGACCCTTCAGTAACTGATTGACGGAGAAGATGGGGAACACATAGATGGAAAGGTAGAGAGCAGATAGCTGATTATTAGAAACATACATCACTGAGCCCTTTTTTGGACTTCTCCCTGTCTCACTAGGGATTTACTTAGGTGGTCTTAAGAATTTTTCTTTTCGGCTCTGCTCAATAAATTTGGGGGCCCTTCCCATCCTTTGGAGCTGTGAAGAGCACAGTGACACTGGTACTTTGTGGACCCAGAGGCTCCTGCAGGGCTAATATGGGCCATTCTGGCCAGGCTTCTGTGAGGCCAAGACAGGCAGACCCAGGCATTGGCAGGTGTCACACTCTATTAGAAAAGCTGCTTATGAGTTTGGCTGCATGTCCTCAGAATGTGGGAAGGCTGAAATCTTGGGGGAAATAAGTTAATAAAAAGAAAACACCTGACTCAAAGCAGGTTACTTAAATAGATTAGGCAGTTTGCTAATATCACACTACAAATGATGCTTTTCTTTTGTGAACCCAGATAGAATAAAAGACAACTGAGACTGTCTCATAAAAAGTATCATAACTTTTGTATCAAAAATACTGTTGTAATCCAAATGCTTGGTTCCATCTACATTAGCATGAGAAAGACCATGGACTTCTAGATCTAGCATGATGGTAGTGTGGCTCTCCACAATAGAGACTTTTGCCTAGATTTTTTTTTTTTTTTTTTTTTTTTTTGCTCAGGTAGAACTCCCAAGCTATTAAAAAAAAGAAAAAAAGGACAAGATCATCTTAATCTCTAACAGCACTGAAGGACACTGGCTCCCGAACTGTGGTAGCAGTTCCGCCTGGATTTCTGTCCCCTTTGTGTGTTCTCATTACCTATGCCTCTGCTTGGAAGTTGACTAAAAAGGTAAATTAGGGCATGATTCTTATGGTGACGACTCTTGGTCATACAATCACAAGGAATTGAATTTGGCCAACAACAACCACATGAGCTTAGAAGAGGATCCCAAGATCTAGAAAGGGCCACAGCCCTGATGGACTCTGTGATTGCACTGCGGTCGAGTAGAGAGCCCTGCTGAGCCAGAGGCCAGACCCCTGATCTGCATGCAAGCAGAAACTGGGAGATAATAAATGCATGTCGTTTTAAGTCATGAAATTTGTGGTCATTTGTTCTATGGCAATAGAAAACCAGTACAGTGATTCTCTTCAGAAAATATCCCATCATAATACTTAAGTAACAAAATCACTGGGTGTGCATCTAGGAGGCAGTGTAAAACTGCAGTGGACACACAACTTCTAGCCTGTAGGCTAACGTGTGAAGTCAAGTGCGTCTGTGCTTCTGCTGCCTCCAAGGGAGGAATACCTTCAGTGTGCCTGGGAGACTGGCCTGTCCCCTGTGCCCCTGCTGTCACAGACTTCTTTTCAACTCTCTTTGCAGGCACATACATTTGATCCGAGTGGGGATTATTAGTCCTGAGGGGCCTGGAGGGAGGGGTTGGTGGTGACAAGTCTCTTTCCTCTCCTACCAGTCCTCACCCTCCTGGAATTTCAACGAAAGCCGTTCACTGAGAATCCACAGGGTTATCCAGATAGACTTTCATGCTGGTCCTTTTGTGTTTCGCCCCAGGGAGAATCTGGCCAACTATATATTCATTGATATTTTCCCCATTATTTATTACCTAGACAGAATAGCATGATTAATTATTGATCACAGACTAGTAACTGATTAAAGTGTGGTTCTGATCAGCAGTCAAAAGTCATTTGTTTCCAGGCATTCATGGTTCCTGCATAGAGAGTGGCAAAACAATACTCTCTTTTCAGTGCATAAAATATGACACCTGTAGGCAGGCTGTAGTTATAAGCCAGCAACAGAGCTCTTCGCCTGTACTTTGTCTTAATAAATGGGAAATAATGATTTGCCGAAAGAGAGAAACTGTTTGGAAGATTTACATGTAGAGAATACAATGTGAAGTATAATTGGAGGATTCTAATTAGAATTGTTTCTCATGGACTGAATGCTTTGCTGAAGAGAAACTCACTAGGAATAGCTCTTTACCATCTGGGAAGCATATCAAATTTTGTTTCATTCTGACTTTATTTCTGGGTTTATTCTCCTTCTCCACCTCGTCTTCAATCTCCCCTTCTCTTCCTCTCCCCCTTCCTTCCTGGTTGCCTCCCTCCCTCCCCTCTTTATACCTTTCATTGGATAGTCTGCATCAGGGGTTGGCAGACTGGGCCTGTGGGTCAAATCTGGCCACCACCTGTTTTTGTAAATAAAGTTTTGGAGCACGGCCAGGCCCCTTTGTTCTCATACTGTGTGTAGGTGCCTTTGGACTACAATGGCAGCTACACAGTTGTGACGGGGACCATGTTGCCACAAAGCCTAAAATGTTTACTTTCTGGCCATTTACGAAAGAGAGTACGCTGACCCCTATTTTATGTTCCAGGCACTGGGGACACAGTCCCTACCATCCATGGTTTCTGTTATGTGACCGTCTAATTATACTATGTTGTGGAGGGTAGGGTGATAGACCTCTGAATGAAGTACCGTGGGAACCAGGGGATATATTTAAGAAGTGGGATGAGAAGATGACATCTGCAGTGAAGGTAATATTTGAGCTGGGGGTTTTCTGGCAGTTTGGAAGTGGAGAAAAAGAGTCAGGACTTGAATCTTACAGCCCAGGTATTTTATTTCAGCCCCATAAAACACCCAACCCAATGCTGCATTTCCTTCTTTGGATGATATACTTTTTTTTTTTTTTTCTGGACAGTTATTAGTGGGTCTCCAGCATAGAGATATCTCAAGATGTGGATGGTTTTGTGGAATCTAAGTTTTCTCTTGGATATTAGAAGCTAGTGAATTGATAAAGAGTCGAGCTTCCAATAGTGGAGAGTGGCAGGAGGTCCTGATTGGCCAAACTGTTTCAGACCTCCAGGGTTGCTTACAGAAGACACAGCTTTTGTCTTGAAAATTTTAAGGGCATGGCTTCATTACTCTGTTAATTGCAAATGGAGTCAGTTGGCACCAGATGAGGAGGAGACTCCCACATGCCCACAGACAGAGGTGGCCTTAGGGTTTGTAGCAGTCTTTTCTGCAAGAGAGAGGTGTCCCTGAAGTTTTGACAGTGAGGTCCCTCCACCCCCTGCTATGAACTTGGCTGGAAGCTAAGTTCATTCCAGAAACAAGCAAACAGTATAATTTTTCTTCTGTCTTCTAGAAAAGTGTTCAAACCCAGAGTGGGGTTCATTTTAGGAATCTAGTTTCAGTCCACCTAGGATTCTTTCCAGGCCAAGCAAAGACAGAAACCCAATTATAAAAATCAAGTAAAGACCAGAAGCCAAGTTCAGATTTAGGAAATCTTTTTCCATCAGAGTAAAAAGTAGAATTGGTACAAGTTTGCTTTCTAGAAAAAAGGAAATAGTGGAAGAATTCTAGAAATTACTTGAAATTGAATTTTTAAAATATTGGGCAAGCAAGCCTTTGCCAAAGAAAGAAAATAAACTGACTAGAATGGGTGAAACCATCCCACTTCATCTCCTAGTTCCCAAGATGTCAATTCCTGCATGAGAAGATTTTAATCCAAGATTTCTAAGGCAAAAGGAACTCCCCTTTATTGAATGTGGATTGAATGACAGTTGAGTGACATGACATATGCTGACTTTTAAACTTACACATAAACCCCTGGATTTTGTCCCTGGAGCTGTTAGGTTCTCTTCTCTAGAAACTGTAGAGACTTCTGGCATACCTAGGAAAGGTAATGGTGTCAAGTTAGGAACCTAAGAATTGAGCCGATTTTTTTTTTTTTTTTTTTTTTTAGTAAAATTTCAACTTTATTTGGCCAATGTATTCAATTCCAATATCGTGGTAGAAACGGCTGCAGAACGGCCCGCACGTGGTTCGGCTCAAGCACCCTTGGCCGTCGCCCTGCCTGGAAATGGAGGGTTCTGGTTGTGCCTGCCGCAGGCCTCAGGTGGTGCTGGAAGTCACAGAGCAGCGGGGAGCCTGGCTCGGGGAGGAAGGGGGGCCACCCGGGTCTGCCCTGGGCTCAGCCAGCATCCACCCCCGCCCCAGACTTGCTATTGAATCTCCGCTCTCCATTTCTTAGCCCGAGGCCTTGGTCAAGTCACCTGATTTCTCTGAACCCTGATTTCTTCATCTGTAAAAGGGGGGGGGTAGTAATAGTGATATGATGTAGCAATTGTGAGATTTTTATGAAGTAGTTAGCATCATGACCAGCATATAGTGGGTGATTAATAAATCCTTGCTATTCTTATTTTTAGTTTGACGTACAGTAATTTGATTTCCTAGAAGGTTTGGAATATTCAAGAGTGACATGGACTTTCAAGTTCACTCTCTTGCCCACATGCATTTGGAATGTGCTCGCCACATCAATTTAAATCACTATGGTGCTTACCAAGCAATTTATGAGCACAGATTTCTGAATGTCTGCTTGAAGAATGGACAACAGAAAGGACAATGGCGTCTTTAGGAGACAAGTCTATTTACTCAACAGCCATTGAAAAGGCATTATGCATCAGACACTGGGCAATGGCTCAGGAGACAAAGATAAATAAAATATTGTTCTTGGCTCATAGTTTTATGGTCTAGTTACTCTATGGACATGTTAACAGAAGATTATAATTCTGTATAAAAAGTGCCATGGTGGAATCTGTGGGATTCAGATGGCAGCAAGCGGATAGGAAAGGCCTCATGGAAGAAGCTTTTGAGTTGAAATTCAAAGAACAAGCAGGTGTTTTTCAGGCAGGCAGGTGAGGGGAGGACATGCCAGGCAGAAGGAACGATGCAGAATGACACCGCGGTAGTTCAGCACTGCTGGGGTAGAAAGCACATCTAGGATAGAGTGGAGGGAACTGCAGCTGGACAGGTTGGCTGAGCCCTATGTGCCCCACAAAGGCATTCTATTTTAATCCTGTAGGTGGGAGGGAGCCATTGAGAACTTCTGAGCAGGTGAGTCACATGATCCAATATGCTTTCTAGAAAGATAATCTGGTTGGCAATGTGTAGGACTAATTGGAGAAAGGGAGGCAGGGAGATAGATGAGTTATGAGGCCTTTGCTGCAAGTACCTGGGCAAGAGATGATGATGTTCCAACCCAGGATTGTGGCAGTTAAGAAGGGAGGGCATGTGAGTGATGTTGCATTCAGATGGACATTATTGGAGTAAAGTCCGTTTCAGGTACACAGGTCATCTGAGATCTCCTGTGATTTGTGGTGGGATCTAGACCACAGAATGGGCTCTCGCTGGTTTCATCTGGAAGACCACTATTGGCCTGCTTACGTTAGCTCCTTGAAATTATAAATGGGACCAGAGACTCATTCCTCCAAGGTCAATTCTTGCTGATTGATGTGAAGTTGCATATTTCACAATGGGTCAGTCTAAGTACAGATTCAGTGCCCACGGTCTGTGGGTCTTCATTTATCATCAAAAGGAAGTAGTCTATCAAAAATGGACAAGTCACATTTTCCCTACAAATTCTGGGTTTTTGGAAGGCAGCTATGCTTACAACTATACCACCAATGCAAATTCTGGGTTTTTGGAAACTGAATAAAACTCTACTCTCTCAAAGATTATATTTAAATATTATACTATTTACTATCCACCCATATATCTGTCCATCCATCACTTAATATTGGTGAAGAGCCAGAAAAACTACCTGTGAATTATAACAGGTAGATGAATCCATTTACCAACTGTTACGAGCATGAAAGAATCAGGAAAATTCAAAATATAGATATGGAAACATCTTTTGTCAAATCTAAAATCCACAAAGCCTCTTTGTTTGCTTGCTCTCATAATGCAAATCTTATGTTTGTTAATATCCAGTATAATTTTGTAAACATGACATAAGCATTTTGCACATATAAGATTGTGTGTGTGTATGAGTGAATAGAATGTTTCTTTTTCAAAAAGTACTTGCTAATGAAGTAATTAGTAGGGACATATTTTTTTGCTTTGTGTGTATATGTGTGTATAAATATGTGTGTGTATATATATGTTTATGTGTGTGTATATATACACACATATATATTCACATATATACACACATATATATTCAGTCTGATTCTTAATATATGCTAATCTTCATAGCACATGTAATATTAAAAGAAAATTTGGTAATACTTTAAATGTCCTATCATTGTGAATTCATTTTATATTCATTGGAATAGCATTGATCAAAATGAATTCATTTGGTATTCATGTAGATGTCACATGTACTTCCATAGGTGTTTCATTGTAAATTAGCATTTCTCAGAGGACACTTAAAATAAGTGTTACTGAAAGTCCTCATTACACATATTGCCGAGATTAGTACATTAAGGATCATGTACTTACATAGTACTAATGCATTTCTGCCACTTAAAATACTGCATTACCCATTTCTGATATCTAGCAAATATCTAAGGCAATTTTGAGAATTACTGATATCCTAAAGGAAGTGGTACTTTTATGATTAAGCAGGTTACCTATATTTTGCTCTGACTTTTTTAAAAACTAAAGTTCTGTTAGATATAAAAAAGAATTAAAAATGAAATTTATGTGATAACAGTGGTTTTTAAATAATTTTCATATAGTCAGGCATACAAAGAAAGTAGAACCATATGTAATCTTATTTTTGATCAATAACCTTGCTTAAAAAAATCAAGTGAAATGTAAATTTTGTGGACCAGACTGTAGATGTGTCAAGGAAACACTGAATTTTTGGATGTACCAGTTTTGAGCTTGACTTATCTCAGATACAACAAACATAAACAAATTAAGGGCCACTCATCTTTGTGATTTATGCTGTCTTTGTAACTCTCCCATTGCTCTTTTTGGTAAAAATATGTGTTGTGATTATCATGGATGTTGGGAGGATATAAGTGGTGGCTCACCTGGGTGGAGTTTGGCTGCGGGGGAGTACATCAGTAAGTCAGAAGTGTGGTTGGCTCTTCTCAGCTTCCTGAGAATTCTGACAGACAAAGGGGGAAGGTTCTGATGACTGACATGGTGGTAGCCACAGGCTTGCAGATCAACCAGGTACAGTTGGGATAAATTTGGGATTTATCACAATATTCAGAGTATTGGTTGGGATGTCTGTCTTAAAGTCACACTCAAAAGATGTAATATATGCTTTGAAGAAAAGCATTTCCTAGTACACTGTTAGTGGGAATAAAAAATGGTGCAGCTGCTACGGAAAACAGTATGGAGGTTCCACAAAAAATTAAAAATAGAACGACCATATGATCCGGCAATCCAACTTCTGGTATTTACTCAAAAGAATTAAAATCAGCATCTCAAATATTATTTATTTATTTAGCCTTGATAAAGAGGGAACTTCTGTGATATTTGACAATATAGATGAATCTTGAGGATATTATGCTAAGTGTAATAAACCAGTCACAGAAAGATAAATGCATGATTCCACTTCTATGGAATATCTAAAATTGTCATGTTCATAGACCTAAAGAGTGGAATGATGTTTTCCAGGAGCCAGGGGAGGGAGGAAATGGGGAGTTGCTACTCAAGGAATATACAGTTTTAGTGAAGCAAGGTAAGTTCTAGAGATCTTCTGTACAACATTATATCTATAGTAGACAATACAGTATTGTAAACTTAAAAAAAATCTGTTGAAAAGGTAGACATACTATTAAATGTTCTTACCAAAATAAAATTAAAATCAAGTAAAATAAAATTAAGAATGCACTAGGTTTTAGGATCATGCAAGGGAAAACCTATAGATAGTGCTTCTAGGACATACCCAGTCATCAAATGTAGGTCCCAAGTTCTTTTCCTTTTTAGATTCTTTTGTTTTTGTCTTCCTCTCTGCATGGGCAGTTTGCTGTCTACACCTGGTACTGCACTGAAGGACTGCCCTGAGAAGGACTTTCCCCCCTTAGCTGCACCAACACTGTGGGGAGACAGCACCTTATTTGGCGCTGACTCAGGGGGAGCCAAGTTTCCAGCAGGCTACCAACTCACACCTGCAGAATTTGCCGCACATCCGTTTTGCAAACACACAAAATGGGTAATTGGGCACACAAATGCCTATTTGCATTGCAATTTGGCATTTGTATACACAGTGATGGATTTTTTTTCATGTGCAAATGTGGGGGATGCAAGTGCAAAATGGATGTCCTCAAGAAGGGGCGCCTTTAAAAACATATATATCTTTTCAGAATCCTGCTAGAAATTTGAGGAGTGCCAGGGAAATAGGTAGAGACACGGGTGGATGTCTTTTACTTTTTTTTTCCCCCTCCATCCGGGAAAAGCCCTGATAGCATTTGTTCTTTTTTGAGGAAGGGGCTACTTTTTCCCAAGTAGGCAGAGGGACATCCAGGCTTTTTCACCATAATAAAAGATTTATCTAAGGTATTACAGAATCAGCTAATAGATAGTAATTACTTTAGCTCTAATGAAATGTGAGGAGTTTTTACATTCTTCAGGTGGTTGGCATTTTATCAAACGTGCCATACACTTGTTTTGAGGTGCCTTGCTCTGTGTTTATGTTACACTCCCAAACACGGAAATGTTAGGAACCATAGATTTTTTTTTTTTAAACAACTAATCAGAATGATGCAGAAAAAAATAAGGGTGGCCCTTTGTACAAAGAATGGAGGCGGTGTGGAGGTGTTCCACATGTTTCAGCTCATTTTCTGGTTTCTGTTTGTTCTGTCTGGCCCTGTCCCTTTATGCTGCAGTGCTGCTCATTCAAATCTCATCATGTCTGGAGGGGCTCAGGAAAAGAAGCTGTTGAGTACGCACCTGAGGGAACCTAGGCTACGGCCCAGGACTCTGCTTTGCTGGTCACTGACCTGTATCTGTCTGCTGTCCCTGGCTCTTGTCCCTGGTACCACTTGAGTCCATATTTTCCTCAAATCTCTTCTGCTTTTAGCAATTTGCAAGACCATGTCTTGGCTCTTTTGGGTGCTGGCTTTCCTGCTTGGTTGGGCCTCTACTTTCTTTGCTTTGGCAGTGCCTGTGATACTTTGTGGAATGTGCTTCTAGGAGATCTTGACCTAAGGCCAAGAGATGGTTCAGACTTGAACTTCTGCCCGACAACTACGGGTATCGATCAAGGCTTTGGCCCTGGCTCTCCACTTCTTTCTCTGCATGTTCTTACTCTTTGTGAGCTGGGGCACACTCATGCCTTCCATTACCACCTGTAGTCTGATCTGTACCGCCAGCCCATTTTCTTCCAGCTTCATTGTGCAGTCCTTTTCTCTCATTTAACATGCCTACAACCAGATCTGGTTTCCTCCGCTTAATTTCCTCTTACTATAGTACTTGACTTGCTGTCTCAATCTTTTCCTCTTCCAGGCTTTTTATCCTCATTGGTGTCTGTCTTTTCTTGCTGCGTCTCATCCCAAGGGCCATCAAGTCTCATCGAGACCCCTTTTGAAATGTCTCTTAGGTTCTAAGCCTTTCTCTTTACTACAGCCTCCACCATCTGGTGATATTTACTGCCTGAGATGTCTTCTTGCTTCACTGTTGTTTCATTAAATACTCTGGTTACTATGGCTTTCATCTGATTATGAACTAAAGAGCTCCGTATTGTCTGATCAAGTTCCCACTACCCATTGTGATCTTCAAGGCACATATTCAACATTATTTCCCACAGTAATCGTGGTAAATTCCTTAACAGCTCTCACTTCAGACTTTTCTCTTCATTTGCCCCCATATGTGTCTCTCCCACCCACCTCTGTTTTTTTCCGTGTGGATTTCTCAACTAGGAATGTTTTTCCTTCCTCCTATTTATCTGACCCCCAAACAACCCTTGAAGTCTCCACAAATCCTAGTTCCTTATTAAAAAAACAAAACAAAACAAAGAAAACTCTACTTTTAATTATCTCAGACCAATACAATTTTCCTGACTCTGCATAAGGATAGTTATTCTGCTTTATAATTTCATGCCCTTTGCAGTACTTAGCACAGTGCTAGTCATATGGAAAAATGCTCATTTAATACTTCTTGACTTTGTCTTCATATTTCATAGGGCTAGAGGTTAGAAGAGGAGGTTGAGGAGTTGGTAGCGGGGGATGTCCTAAAGCTCTGCTAAAAATTCTCTATTTACAGTGCTGCAGGCACACCAGGTTGTTGTTATTGTTTTAAATTTAAACTCTGGTTCCTCCCCTTTCCTCCCCCTCCAGAGTAACAAGGGCCTAATAGGCTTCATGAGTAAGTGCCTATTTTTATTAAAGACAAGTGTAATCTTTTGTAGACCAAATGTCCCTATCATAAATGCTAACGGAGAAAAATATTAGGACTCATTTATTTATGAACCTGTTAATAATGAGGTGCAGTTATGAAAAAAGGCTTCCTCAGCAAAAGCTCCTGAACAAACAATGCACACTGGGGAGAAAGTAGCTAGTTAGCCTTCTTGACTTAGATAAAGCTATGGAGAAATGACAAGTGCCAGTAATTAGCCCAGCCTCTTCAACAAGATAACCCTATACATCTTTGTCTACTTCAATCACCAAAGACTCCGATTCAGTGTAAAATTAAACCTTGGATGCCATCAATTTCTGTTAACCTCTTTATATTGTTCTGTGTTCATGCCTATGTGATAGATTTTGTCATTTTATTAAATGGTGACATCTCTACAGACACGTGACCTAAAAAATCTGTTTGCTCCTTAGCAAAGTATTCCTGATCTTCTCCTAGTATGTTTTACAACCAGGAGACTAGGTTTATTCCCACATCCCATTGGTGAACTCCTAGTCTTTAGGAACTTGACACTTTTGTTTGTTTGAGCTGCGCTGCTCTTTTTTGGCTGTGAACCCCAAACCTGTCCTTCCCCGAATACTAACAGCTTCTGGATCAAGCTGTTATATTCACATACCTATCAAGAAAACTCTGATTTGAAGCATCTTCTCCCTTCATGTTTATTTCCTTCTTCCCACTCAATGCCAGTCTCTAGGCTACTTTAAAGGCTCCTGATTACCCATGACTTCAACTGTTCACTTTAATCTGGGCTATTTTGAAGTTGTAATGTCTAGTATTCTTTGCTGCCAATAGACTTTTATTAATTTATTTTTTATTGTTGTAAGGAGTAGCAGTAAGCCATATCCAAATAGGGAAATAACCGGAAATGATACAAAACCACAGTTTGACTTTGGGGTCCAGGTTTATCTACAGTGTCTTGGGTAGACTCATGTTGAAGCCAGTGGAACCAATGAGCATTGAATATTTTCAGTTGTTCCCCCAGGCCCAGCTTAAGGTCATCGTGTTGCTTATGTCTGAGGCACCTCTGTGTCCCGGCACAAGGGAACGTCATGCAGTTTAGAGGAAAAGTATACAGAGCTGTTTCCTTCTAATGTGTGCTAAATTCCCTACTCTTCTTCACTAACGTTCTTCTGAAGTTTATTTCATTAAAGTGTTTATTACCATTTAATTTGGCTCAGATCTGCAGTCCCTCCAGTCCTTTTCCTAGGGACCTCACTTCTCTGGTTGAGTAATATTTGAGTTTTAATGTGCTTACCCCACCTTTTCTTAACTATGTTGTGACCTTTTCTCTTTCCGTTCCATAGACAGTATTGCAGGCTTGCTCCGTCATGGTGAGAAAGGTGCCAAAATTTAACTCCTGTAGACTCCTTTCCCTTTGATCCCTGATTACAGTGGGTTGTGGGGAAATATTACAAGCTATCATTTACATATGTATAATACACAGTATTTTAAGATACACGTTATCTACCCAGTGGAGCAAAACAGCTTACAACAATAAGTGGAATAAAGCACACTTAGTGTTTAAAAGCACGGGTTGCTTTATGGTAAATGCTGAGGGAGCCTTTGCAACAGAGCCGCTTATCAAGGACACGTTGTTCAGGGTCTTCACCTTGTAGTGATTGTTTGCTGTGACCTGCAGCTTGGCCCTATGGCTTAGTTAGAGAGGAACTTTGAGTAAAAAAAGCCATTATATTTTACATTTGCCAAGTTTTGGGTAGTTGAAGAAAGAGGTAGTGATGGGGAAAGAAAGGCAGAAAGGAAATTAGAAAGGGGAAGAGATTC
Source organism: Mustela nigripes (assembly GCF_022355385.1). NCBI lineage: Eukaryota > Metazoa > Chordata > Mammalia > Carnivora > Mustelidae > Mustela > Mustela nigripes. Next base: position 62,367,365 of record NC_081563.1, read on the forward strand.
AGAGAAAAGAACATTGATACTTTGGAAACAAAGAAAACCCACCTAGAGAGCTCTTCTGTGTGAAAAAGACATCACCATGGGAATGACATACAAAATGCACCTTTTGCTTGTAAGTGACTGTGATGGAATATTTGGATGATTAGCCAGCCTCCTGAAAAACCATCTCCAACAAACTTAGGAGAGGACACCCTGAATCAGCACAAATAAGAATTCTGTCTGAGAGCTCCACCATAAAAACAAACAGTACAGCCACAAAAGGAGTAATTTTTAGAGGGGGAGTGGCTGTCCAGTTTGTATCTCTAAATGTTGAAAAGTTTATGGAATGCAGTGCTCCAAGTCATATTCACATTTTTTTCTTCACTCTGTTCTGGCTCCTCTGATTTCTGATTATTTTGTTTCCCCTCTAAAATGTCCAGGGCTAGACAAGACTCTTTGATGTGACTGCCATTTCTCCCCTAGCCCTCCCACCTGCACTCCTCCTCCCTATCTTTTCCCTGTGTGGCCTGAGCTTTAATTCTCTTCTCCAGACACTTCTCAACTTTTCATGTGTTCCTCCCCTATTAAAAAAAAAAAGAAAAGAAAAGAAAGAGAAAGAAAGAAAAAAGAAAAAAAAAGCTCGTGTGGTTTAATTTTCATTATTTTTAGGTGTTAAGTTTTAGATTAGCACACTATGTCTTAAACCACTGTATTAGAATGCTGCTTGACTCACTTCCAAATTGAAGACCTTTTAAAAAAATTGAAGCAGTCCAATAATTTTAAATCACTCTACACTGTGCATTGCAATTTAAAATTATTGGAGTGCTTCAAATTTTTATAAGCCCTTGAATTTGGAAGTGATCAAGGTTCTAGGCATACTCAGTGTAGAGCAATTTAAAATTATAAGAGCTGTCAAATTTTTATATAAGCACTTCAGTTAGAAAAGGGATTTGGGTTCTGGGCATGTGCAGAGAAGAGCCATTTAAATTATTAAAAGTACTTCAATTTTTTTTTCCCCAAGCACCTGATTTTGGAAGAGTTTTGGTTTGTGCAGCCTAAAGTGACAACTTCTTTGAGAGAATCTGTGTCAAGAGACTTTCAATCTTTCAAATAAGGCCAGCACTGTGGGGATGTGAAGTAGGTAGCTGCCTTTCTGGGGTGAGCTAGAGGACACAAGGAGAGTATCTCTGTGGCTTGGCTTCTTGTCACTTTTGAAGTCCTTTGTTTGGTAAAGGCATTGCTAATTTCTATTAACTCACTGATACACTAAGAGCATGGCTCTGGGGGACTCAAGACTCACAAATATTTTGGTAGAGAGGGGAGGGAGACAGGTCTCTTGATATGAGCCCTGTTTCTGGGGATGATGTTTCTGGTCATCTCACATGGGGTCTCTCAGACCCTGAGGCTCTGGCTGAGAAAATACCAGGTGGCCTCAGAGGTAGGGCAAGAACGTAAAACTGACTTTGCGTGTCAAGATTTTATTGAGAATTGATCCCCTCCCCAACTTAAGCTAATCATTAAAAAAGGTAGATTCCATGGTACTTTTAAAGTTCATTTGCATTATAGCTTGCCTAGGATATCAATTTTCTCTTTTCTGAGAAGTGAAATATTATTCATCTGAAGCATTTTAAGGAGAAAATTGAAAGGAAGTAGAATCGATAGGTTCAGCTTTAAGGTTGATTTTCCTTATTTCAGCTTTTGGTTGGGAGGTTCAATGATGTGAAGGAAAAAGAAGGGAAAAAAAATTTAACAAAATGAAAATAATATTTCTCTTTCAAAGGTTTACTTACAACAAAGGAAAGGGAAGATAAACAATGTAAAATTTAGGTACTTTGCAATTGTGATTTTTATTAATTTCTCACCTCAGCAAGATTTAGATGACCATTTCAAATATTTACCTTTATAAGAAATATGTCAGTCGTGTTGCCATATATGACTATGCCATTTGGAAAATGTTTTGTGGGTCCTTGAATTTCTTAAAGGGGAAATGGCTTTAAATCAGGAAACCCGAACATGAAAAAAACATTCAGTCTTCCGAACTTCTTCAGAGGGACACAGGTTCTTTTTGAAAGTTGAAATGCTCATTGTTGTGGAGTGTGAAGTATTCAGTTATCCAAAGTTCTTATAAAGGCACAAAATGAAACTTCCTATCATCTTCTCTCTCAGGAACATACAGCTGTGACAGCGAGCCAGCAAATACGCTGGCCTCACACAGAGCTCTGGGCCTCCCTGTCCTTGCCTGCAGGTAAAAGGGATGCCGGTCCTTCCTTTTTCTTTGAGCTGGGGACTGAGCTAGTGTTTGGAAAATGGAAACCACTTAACTTGGTAATCTGCCCTTCCTTTAAGAGTTGTCCAGAGTGTAGCTTACGTCCGTGCCTTTGCCAGCAAACTCATGTGGGCCCTGTGGAAGTTCGATTCAGAGGTCAGCAGGCTTTCCTCTATCCAGGCCATGGGAATGGGTCATTGTTGCGCCTCACCAGTCTTTGTCCCTCAGACAATGGCATGAGACACTGTTTTAGAGTCAGCAGTGCAAGAACAACTTCCTGTGTCTCTCAGGCCCAATGAGTTTGGAGTTAAAATGTCATTTTGTTAATCTAAAAGTTAACATATTAAAAAAAGAAACCAATAAAAGTTAACACATTAATAAATATATTAATTAATTAAATTACCATCTGTTTATCAAATATGAGTCATTGTATTAGGTGCTAAAAGATACAAAGATAAATGAGAAATAGTCTTTCTCAAGGAAAAGCAATAGAAAGACATGAACACAAAAGGCTAGAATATAAGGTATTATATTTTATTTTTTTTTTAAAGATTTATTTATTTTAGAGGGAGAGAGAATGTGAGGATGGGTGGGGGAGGGGCAGAGGGAAAGAATCTCAAACAGACTCTGGCTGAGGGTGGAGCCCAATGCAGAGCTGGATCTTATGACCCATGAGATTAAGACCTGAGCCCATATCACAAGTCACATGCTTAACTGACTGAGCCACCCAGGTGCCTCAGTATTATGATGTATTTTTTTTAATATTTTGTTTATTTATTTGACAGAGATCACAAGTAGGCAGAGAGGCAGGCAGAGAGAGAGAAGGAAGCAGGCTCCCTGCCTAGTAGAGAGCCAATGCGGAGCTTGATTCCAGGACCATGGGACCCTCATGACCTGAGCTGAAGGCAGAGGCTTTAACCCACTGAGCCACCCAGGCGCCCCTTATGATGTATTTTTATTATAGATTATAAAACATGATAAAATATAATGCCTATTCAATATTATTATTGCTTTTTATTTTGGGGGCCTGACTCATTGCAGTATTCCTATATAGAGCAGCTATGTTGTTGTTCATGGTATTTTTAGTCAATAAATAAATACTAATTAGGTGTAAAAAGTAGATGGGATACAAACCAAATACTTGAACAAGTCTTCTCAAATCTGGGCAATATGAAAATAACCTGGGGGGGGGGTGAAGAGGGGGCTTGAAAATGATGACTCCCCAGGACCTCATTCCTAGGGATTTTGATTGAATTAGAATGGGAAGTTACCTTTTTAAAAAGCTCCCCAGCTTTGAGACACACCATTCTAGGGACCTCATGGGGGAGAATAGTGAACCACACTTGGAAAGCAAGCAGAGGTAGTTTTTAGGGGATGTTGGAGCCTGATGGATGGGTATCCTTTATTTAGACAAGGTTTGATGGAGGCTGGGAATAGAGAAAATGGCATTCTCGGGAGCAGGAACATCACAGGTAAAGGCAGGAGCCAGAAAGTACAGAGTATGTTCTGGAAGAGTGAAACCTACAATGCGCCTACCATCTGCTGTGTGAATGGGTGTAGTGGAAAAAAAGAAGGGGCTGAAACAGTAGGTTGGGTTAGGCTGCAGAGGACCAACATGCCTTTGCCAAGAGTTTGAACTTATTCTACACCTGCTGGAGAACCATCGGAAGTTTGGAAGCCAACAAGTGGCATGAACATACCATTGCTTTAGAAGAACATGGGTATGTGGTGGAGAATGAACCAGAGACAGAAAGCTGGCACAAAGAGAAGCAATGTGGAAGCCAGAGCTTCCAGTAGACCAGGTTAGGGAGGAGGAAAACCTGGGCCAGACCAGCTTGGACAGAGTATAGAGAGGAGAGGGAATTTGGGAGACATTTATGAGACAGTGTTGAATAGATATTTTTGGATAATTGTGTACTGAGATTGAAGACCATTGTGCAGTCAGTGAACATCCAGAGGGAATACAAAAATACTGAAAGAGACAGTTACATTAGCTGGACTATCATATAGAAAGGCCTAACAGACACTTGGTAATAATGGTTCAGAGCCCAGGGTAAGATTCAGCCTAATATTCAGTGTCATGACCCAGAACCCCTTCTCTCTCATCATTTGGGCCTTTGTTTTGGTTTTCCTTTTATCTACATTACTTGAAATAAGTACACATTTTAACAGCATGCATCAAAATGCCAGTGCTCTGTTTTTGATCAGCAGAACTGCAGTTTTACTCAGGGCTTCTAGAAGAAGGCCATTTGCGCTCTTACACCTTCCTCAAAAATGAAAGTTTTGAATAAAAGCCAGTCATAGAATTAAGTCAGGGCAAAGTGGTGTCAGGGGTGAAATTCAAAAGACAATACGTAATAATTGGTTTTAAAACAGGAGCCAGATGAATCATAAGGTCAGACATATGAAAGGAAAAAGCTTTCTCGAGAAGACTTCAGGGCTAAGGCTGCAAGGACCTGTTAGAAAACAAAATGGCACCGGCTGTGATGGGGCCTACACGTGAGACCTGCGCAGGAAAAGCACTCACCATTTCCAGCATGTCTGAGAACAGTTGATGAGAAGAAGGAGATCTTTCTCTCCCAATTGTCTGTGGCTTCCATAGAAAGCTATTTTCCACCATGTCTACAGGCACTGCTTTGTTTCCTCCAGAGAACCCATGAATCAGGAAAAAGGAAGAGAGGCCCTGAGGCATTCAAAACATTACTGTTTCTGCTGGAAATCCTTGGCCACCCAGGAGAGTAGCTCTAGGACTCAAGTACGGAGTCTTTTAAGGGGGGCACAGATACCTAGAGCTGAGAGGGAGAAAAGATACTAATGCTACAGCTTGGAGTGCTGGGCACTGAGGCCAGAACATGCAGTGATTGGCTCAGAGTCAGGAGGCTAAGGAGTAGTGGGGTCATATATAGAACTGAGGCCTCCTGGCTTCACCGTCAGGTATGGTTCAGCTCACCACTGCACCAGAGGCAGGCTGCCCCAGGACCCTGCACCAGGGTGAGTGACTTTGGGTTGAGGAGGATGAGGAATCCCATCCATTCAAAGATCTTTTTTGTTGTGTTGCTCTTTTGTGTCACTCACCGATAGCTTTTCCTCATTGCTGCATTAAACCGAAGAGAAAATTTGAGATGACCTTTGGAGTTGGGGTTCAAGAGGTTAAAACGTGATCCTACAAGAAACCTCTAGTCCTGTAGCTACCCAGACTTCTCTCTTTGAGCCTTTTGTTATGTTCGTAGAGTCCTGATTTGAAAGATTTTTCTCAGTGAAAATGCATAAACAATGTTTACCTCTTAGGGCTCCTCACACTCACATCTGGCCGTCACCCCTACAGCACGACATATACCTGACACAATGCCCCTGACCTTGCTGAAGAGTGTCGGGGGTGCTCCACACCTCAAGCTGCCCCATTTATTCCCTCTTACAGACTGGCAGCTGGGACACAGCAGTTCTCCTCTGCTGGATCTGTAAGGTCATGGGAACCAGCGGGTTCTGGGCAATCTAATGTGGCTGGTGGAGCACAGTTTGTGGGACTAGCCTGCCAGGGCCCCCGTGCCAGCCCCACCACTTCCCAGCTGGCAGCCTTGGGCATGTCACCTCTCTGCCTCAGCGTTTACAATTTACAATTGGAGATAGTGATACATAATAATAAGATAATAATAAATAATAAATGAATAATATAAATGAGGGAACTAAAAAATAATAAAAGATAAAAATAATAAGGTTGTTATATTCAGTGAGTTAATATGTGTTATGTGCATGGAACAGTGCTGATAATTCTTCAGTTGCTTGCTATTGTTACTAGTAGTAACAGGACAACCGTCATCATGGTACCTTCAACATGGGCTATAAGGAAAGTCAGCAAAGGATGTGAGGTTGCAGCGAGAGATGGGGAATACACAGATCTAAAGAGAGAAGCATGGTCCGTATCTCGTGTGCTCCCTGAGCAAGACAGAGATATAAATACGGAGACAATGAGAGATTGGAGTTTGATGCCTCTCCAGGCCACAGTTCAGTTATCTCTTGAGGTCCAAATGTACTTCTCTCTTTTGGGTTCTCTGAGTGCCTCCCACAATAAAAATTCTCCCTTGAGTTTCTTTGAATGTCCCACGTGATCAAAGGATTCCTAAAGAAGAAGGACATAGGTAAATCATGAGAGGTTGAAAGCAGACAAATTTCCCCTGTATCTTTTGCCTTCTCAAGGACGGTGTCCTGGCTTAGCTCCGCCTCCACGCTCAGATGGATCTCTGGCTAAGCCTCATTTTGGGTGATTCATTCCAAATAAGCAAGGCTTGATTCCAGGGCAGCAAGTTCAGCCTTGGCCACTAAAGTGAACACTACAAGCTCTAGGACATGTTCACAAGGAGCTGGTTATCTCCTGGAAAGCAATGTCAGCCTGCCCGGAGAAAGTGTGTCTTGCTTAATTTTGTATCCCCATCCCCTTGCAGAGAATCTGGCATGCAGAAGGGCTCGAGGAAGATTGACCGTGAAATACATAAAAAAAGCTTGTGGCTGTGGCTCAGTGGTCAGGCAGTCAGAGGAGGAAGAGACAGCGCTGGGGCTGAGGGGAGGGAGTGGGGACTGTATTTTTGGGTTTTAATATCCCCAATGGGAGTATATTGTGAAACAACTTCTGGGTATCCATCTGGCCCATTTTTATCCCCACTCCTAGACCCCCTTCATTCTCCCAGTCATTCACTATTTCAAAGATTTCCAAAATAATCAAAATGAGAAAATCAGGATTTGCACTTAGATTTACTTTAGATTTTATTTTATTATTTATGATTTATTTTTTTTAAACAGATTTTATTTATTTGAGAGAGGGTGAGGGAGCACAAGTGCGGGGAGAGGCAGAGGGAGAAGCAGACTCCCCACCTTGATCCAGGGCCTCTGGGATCTGGACCAAGCCGAAGGCAGAGGCCACCCAGGCACCCTATATTTGATCATTTATTTTTTAATTAATTAATTGCATTTTGGATTTCATGGTAGGTCAGGGTTTTACTATAATCTTTAAAGGGCTTGGAGGCCCTCTGTGCTATGGAGAATTTTTTATTCTCCTTACCTTCACACCCTGCTGAGAATGGTGGGCCTGTGTGGAGAAAATCTTGATCTAGACATCAGCTTCATCTCTGGACTTTTCAAAGGGGTGTTATTTAAAATATTTAGCTAGCAGTACCATGCAGGCCCCAACAAACAAGGACATTTGTTACTGCCGTCAGAAGGGAGCTGGCTGTGAGCAGCCTGTCTGGTGAGTTCTCCCTGAGTACCAACCTAGCTATCTCCAGATACGTTTTGCAAGAATTTGGAAGTTTTTTCCTTCTAGAAAGCCACACGTCCCAGTGCTGGACTTCTTAGCCCGAGATATTTGAACACCACGAGTGCACCTCGCATAACAGGAGGGGCCGACCGGCCTGCATGCAAGGGTCACCGAGACAAAGCCCCTTCTCCTAATGGAATACAATCCTTCGGATACTTTGTATCTCTTCTGGTCAGGAAAATGGAGGCAATTTTCAAGACTTGCCTCCATTTCCTTACGTTGAGATTTTTGGAATGTGACTCCTGGCCCGTGGCTTTTTGAGTCCCTCTCCACCTGCCTTTGTACAGTGGTCCTGTCATACGCCCGACACAGATGCACACATCTAACCGGATCGAGGGGGAGGACGCAGGCCTTTTCGCAGCCCATCTCCGGCATGAAGAATGAGAGTGGTCCGACTCCGGTCCCCACCTCCTGTGGTGCGCTCCACACAGAGACACATGCATCTGCCAGCGGGCTCCCTTTCCCCTTTAACTGAAACTTCCCTCCTTGATGATTTCACTTCAGACACTGCTTTCCCTAAACCTTTCCTAGACTAGAATCATGCTAATGTTGACAGTTCTTCCCCCCACCCCCACCCTCTTTGTTACAGCATGCAACCCAGAGAGAATGTGAGGTGAGCTTGTCGGAGGAGATGAAAGATGGCAAGAAATGGGTGTTTGGGGACCAGTTCTTTGGTGACATCGACTCTGCAATCCTTTTTTCACTCTCAGTACCTTACTCCCTGTCTCGCCTTCTCCCTCTCCCTCACTCCCCCTGCCTGCTCTCCCTCTCATTCTCTCTGAAATGGTGTGTGCCTCCAGTAATTTACATAATACTCTTCTGACACCTTTACTTTAGTCATCAATCACGGTACCTTCTCTCAGTCTATCTTTTGTCTGAGCATGTCTCTTCTTTATCAGGCCATGCACAAAAGATTAATTTCACAGTTTTTCTCCCTTCTTTCTTTCCTCGCAAGATACAAAGCTCATGAAATGACAGAAGCAAGATAATGAAAACAACAATGCAAGCAATTTTTTTTTGTTCTTGCAGGTTGGATCTCAAGATACTTTTTCTAACCTCATTGTGTGCCATCTGTCTTAGAAAAGGTCTGCTCTGTATTTTTTTAATACCTTTCTGATGCTGCTCAGTAGACTACCTGGGGGGGGGGGATTATATATTTAAATCAGGTCAGAGGCTTTGGGTTTCAAAATCTTTGGAACAATTAAAGCAAGGGCCCCATCTCTAATGGAGGCATGGACTACTGCACAATGCCCACGCCCCAATTAATATTAATGAGCTCTTATGCATAGCCAATTTATGACATTTGATTGACTCACCCAACCACCCTTCAACCTGTCTTATAAAGTGAAATATATGGCAAAGAGGGACTTATTTGCATATGCATATGTTCTTAATATTAATTAAGCTAATGGATCTAAGGACTTGGAGATGATTTGGGACTGGTGAGGAAGAAAAAAAAATCTACCACCCACAAAACAGAAAAGTGTTCCGTGTCCTGTGTCTGTACTTGAACAAAAGAAGTTGAAGTGGAAGGTAAAAATAACTCGTGCCAGTATGTCCCCTTTTCCTTGTATTCCACAGGAGTGATAGTTTTCAAAAAAAAAAAAAAAATACTAACCACAGGCATTAGTATTACTAATGTATAAGTATTACTATCTTCTTTCTTCCATTTAAATGGGGAAAGTTTAAATAGATTATGGAAAAACATGAAAAGAAAAGCCTCATTCAACCGTATGCCGGTGGCTGTAGGTCAGCTCTCTCCCGTCCGCTCGGGATGCTGCGGCTGCAGAGGGATGTGGTGTCTCGCAGGGACACATGTCAGATACAGGACGGGGGGGTTATGTCAGGAGGAAGTGTTCCCAAGGATGTCTGCGTTAGCAGGGTCATTAGTGGAATTTATCCCCGCAGTGGAGTGGCTGAGAAGAGCTCTTTTGATGTAGTCTAGTTAAGCCTAGAGAAGAGAGTCAAACTTCATGGATTTTGTTGTTGAGACCGGGTAGGGGGGTTAACACACACCCTGATTTTTCTTTCAAACCATCCTTTAAAGCCCAACTGTGATTATTTTTGACACCAGTGATAACAGGAAAAATATTCAAGTGTCTGCTCACCCTCTGTATTTAAAGGTCACTAGCAGGCCTTCGACAGCAGAATAGCATATGGCCTATGAGCTTCTCTATGGTACCATAAGTAAAAAATCATCATAAAAAATGATAGGGACTGTTACTTGAATGCGTTTTCTGTACCAGATGTTATGGAAAGCACATTCTGTATTCTTTCTATCTCATCTCAGTTGTGTAGAGTATGGCTTTTGGAAGTGCTAAGGCCAGGGTTACGCCTAGGGGGACCGTGACTCTGAAGTCGAATCTCTTTCCCTTGGTTTGACAAGGTCAGGACCATTTAAGGCTATTGTAAACTGGAGATAGCCTAGCTTGGAGTCAGCACAAATGGCAACTGGCACAACAGGAAGAGGGGCCTGCCACATCCTCCTAAGATAGCCAGTGGCTTGGCTAACTCCATGATGTTCAAGTAAATAGTTACATTCAGAGGTAGAAAGGCTCGTTTGTTGCCATACAGATAAAAGAAAGTGAAATATGGAAAGAAACTTGATTAACTGGCAGTTCAGTAATGAGCTTAGGAATAAAAAATACTTGTATTTAACATTTATGAATGAAAACTCTTCATGAGATAAAATCTTACTGGATAGAAATCTTCCAGAGGTTGCTAGAATGGTTACATCCATGGAAAGAGGATTGAGGCAAATAGATGGGGACTGGATGAGGCCTGTGCTGGGAACCCAAGGTGGTGACATTAGAGACAAGCAAAGAATGGAGGCCTCCAGTACCAGGGATGGCTTCATGGATTCTTCTTATCTTGAGTCCCCATCTGCTGTCGAAAACCTGGTGGCTGGGCACAGCTGGATGCTGAAACTCTGCTGGGGGTTTTACCTTCTAATGAAATTCCTAATGAACTTCTTGGGCTGTCACACTTCTTTGCCTCTTCTTTAGTCCAAGTGTATGTGTGTGTGTGTCTCTTGTGAGCGTGCATTTGATGGGAGGCATGTGGGAATGGTGAGGAGATGCTTTCAAGGAGAAAGGAGGACACCCCTTCTTTCCAGAGGTCCCAGGCCTGAGTTGGGCACTCACAGGACTGGTGGGGACAAATATCAGAGAGTCCTCCTCTCTGATAACCATTTGTTCTGCCCAAACTTGCTACTTTTTTTTTTTTTAATTATCTCTGCTGCTGAAAATGCTTTGACTATTTTATGAAGATGTGACAGGTAGTGAAAGAGTGTGTACGAAGTGATTAAGGAGCTGATATGCTTTATTCTCTTCTCCCATTAAATGTATGTTCATTACAGCTAGGTTTATTCGCAGAGAGACAGTAGGAGAAGGAGAGAAAGGACTGGGGTGGGCCTGAAGCCCTTTATTCTCATCCATGTCCAGCTCAACAAGAGGCAGCCTAGCAGAATGGTTCCAAGTGTGAGCTCTGGATCCAACTGCTTGGAATTGTGCCATAGTCCCACCCCTTATGAGTTGGGCACCCTTAGACATACTGCTTACCCTTCCTTCACCTCAGTTTTCTTCTTCTTTAAGAAAGGTATAATAAGAAACCTAACTCATATCATATTGTGAAATGTAAAGGTATGCACAGTGTTTGGCTATCATGAGGGCTCAGTGTGTATCAACTCTCATTATTATTATTACCAGGTTTCTCCACTCAGTTGATAACTGAACTGCCTACTTTTTTCACTAAGCACTTTTGGGATTCACTCAAGAATGCTTTCTTTCACTAAACATGTCATTGCCATTGGCATGGCAAAACCATTGAGCCACACTTTGTTTCTGGGAATGAGCAGGGTAGATGTGATCTAGGCCCTCACAGAGCTTCTGTTTTAGCTAAGCGGAAAGGCAATTAACAGCTGAATACCACAGTGTATGATGAGTGTTGGGAGTGAGGACTTATGTGAGTCATCGGAGGGGTCAAGAAAGGGAACTGCCCATGTTCTAGATGTCTGAGAAGGTCCCTGAACTGGGATCCGAAGGACAAACAGCTCGGAGAGAGCCACGGGAAGGAGGTCAGAGAGGAGTGGGTTGGGGAAGGCGGTAGGAGCAGGATAAGTAAATTCCTCAAAGTGGGAAAGGTCAGAAGGCGGCTCAGGGGACTAATCGGAGGCCCATGTGGCGGGACCTTAAAAACTGCAGGACAGATAATGCTGAGGGGAGGTAGGGGGAGCAGGCAGAGCCCAGCTGTGTGAGGTGTGGTTAGCCATTCAAGGAAATGGGACCTATGCCATGAGTAATGGGTAACCACTAGTGGATTGAAAGCAAGACCCTTAGATGTGCCAAGATACCCATTTTACAAAGATGGGGAGGGTGGGAAGCTGGGAGAGGGGGGGGGTAACACTGGCTGGTGAGTAGTCAGCTATGCCATAGCAATTAAGGAGAGGGCCAGGGCAATGTGAAAGTCCGGGGTAAGTACCCTCCAGTGCCCATTGGCCAAGCCCTTGTCACTTGAGCCATCACTGGGGCCCATTTTAAGCCAGTCCCAAGGAGGGCAGGTCATGTATTTTGGTGTAGGAGTGGCCCCCTAAAAACTGGACACCCATCTGTGAGCCCATGGGACATTTTTACTTAAACCTTCCAGTTGTAGGTTTTTGCCACCACCTGCCAAAAGGAAATGTATTAAGAGCACTTTAGGAGAAAATACACTAGCAGTTTCTCCCCCTTCAGCTCCTCTGTCTCTGCTCCCCTGTCAGTGAAAAGGCTGAGGCATGGAATCCTTTGCAGTAGAAGAAAGCATGTGCTTAGAAATGCCAGCCATTTCCCCTTTCCAACTGTGCCAGCCTCAGGGCTAGACACACAGTAGGTGCTCATTCAGTGCACGTTGACTCACCTGGTCTCTGATCATTTTCTCTCCTCCTGAGGAGCGGCCTTAGTCAAGGGACAATGATGCTTCTATGATTGCCAGATTCTCCTGTTCCATCTGCTCAGCATTTATCAAGGTAATAGCGGTCGGGCTTCTGTGGAGGGGAGGACATCGCGAGAGGAAGCTGCATCTGACTAGCCCAAGATGCTCGGCTGTAGTCAGAGGACAAAAATGCGGTCTGATCCCAAGCCTGTCATTCAGCTCAACTGCCTGTCAGGCCCCTAGGGGCTCCCAGACCTGCAGGCTGCCATTTGGACCAACATTTGGGAAGCAGGATACTTATGGAATCCATTTTGGGTTTGGCAGCCAGAACAAAGAGTGAGGCTGGAATGGCGCGAAGAGGTGTAAATGTAGCCCAGAGCAGGGGGCTATCTGGTGTCACATAGCTGACCCTTCTGTGGCGAGGGCGGGGTGTTGGGGGAGAGAGTATGTAAGGAGACCATTTAAGCTCTCCTCATGAGCCAGAAGAGGGGGAGCCAGATTGCAAATGAGGTCTCTCCGACAGCTGCCTCCCAGAGACGAGCAGACCTAATCTTTGTTCATCGATAGGTCTAAGGGTTTTTTTTTCGGTGCTGTACCATTCGGCACGCTGGAGGTGAGGTGGGCATCGTGCATTTCGGTGGGAGTCCCCGGGATCTCTCTAGCTCCTGCGAACAGGGCGTGCTACTTCCTGGAGCGGTTACAGCGCTCCGCTGCTGGGCGCTCCTATGGCCCCACATCTGAGAAAACATGGGCATTTGCAGGCAGATTTCTGGCTCCCATCTTCCCAGCCCCCACCCCACACGCACACTCGCATACACACCCCAGTGAGCCCTGTTCTGCTTGAAAAAACTCTAAAATAGTCTGTGTCCTTCATATACGGGGAAAACCCTTTAGGCGTTAGATACTGCAGTAATTACTATATAATGGAGTAAATACTATACTATAATAATTAACTTGTAAACCTTGAAATAACATTTACTGTAATTTAGACCAAATATGAACTGTGAGTAATGAAGCTCGATCCAACATGAAATCATTTGCAGGGCGCTTTAAACATATGCCTAGGAAAGAGAGAGTAGCGGTTTCCTGTCGTTACCAAAATGGGCCCAAACAAGGCCCTCACATACTAGGAGTGCATGCAGCTGCCTTTATTTTGAAATATCTTGTTAGCATCTCCCCCCCCCCCCGCCCCTTTAATAAATCACTTCTCTCTTGTGTTTTCCTAAACTGTCCTTTTGGGCCGTCAGAAGGAGCCTACGATTTGGTTTTGTTTTGAATTCAGTTTTCACCCAAACGATTGCAAACACTCTATGCAAAGGTACTGTTTAAAGCCTGGGTGAGAATTGGGAGGGGTTAAGAAAGTTCTTGGGTTGTTGACGTCAGCAGTCAACTATGGATACTTCTGGAAAGTGGGTCTATGAGACAATGCTGCTTCTGACCACTATGGTGTCAAGGGGTCTGGGAGACCTAGAAAGGGACAACACCTTTGGTTTACTTGACAGGTCATACCTGTGCCTCCAGATCTCTTTTACATGGGCTTGCTCACCTTCTGAGGAAGCCTGGGGGAGGGGGAAGTACAGAAGGCAGATTTGCCTCCCTCTACTCCCCCACTCTCCCTACACACCTGACACCTTAAAGGTAGAGAAGGAACTTGTATGAGGTTGAACCAAATGAAACTGTTGTTATTCCCAGTTAAAAGCAGTGCAATGTCAACAACAGCGTATGGTTCAAGCTAATAGACCACGCGTCCATGCCCTATGACTAAGAGCCCCATGCTGTCCTCTGAGCCACTGTTTGGGCTCCAAATTCAGTTAAAATGGTGCCTAGGCAGGTATCGTGTTGCCCACCTACCCACCTTCCCTTCTCATAGTCATACTGTTGGGAAACATAATCTGGCCTTCACTTACCTTTCTAGGTTTTTCTCTGACTGGTTTGCACACCTTCTACTCTAGTCCGACCGAACCATTTATTGTTTTCTATTTCAGCATTTCCAGCTCCATTCCTTTGTGCTGTCAGGTCCTAGTCCCCGAGAATGCTCTCTTGGCTATCTTGTATTCTGTCTCTCCTTTTGAAATGAAAAATTTACCTTTTCTCTGATGTCTTTTCTCAAACAAAGCATGTTGAAGTGGGGAATAATAACAGGCGGCATCGGCTGAGCACTCACTGTGTGTCGTCAAGCGTTGACTCAGGGCATCATATGGATTATTTTATCTGATCATCACACAATTCATGAGATAGGTACAGTCCCTTATCCTGTTTTAGAGGCGAGAAAACTGACTGTCTAAACTGAAGTTTAGTAACTTGTGTAACGTGGCCAAGGTCACACAACTAGTCTGAGAGAGGATTTCTCTTTGGTGATCGTGGCCTGGAGCTGACGATCATATCCTTGCAAAGGACAGTCCAGTTTAAGAGCAACCACAGTAGCCATCTCCAGGTACCTGAAGGACTGAATAGAGAAAAGTAAGGGATGTTTGCTCATATTACCGAGAGATCTAGAACCACTTCAAGGTGTCCGCTTGGCACAACATGCAAATCATTCTAAGTCTTTCAAATGGACTAACTACTGAAAGCAGAATGGTTGCCCTGTGAGAATGAATGAGGTGTCTGTCACTGGAGATACCTTTAGTAGAGACTAGGATTCACCATAGAAATGGTCTCTGAGGCCGAACAGCTTGGCGGCTAGGAGCATGGGTTCTAGAATAACTGGATGGTTTCAAAATCTCAATTCCACATTCACACTCTGCACCTGACACTTTTTTTTTTCCTTTAGCACATACCCCCTCACACATATCCACACCGTGCCCCTCCCCCAACACACACACACACTCCCACACCCACCTTCAGTTTCTTAAATCCAAGTATACTACTTATGCTTCTCAAACCTTAGTAAAGTTATAGATCACTTCAACCTAGACTTCGTTAAAATGCAGATTCTGATTTAGTAAGCCTGGGTGGAACCTGAGATTCTTCATTCCTAACAGGCTTCCAAGTGATGCTGAGATGCTTGGGTCTAAGGCCACACTGGGTGGTGGGGCCTTATACTGGATGCATTATCTCTACCTCCAAAAAATTGTAACATTCACTATTTTGCCTATTAGGTTCAGGTAGATGATCGTGACTGGTTGATTATGTGCTTGCTTGAACTCTCTAATCTAAGAAGGCCAAGTTTTGGTGATGAGAAATATAACCCTTTAAGTACCCACACCCCTGTAGGGTCCCCCCACATCCTTCCTTGCCTTCGTGCCAACTAATCAATTGTTTAAAAATCTGTGTGATTTTCTTCTTTCACTCTTTTATAAAAATTGCTCTGACATCTCTCATGGTATTTGCCAGCGGAGATTTTAATTGGGACATGGATAAGGTTTTGAGCAAATGGCAAACAATGGGAATTTAGATCCGTTAGGCTAGCAGTTTCAGTGATGGTTGTCTCTTCAGAGATAAATTATTTTCGGACAAAACACACATTCAAATCTGTCAAGTTATTCCAATACATTTTTATCGGTTTTTGTTTTCAAGTAACTCTGCCCATATGTATCAGATCTTTTTTCCACTTATGTATTTAGAACAAGTGACCACTGAACTCTTAACTTCTCAAGAGACCGGAAAGTGTTAATGTCCTCTTTCTGTCTGTTGTAAGTGGTTGGCATCGCAGATGGGCTTTTGCTCAATGCTGGATCCAGAGACTTCTGTGTGTGCATCCTGATATTAACACAATGGATTGAAATCATATTTATTGTTTTCTTTTTCAGAGAAGGATCAGAGATGGGGGAGTTGAATGCTTTTAAGCAGTTTTTCAGGAAACAAAGGCTACATTTTTGAAATGCCAGCTATTACGAGTCCACAGTTCAGACTCTAGGAAGACTCGTTAGCACTTGCTCGGGTCCCTCCCTCCCTGGAAACAGTGCAGGAATTACACTCTGAGATGTGACTGTTGAAACAGACTCAAAGTCAGTGTGCATAATTACTTACCACAACAGTGGTTAATGTGCCCTGAAATATTCTCAGCTCCCCTCGGCCTGGGACTTGATGGTTGATATTCAGATTTTCTTGATAAATGTCTTAGATTCTTTGCTTATACCATTTCTCAAAATGCTTTTGGATTCTAATGTGTGCACTTTCCCTGTCCATCTCGATGTTGGCCTGGATGGAGGAAAGGAAGCCCCAAAGGCTGTCAGGTTTCTGCTGTGATGGGGAGTGAATGACATTTTAGAATGTTGGGGCTAAAAAGGGCTGTATAGTAAGTTAACCGTCTCTGTCTGGCTCAACCCACTCATTCTGTAAATGAGCAAATGGAGGCCCAGAGAGGTTGAGTGACTTTCCCAGGGTCACACAGCTACTTAGTGGCCCAGTCAAAATGAAAGCCCAGTTCCCCTGAATGGAAGTCCCATGCTCTTTCTGTATGAGGCTGCTGCTTGTGTGCATGCCCCTGCTGTAGTGAGAAGGGCTGAGTTTTTTGTCTGGACTCATGAGAAGGCCTGCTTCTCTTGCATTACCTTAGGCTGTGCCCAACTGCTACTCAAATCCTCTGCCTCAGGGAGGAGGAGATTTTCTGCATCTGCCGCTCCTTTTTTGGTGATATTTCCCTCTTCTGTTTTGAAACTCTGAGCTATAATGCTTCTTCACATGCTCTGAGGCCTTCCAGAGTGGTGCTAGCCCACAGCTGCCCTCGTTACTCTGATCCTATCTCCTACAATTGGGTTGGTTTATACTCCTTCTATGTCAAGGCTTCTCCCTCCCCTGTCTCATTCCCTTGGGTCATGCTGTCTGTTGTGACACTAGAGAAAATGGACGAATGTTGTCCCCTGCCCAAGTAATGTACTTGCCCTTGAGCAGCCTCTCCAGCAATAACCCAGAGAAATGACCAGGAGAGGTACTGAGGGTTGGCTGCACCATGGAAAGAGGTGGGCAGGGCTGAGGTTTGAAGGTGACCTGATATTCATAAGACATCCTGACATTCCCTCTTGTGTGCAGGGTGACCCTGCCCTACCCCAGCTCTGCTGTCTTCATCTGAGGAGTATTTGTCTTCTCAGATGTTCCGGACACTATGAGGTTCCCAGGGTGAAAGCAAACCATTACAAAGTACACAGGGCAACAAGAAAAGTTACTAAATCACAGTTCAGCAGAGAGTTGTGTGACCACAGGGGAAAGAGGGTTGGGTCCCCTGAGGGGGTCAGGGCAAGCTTTGCATAGGAGGTGGTAGTTGGAGTAACCCTTTTTGACAGTGGGAATCTTGTTGGTTATCTCTGGGGGTAGGGGTGAAGGTGGGGGATGCTGAACGGGGTTGGGGTATGTATACAGAGAAGAGGTTATACAAGGATGAAAGCATGGACAGAGCAAGAGCCAGGAAGGCACGAGTGCTTGGTAGGGATCAGGATGATCCCCAGTGTTCTTGGCTCAGAGTAACTCTTGATAACATACTGACACAGCAGGCTGGCAAAGCAGGCCTTAGTGGGGAGGGGGCCGAAAAGCAAGCCTGTGCCCCTGATCCTAGAGACACAGCCTCCGCACACTCTCTCTCTCCACAGGCTTGATTCCCCCACCCTCATTCTAGCCTGGGCTGCTCTTGGTCTCTGCTTAGGATACGTGCTTCCAATCTGTCCTTACAGGTGACACCTTTCTGGCATCTGCCCAGATGCTCCTGTCCTTCCTTCTGCTTCTCTAACCTTGACTCTTTCTGGAAGTGCCCAAGTTCCTCCCTTCTCTGCTGTGAAATCTCTAAACATTTCTTAAGGAGTAGAAGACTCACTACCAAGTCAGGTCTGCAAAAATGACCCATTTCATAAATTTCCTTAAGTCAAATAAAATTTGACTATAAACCCCTGACTGCCGAGAATGATAGTAGTTCAAATTGCAGAGATTGTTAGGGAGATCCTGGGGGTTACAGGCCTCCCTGTAGCTGGACAATGGAGGAAGAGCCTCTGGTTTTCAGTCTGTGTTGTTTATTTTAGAACTCTTTCTCTCAAATTCCATGTCCTCGATGAAGGTGGCAGACTCTGTGTCACTCTCAGGGTCTGCCCTATTGCTCAGCTCAGACCTTCCAGGGAGACAACACAGATATTGGCCTCTGGGGTCTTGCACTGCCGAGGCTTGGGGCCTGGGTCTCTGCCTTCCCAGCATCTGTGCATTATCTTCCTTGTCCCCATCATAGAGCCGTCTCTCTTCTCTCTAGCCCTGTCAAAAGGGTTCACTTCTCTCTGTGCCCCCCAGGACTTTGGCATAACCTCTTTAGTGAATTTAGGCTTTCATGGAAGTCAGAAAGAGGGGGCCCTTCTGAATCTTCGGCTTCCAACCTGCTCCACAAACCTTGCAGAGCCGAGGGGTCACCGAGAGCTTGGCTTCCTTCTTAAAAGAGGTAGGATTGTGCAACAAGGTAGAGAATACATAGAGAATGAAATTCAAATTCTAATTATTATGTCAATAAATTACCTGAATCACAATCCCATCCATCCTTTGAATTCTGGGTTTAGATGAGTTACCCACTTAGACAAACTCTCCCTGCCCTAGTTTCATTATCTATAAAATGGCAATAATATTAATAATTACTTCCTAGGGTTGTTATAAGAATTAAATTACCAAATACCTGCAAGTTACGTAGAATAGTACCTTGATCAGAGTTAAGCTCTTAAAAACTCTGAGCTGCTTCATTAGTTCTTATCCGTTTGACCATTAACACGCCGTGGAGGACTGTTAATGATTTTATTACGAGTGTGGCAGTAAGCATGCACACATGATTAAAACCCCTTGCGTATTTCAGTGCTCAATACATTCTTGGTGATTCCGACTTGACAGAAGGAGAAAGATTTGTCCCATGGATCCCAGAGGAGAGTCTGCGCCCTGAATAACCATTCCAACTATTGCTCACCATATGTCCACAACCCCCCCAAAAAAATAGTTTCGGAGGGCAGGAAATGAGCACACATGTGCACATCTGCAGAGAGTCGCCTGCTGAAATCGACACGTAAGACATATTTACCACTGAGGCAAATGCCTTCATGTGTTTGTAAGTGGCTATTTCTGAACACCCAAAAGGGAAGAAGAGAGAAGCTAAATTCAAATGGCATCATGTGTTTGTTATTTTGGAGCAAGGTTATGTGGAAGGAGAGCTTCCCTTATGCCTGGAACACTTTAAGGGGGAGAAATAAAGTATTTAAAGGTATTTTAATGATCATGAAAGGCACTGGCTTAATAGGGCAGGAAACTACAGTTCTCTTTTTAATCCCAGAAGGAAAATAATAAGGCTGGAGCTTAGACTTCCCTGAAGAGTCATAAACTGGACTGCAAAGAGGCAGCCCCTTGAGACGTCCTCTCTGGGTCTCTGCGGCCCCTTAACTGTGGTTCTGTCTGCCTAGGTTTTCAATGTGCTTTTTAATTAATGATCATAGCACTGTGCTTAGGTAGCAGCAACCTGCACAGGGTTCTGGGAGAAGCTGTTGTTTCCTGGCATGCTGGGCTAGGGACCTTTCTGAACAAGCCAGTGTATTTAGTTCCATGTTTCCTGCTCCCCAGCCCTCTATGGTCAGGTCCCCCACTTACCTACTCTGTCTTCTCTCTTTTCCCTGCTGAAGCAGGGAAGTCCCCTATGCTGGTCCCTACTTACTCACCATCAGCATCACGTGACTCCTGTTATTTACAGCAGTTATGTTCTGTAAAGTCCCTGGGAATGCTGAATTAAGTGACTAGTTGACCACTGCTCCTAGGGGAAATACAGCGTTAGGTTCCTGTGAGCCTCTGGTCATAACATTTCAGCAATGAATACATAATCCTAGTGTGTGTGTTTCAATTCAAAGACATCTTAAAAGCAGCCAGCTAAGTACTCTGGGATTATCAGTGACATAGGACTTCACAGGAGAGACACCTTAGGATGGGCAGGCTCTGGACTCTCTCCTCTTTGACCTGAACTGCCACAAGCCTGATGCTTTCCTTCCTGGAACCCTGGATCTTACAGATTTTACTTCCTCTGAATACATTTTCTCACACTTCATATCTGTGTCACAGACCATTGATAAGCAGACCCTCAAAACTGGTTCTTTGACTTTGCTCAAGGCATCCACTGCCATTCTGCCTACTGTCCCAAAGCCTATGACAGCAGACCCTGTCCATCGTATTGCCCCAAGCACTTCCTGTTGACCTTTCTCATTGCGGGATGGAATTATTTTTTGAAAGTGCTAATAGTGTATTTTTCATCTCTTGAATTCCTTTCATCTCCAGAATCACTTGCCTCTCCTCATTAAACAGAAACATGCGTTGGAACTGCTGTGGGGCTTTCCAGCCAACATGTTAAGGACACGTGTTGCAGATATCATGTGGAGGTCGTCAGCAGGCAGTGAGCCTGGCTAGCATCAGCTTTTTTCCTGACAACATCCCCAGTGGCCATTCCGTGGAAGGTGTTATGAGAGAGAGGAGAGACCAAATAGTACAATTCCAAATGAGATGACCTAATTGTGGAAGGCTAACATGGGCTTATAGAAGACTGGGGATCTTAAAGAAACCAGGTCTTGACATAGAATATGGAGAACACTTGGCAGATGACAGGAAGGCTGTAAACATGATTGTGTTTTAACAGTCATCACCTTTCATGGCAGGATTTGTTTCCAGATTCTTAGAAATGACCATACCATAGTCACTGGTGGCTTCTCTGAGAGAAATCACAGCGTGTGTCCAGGTGAGTTCCTCCACTCTGATTTCTTGAGTTTAACTCCATTTGTAGTTTTAGTTGCTTTATCTCCAGCTGGCTTTTGTCTCTATTTCCATTCCTCGTTTTACTTTTTAGCCCTTCCCCTTCCATTCCACCATTCCTCCTTCCTTGTTCTTCATGCACACAGGGGCATGTCCATGTTTTAGATTAGAACCCAAAGCTGATCACCCTCCAGATATGTGAGAAATCAGTTGTCACTAATGACCTTGGGTAGTGCTTTCTTTGGGGCTACATTTGTGAATGTTCATGGCTTATTCTTTAGCTTGAGAGGAAATACTGGGAAAGTTTTGTTGTAGCTCAGGAAGAAACCCTCCTTGTAGGAATGGCACCATCTTCACAGGGAAGTTTGAAGAATATCCTTATCATTACCCCCAGAGGGTGAATTTGGGGGCAGAACTTATGTCCCTCATTGGACAGATAGAGATATAGAAGTGTAAATATTCAGTGACTTTTCAGACTCACAGAGTGGCAGAATAAGGGCGAGGATCTAGGACTCTTGTCTCAAAACCAGGCCTGACCAAACACAGCTTAACTTGCATGTGTCACTGTGCCATTGACCACCTTCCTGCCTGGATGGAGCTGCCTTTGCTCTTTGCCAATCCCAGACCAACTAACCGTGCTCTGCCCAGAGAACCTCACATGTTCCCCCCATTTACATGGCATATAGGCCATGTAAAGTGCCCCTTCTCTTCCTAGTGCCAGGCTACCCAGATAGATGAAGAGATCAAATTATGGCTCAGTAAATGGAGTCTTAGCATGCATCGTGCCTGGTGGGAAATTGGCTGGTGGAGGAGGTGATGTAGCTGGATTAGAGAGCACGCAGCTCTTTAAGTCACGTTACAGTAAATACAGTTTCATGCTGCCGGAAACTTTCCTCTGACAGAGTGCTTGCCTCATCTCATTTTTGCACCCTCCTCCCCACCCAGTTCCATTCCCAGCCTCTGTTTTCTTACCTTTACACTGAAGGATCAGCATACCCAGGATACATCCATCTCCCCTTGGGATCCCAGGATACAGCCCCCTCTCCTTTTTGTCTCATCTGCTTGAAGGCAATGAGGTCTCCTTTCTGCAGGGGCGGTAGAAAAAAAGGAGGTACACACACTGATTTATCTCAGCCTGTCAGTTGTTTTGAGGACATCAGCGATGGAGGGCGCCTGCCCCTCCTCAGTCATCCCGGGCTCCAAGGCAGAGTGCCACCTTTCATTAAAAGTGTGCGCAGCGCCCCTTGAGAATGGCCGCCATGCTCATTCCTTGTCTGCTTTCCAGTGCAGCACCAGCATGAGGTCTGGTGCCCCTGATTCCAGGCAGCTTCCTATCAGAGCTGAGCAGAGAGGTAGCTGAAAGCAAATCCTTCTGTTCTGGAGGGGTACTTGATGGTATTGGTGCCATGCCGGAGAGTTTGATTTTGGGTATAAATGAGAAGCAAGCATTGCAAGTGACAGTTATAGCAAATCAGAGTACAGTGGGGATGGTTCCAGCCTTTATTCACATTATGTGTCATAATAAATGTCTTCTTAAGAAAGACAGCACACTCAGAATCCGAGAGAATCGCCCAGGCGGCAGCTCTGCAGGGAGTCGGAGGAATCACCATTGTCACAGCAGAGTGTGGCCAGAGGATGGGATCACACCTCCAGCTGGAGCCCTCTAGTCCCCTTCCCCTGTCCTCTAGGAAACACACCATAGCGCAACACACCACATCCATTATTTATAATGTCAGAGTTAGGGAAGATGGAGTTTCATACCCGATTGTAGCTTTGGAACAGAGATGGATGGGGAAGGTACTGCTGAGCCTGGATGTGGTGGTTAGCACCTTTAGGGTGAAAAGCTCAAGGCTTACATAGGTGGTGTCTTGCAGTCTCCTGGGGGCCAGGAGGAAGGCTGGTCACACACCATCTTTGGTTTTGAAGAAGCCAAACATGGAATGTTCCATGCATACCTCATGTTCTTAGCTAAGTGACCCACAAAGCCTGATTTTTGAATATGGGGGCACTCAGAAGAAAAAGCTAGGCTTCCCATGAGTAGAGGATGTACTCCGTACCAACACATGCCTGCGCGTTGTCCCGAAAGAGTCTGTCTTCTGATTCCACTTATGCAGTAATACTTGTGGCTATATATTCCTGTGTTTGTCTTCTGGGTTTGCTGAGCTCAGAAGAATTTAGTGACTGGAGAGCTCTCTTGACATGAGACCAGAATGGTGTCACATGGCATAGTCATAATGATGTGGGCCTCGATTGTGTCTCTGAGACAGACAGATGGAGAAGGGAAGATAATTTATGCGGCTCCCAGAGGAAGCACACCCTTAGAAATGAGTTAAAATAGCAGTGACTTGGCCATTATTGATCATATCAACAGGCCCAGAGGTGTTAGGTAGCTGCTGGTCCAGAGCTTCATGGCTAGCTGGACTCTGTGCCTGCTTGAGAGGTCAATAGCTTGCCTTCAGCATTTGAACTGGTTGAGGGAAAAGTTAGCTCCTCCACCCAAAATATGGGCCACAGAAGAAAGAACACCCCAGTAGCTTTCCAGGGAAAAGCTGCCCTTGACCTTGACTTCTGAGTTGAAACTGAGCACCCCGTTCTCTGCTCCATCGTGTCCGTTTCAGTCTTGGTGAGATGACTAGCAGGGAGCATGGAGGTGGGGTTATGTCTCGAAAAGGCAAGGCCAGTCTCTGGGGGTGTGCAAACTTTCCAACAACCATGCCAGATAGTGGGGTCCGTATGGTCCCTGTTGCAGCTGCTCACCTCTCCCATCGTCAGAAGGAAAAGGTGAGCTGGATTGTCTGACTCTTGATTTATAACTCTAAGGGAGATCATGCTCTGATTCCCTTTCAAAACCAGTACGTTTTCACCATTGAACAGGGAGTCGGGGTTTCTCGAGGTGAATTGAAAGGGATGCGAAAGAAGGTGGGACTGAGAGAGGAGCGCTGTAAAGCTTTGGAAAGCACCGCCGTTGCTTGCTACGAAAGCTGCGCTCCTCTCCCTCGGTTAATTGAACACACCTACAGGGGTAGGCACTGACACCAGCCCCTCATAAAACCCATGAGTGCAAACACAACGCACACACAGATACGGAAAAACTTGTGCAACACCAGATGTTTGTCCTCAAACATCTGGGCGCACATGAACATTTGCACAGGAAAAGTCTCAGGAATTCATCTGATTTGATGCCCACCTTGGGTGTTTCATCCAACTCTTTAAAATCACAGCTATGCTTGGAAGGTTCTCAGGTACCCAAACTTTTCTTCTGGTCCCCTTTGTCACTTACGTCTTCATGCAAAGGAACCGAAATGGTGACACTGGTAGTAGTGTCATTCTGTATGAAAAGGTAAAAATTCCTTCCCATTCCACCCCTGTTTCCCACCCTGCTTCTCTCTCTCTCTCTGTGTCTCTCTCAATCTCTCTCTCTCTCCCCTACAGGCTGTCTTGAGTTACGGCCAAAATGCAGCAGCTTTTCCTCTTCACCCTCTGTGTATGGGGCTGAGGTCCTGGCACGGAGCACTTTTCCTTCTGTGGGCTCAGGAAATTGATTTTCAGGCTCCAGCACAAGGTTTTCTACTTGTGTGGGCTGCTACATTGTGTCCCTTTTCAGTGGAAAGGGCTGGGGTGAGCCTAAGAGTCCAAAGCGCTCATTCTGTTTCCAAACACATTTCACACTTGCTTAGGACAGGAAGCACCAATAGCACCAGAGCCTGCCTGGTCTCTCTTCTGGGTTGTACAGGTGAGGAGGAAGCACAGTGGACAGGATTAAATGATTTTTATTCCAGAATTCATTTAAGGATTTGCATCCAATCTCCTGGCCATCCCAGGAATACAGAATGTGAGTCTGCAAGGATGTGGTTGGACATGGTGATGTCCTTGAAGGGTCAAATGCGCTGGAAGGGAGGGTGGACCGGGATGGGGTGGAGGCATAGTTTCCTAGCAGAAGTCTCCCTCTCCCTTTGTCGTGGGGGAGGGGAGAGTAGGAAGAGCTCTCTTGGCCCAGGTAGATATAGCAGCAGGGTCCTATGTGATTCCCAGGTGACTCTTAGGGATGCTGGCCAAGGAGTGAAGAAAGCTCCCAAATTTAGTTAGAGAGCTACTCATTTAGGGCATTGCCCTCAGGTCAGGGTTTGCTAAACTGGGCCGGGGTTTACAAAGTCTCTGAATGTCCTGAAACAGCATGCCAAATGAAAAGCGAATTTTCCTTTGTGTGTCTGGGAAATGCTGTTGAGTGTGGGTGTGGTGGCTCCACACCTTCTGTCCAATTCTCAGGAGATCTGTGATGTCTACAAGGTTAAAAACTATTATCTGAAGCCGAAGAAATCTTGTCCCAGTGGTTGAATTTCAGGTGCCGTGGTGGGTGGGCGAAGACTGAACTCCTCACTTGCCCTGCATGGACACTGTCACCCTCTGACCCGCAGGAAAGTCACAAATGGTTGATAGGATACCCAAGTCACCGAGCGATGTGGCACTTTGTAGCATGGAAGGGGCTGATCTAACTCTCTAGGTCTTTGGTCTGTGATGGCAGAGCTAGAACGAAATGTGTACTTCTGCTGGATATGGAGTAACTTCACCATATGGCAAGATTTAGAACCAATGACAGTTTTAGCTCTAAGTACCTTGCATGTATTAATCCATATAATCCTCATAACCACCTTACAAACTCACTTGTGAGTTTTATAGCTATAGGAACCACTTTATAACTATAGGAACCAAGGCCCAGGGAGAGAGGTGACTTGCTCAAGTTCACTCCACTAGAGATAAAAGGTCGCTTTCATGTGGTCGGACAGGCTGTTGGCATGGGAAGGGCTTTTTGTGTAGGTCCTAGGTAGAGTGTCCCAGGGAAGCTGGCTGCCTCCCCTGTCTCTGTGCTCCCAGGCTGGGCACACATTCCCACAGTTGGGACACTCCCACTGCCTCTCATGTGAGCGTGCCTTTCAAGAGCCCACAGCTCCTCTTTTCCTGACCTTCCCACCTGTGGCTGCATCCCCAGTGGTGTAGCCCAGTGGTCTCTGGCCCAGATAATTCAGCAAGGACACACTTTGTGCTGCCTGCCAGAGTCCCTGTTTGGACCTGCTGGTTTCTGTTTGGAATGCCAAGCCGAAACTGGGACCTGGCTCGCCCTGCCCACTGCTTCTGCTCTGGCTTATTTCTCTCCTTCATGCGACCGTAGCGTAAGAGGACATCTTTCTGATAACTGTCTCATTGGTATAAGATTTCTTTCTTCTTTCAGAACTCATAATAAGTGGAATTTCGAGAGAAGACAACAGATTATGTGTCTCGGGCAGTATGAGTGTGTTTGGGAGAGCAGATTGTGATGTTGGCAAGTTGCTTTACCTCTCTGAGGCTCAATTTTCATTTCTTTAAAAGGAAAGTAATAGTAATAATAGATACTCTATAGATTATTGTGAAGATTAAATGAGATCATGCAGATGAAAAACGATTGGCATATACATGCTTAGCACACAATTCCTGAGGTGCTGTCAGGACTCAGTCCAAGATTGCTGTTAGTGATTGAGGTGCCTGAGAATGAGAGGTCCCTGGAGGCTGGAGAGTTAAGGGGGTGTGGATTTGTAGGTTTTGGTATTCATAGAGGTAGAGGAAAGGCTTACAGCACTGGGAGGAGCCAGAGCCAAAGACACAGAGGCAGGGGGAGGGGTGTGAGTGGCAGTGAAAGTTGCTTCAGTGCCTGGGCTCATTAAGGCCGCAGGGCTAGGTGAAGTGGGAAGGACAGGTGATGCAGTCTGGGTCTTTATTCAGTAAATAATGGGGAATAATTTAACAAGTTTTTGAATCGAATGGAAATGTGGCAAAATGTTACTAAATGGTATTTGAGAAAGATAAAAATGACAGGAGTCTACAGAAAAAATGGATGGTAGAGACTGTCATGAAGTTGCCAAAGCCAGTTTACTTTTCCTGCTGTGTATATGATGACACTACATTTCCCAGTTTCTCCTCCGGCAAGGTGAGGCCATGTGACTGAGTCCGAGCCAGTTAAATGCCAGTGGAAGAGATGTGCACTGCTCCCAGACCTGGCCCTTTCGCTGTGATCCTGTGCATTCTCTTCCCCATCTGCTAGTCAGAAGCAAAAGATCTGACAGAGAACTTCAAAATTCTGAGGCCACAAGTTGTCAGGAGCCTGGATCACTGAATGACCACGTGGATCAGAGCCACCCCCCCCCCCCAACTTTGTTACTCACTGGGCTTTTTACCAATAAGAAATAAATATCAGCTTTATTAAGTTATCAAGAGTTTGGGATTATCACAGCAGGTAACCTACCCTGTTACAGGTTGGAATAGAGAGAGACCAGAAGGAGAATCAGGAGGCTGGTGATTCAGAAATGAAACGAAAAGCTCTAATTTGGTAGAGGCTGAAGTGAGAATAAGTGAAAGATATTCTCTTGGGCAGATTCACATGACTAACTGACTAATTAGGTGGGGGCTGTGTGTGTGTGTTGGGGGGAGGATAGGGAGAGTTGAAGACGAGAAATGAGAAAAAATGCTTGTGATTTTCTAGTCTAGTGACTAAGAAAATGGTAATACCATTGACATAAATTAAGATATCAGAAGATGAGATAGGTCTAGGAAAAATAATGATGAGATTTATTCAGTTTGTGGTGGATTTGAGGTGATGGTACAAAAGGAAATCTCTAGACAAGACCTTCTTAACCTTGGCACTTTCATATTTTGGGCCCAGTAGTCCTTTGTTGTGAGGGGACCTTCTGTGGTTTGGAGGACATTTAGCAACAGCCTTGTTCTCTACCCACTAGATGGTCCTCTCCATCCCCTGCCAGTTAGGATAGCCCATAATGTCACCACGTCATATTGTCTTCAGAAATTGCCACATGCCCCCCATTTAAAGACCACTGGTTCAGAGGAAATTAGAGATGTTGGTTAATTTGAGTGGCTGGGGTCCTCTGAAGGGGACCATATGTAATTAGGACACTTCTAGTTCTGCAAGCTCAGATTTCTCCTGATTACCAGAAGTTAGCAGGCTCCATTGGAAGGTGTTCAGGCCCCATTGGAAGGTGTCTGCCCCGTTTTGATGAACCTTCCTGTGTTCTGTGCTCTGGGCTTTGGAGAAGACAAAGGTTGTGGAGATCATGACTGGGCACACATGACTGGGCACAGGGACCCAGAAGAGCCACGGTGGGGACCAAACCTGGCTTCCCTTCCAACATCTCAAGGCAGGGGCAGGGTGGCCTCTCTCAAACCCAAGACTGGCCCAGGATCTCTGAGGCATGTGTGTTTACTTGAACATATTACCAGCCGAGCCTGTAACAAAGCTTTCCAAACTGCATGAGCAAATCTCTTGGACAGCAACTGGCAGTATGGTTTGGGAGGATTCCCTTTTCATTTCCTAGGTTTTATGATTTTTTTTCTTCCACTTTTCAAAGAGCATTTTTACAAGCTAGTGTTCTATATTGCTCTGCCTGTACTCTGAAAAAAGATAAATATTTTCAATGTGTTTTCTGAGGCATAAGCTCCCATTGAGAAAATGTATCCCTTATGGACGTAGCTATTTTGACCTCATTAGCTGGGTAGATCAGAGGGATTTTGACAAAGAGGCCCCTGTATGCCCAGGAAGCCTCTGCTAGTTTCCAGGGGAGCTGGGGGAGTGGTACCACTGGGGGTACACCTTTGCATTTCCCAGAGGGCCGCAGCAGGAAGTGAACAGGTTCATCAATGAAAGAGGCCTAGGAGAGTGACCCTGCTCCCGGTTCCCAACTCCAGGGTCCCACTTAGCAGGAGTGGTGAGGAGAGCCTGGAGAGCTGGCTCAGAATTCTACAGAGGCTCCGGGACCACCCCAGGGAAGCTCACACAGAATGCAAAACCTCCTAACAGGTAACTATGGCTGCTTTCTTCCTGAAAGGTTTCACTTGATGGAGTGTAACCAGCTTGTCATAGTCTGACCAAAACGTCCCCCGTTTCCTCTCTGCAGGTGCATCTTGGGAAAGTCCCCTGTCCCTGGCTGACCGCAGATAGTTGGTCACCCTTGCAGTTGTTTGTGCCCTGAGGAAGGAGAGCAGAGCCTACTGCGTCCCATCTCCTTCACTGTCCCCCAGATGTTAAACGTCCAGCCCTTTGGGTCTTTTGGTAACTCTGCATTATATTTTGGTTCTAGAATCAATCCCAGTTTCAGACTTGCTAAGTGGCGGGTGACTTCAGGTACGTCACATAAGCTTTTTGTACCTAAAATTCCTCATCTGTGATTTTGGGTAACTGTACCTACCTCCACAGTTGTTGTATGCACCCAGTTAGATGGGTGTATGTAAAACACTTGGCACATAAAAGCTGTCCCAATGTAGAAAGTAAGCAATTGTTACTGCTTCATAGTTAACATCTAGTTCTGGGGATCTTTTAGTAATAGCTGATAACTCCAGAGAAGGGTGATCCTGTGAGCCACCATCAGCTAACAAGCCAGGTCAGTTTCAATCCTCATCTCCTTGAATTACCTGCAGCTTTTGCACAGGTGCTAATGCTGTCCTGACTATGTCCTGAAATGCTTCTGCTCCTTGAACTGCAAGTCTACTGGGTTTCTTCTTTTTTCTGTCTCCTTTAATAAATCTTCCTCCAATTCCAAATGTCTACATGTTGGGGGCCCCCACGTTTTAGTCCTTGGACGTTCTTGTTTCTGTCCATCCTCATTTTATAGATGATCTCAACCCATCTCATGGCTTTAAATACCATCTTGACACTGAAACTTCTGAATGTACATCTTAATCCCCAACCTCTGCCCTCATGTGTAGTGTCATGCACTTGAGATATTCTCACCAGCAGATGATAAAAGCCCCCTTTGTTTCACATCTTTGGTGGAACTTACATTGTCAGACTTGTGTTTTTCTCTCCTCTGATGCAAGCGGATCGGCGGTGCATTATTTACTCTTTGTCCATCGTTTGTCACCTAACTCTGCTTCTGGTCCTTGAAGGCATTCTCACTCCCAAGCCTCCTTGCTATGAGACGATGTTATGGATTGATGTGTTCAAGACTCCAGGATCCTTGGGGGCAACTTTGCAGTATTTCCTTGAAACGCAAAGGACGGAGGCAAAAAGAAACAGGCTTCCTGTGGATGAGAAGCCGGGGCTGGGTCCGTTAGGTGTACTCCAGTTCTGTCCAGGGACATCACCTGTCTGCATTTATTTAACCTTTCTTTTTCCTTTTTTTAAAAATTTCTTTTCGAAATTAAAGTGTGTTATGAAGTCAAGTAGCTGACTGTTAGATTAATATACAAGGATTTAATCTAAATCATGGGACACTTCTCCACATTTTATCATTATCATTGTACTCATCATCTTACATGCCTTTTTTGCACATTCCTTTCTAAGTATCTTAAGTTATTTATGGAACAAGGTGGGGATGTAAATAACAAAAGATGCCTCTTTTACTTGTGACCAATTCTTTTGGATAATGGAAATAGTAACCATTGTTTCTTTGAAGGCGGATATGATATTTGGAAATAACTGAAAGTTGATACATAATTATTAGTTTAATTTGCTGTGTGACCTTGGACAAATTATTTAACTTCCCTGCACCATTTTTTTTTTACTGATTTGTAAAATAAAGGGGTCATGTTTTCTAATCATAAAACGTCTTTCTGTTATGCTCTGTGGTCTAAAGGATCATTTGGTTATCTGACAACTCAGAGATTTATACTGACCCCATCTTGTTATTTGGGTATTTCTTTGGTGGATGTACGTGTATATGCAATCTGTGTAAAGTGGGTATGGATGAATATGTGTTTATGGGGGCTGGGGATTCCAGGCTTACATAGTCAAAGACCAACTGTGACTTTGAGATACCATTTTATCCAGTCTCTGTCCTTAGACCAAACCATATCCACAATTACATAAACTGATTGACCAATCTACTTTGAAAATTACAACTCCTTAGTTTTTTGTTTTTATTTTTGTTTTTAAGAAATTCTTTTTCAAGATTAAACAAAATCTCTCATGCAGTCATCTAGTCAAGGTCACCCTTATTCTCCAGGGAGATAGGCACACCCCAGAACACACACGAAACTTGAAAATGAGAACTTGCATCCAAAGCTTGAATATGAAACTTGAAAATGACAAACTTGAAAATGAGAACTCTATAATTAGAGGCCAACATGAGGTGCCTGGGTTGCTCGGTCAGTTAAGTGTCTGCCTTCGGCTCGGGTGATGATCCCGGGTCTTGGATCTAGCCTGACATTGGGCTCCCTGCTCAGCTGGGGGTCTGCTTCTCCCTCTCCCCTGCCCCTTCCCCCAGCTTGTGCGTTCTTTCTCTCAAATAAATAAATAAAATCTTAAAAAAAAAAGGAGGCCAACATGAAGGAACAATTGACATCTGATAAATATGAGCACACCAAAAACTCCCCTTGCAAAGAAAAAAAAAGTCTGTCTATCCATCCTGCCATCCACCCATCCACCTGTCTTTCTCTATCATACATCTACGTATGCATCTATATCAGCATAAAGGACAAATAGGTAGCGTTCTCTGGTGTGTCTGTCCCATTGTTAGGTTAGTGCTTTCTGTCTTCAGAGGCAAAGAGATGTCAGAGGCAGTCATCCGTGCTAATAGTAGACACACCACTAAACAAAAACTCACACAGAAGTGTGAATTTGAGGGCCATTTAACACTGTAAATTTCCCCCTTGTATAACAATTATGGAAACACGCCTGCTAATTGACAATGTAGCGTGGCAGTGTGTGAATGTGAGCAGTATTCACTCGGCCTCATAATTCCTCTCTTTGTGGCTGGTGGTGAGGCCTGTCCAGAGAATGGGGTGCCCGGCCCACTTATGCAGGAAACTTTCTCCTAGCTGAATATTATCTAATATTCCTATTAGAATCTTCTAATATTCCACATGTTTATACTCCTACTGTTTGCACCAATATCTGGTTCATTGTACTGACAACTTCAGTTTGAGTCTACAAATGCATGCTGCCTTATTTTTTGGTTTGGGGGATGGTTGTTATTTTGTTTTACTTCTTCCATTTAGTTATTCCCACCTTGGGTAATTAAGGCATATTATTATACTCAAGAGTATAAGCCTGTGGCCTTAAGTAATTGGTTCCCTAGCAGTATTGGGAGTAGACTACTTTTGTATAAAAATCACTTATTGGAGTCTGGGTATCTACAAAGGCAGATTAAAAAAAAAAAAAACCCTAAATTAATCCTGGGTATATACTCCCCAGGATACTAACCCCTGCTAAAGAACTGTGTCTTCTCTGGGGAGTCTGGAAGAGAGGTGAGGCTGAAGGCTGTTTGCTGCAAGCTGACCACCTGAGTGTAAATCTTTTTTCTGCCCTAATGACCACATGTGTGACCTTGAGAAATGTGCTCAAATCACTTTGCATATCACTTTTCTCATCTGTAAAATGGGAAGATGGTTAGAGCTCTTGTGAAGACTCAATGAGATACTCCATGCAGAACACTTTACAAGGTGCCTGGCATATACTGAGTACTTATAAGAGATGTTAAGTTGTCTTGCAGGAGTCTGGAAAGTGAAGTGAGGACTGGTGTCAGCGAGGTGGTCCTGAATCCCAATTTTAGGCAAAGAGCAGACATGTTATCTCATTTGATCCTGCATCACACCTGAGGTTGCATCTCATGTCTGTGACACAGAGGACTCCAGCCCTCAATGCTGGCGTGGTCTCACCTGAGTCCCTTATATCCATGAGCACCCACTCTGCCAACATCATTCAGTTGTGCTGAGTATGTATCAGTGACAAGCAGAAGAATATGCGTGAAATTTTAAGTGCTATAAATGCACCATTCATATTTTAATCTAGGCATTGGGTATTGCATCTTATTTCCTTTTAAGTTATATCAGGGTACAGAATGTGGGCTTGAAGATTATGTGTGTGAACCCATGGTGTGCACAGGCCTTTGAACTTGATCTTGTGTCCATGTTGACAGGAAAAGAAGTAGCAAAGATAGAGGCTGGCCATCGGAATCCAGATTCTCTAGATAGGTTCCCCATATTTGCTTGGGATACTCCTAAGGCCATGACCTTATGAAGTAAGTAGCACTTTTTTTTTTTTTTTTAAGATTAATGTCCTACAGACAATAAAAATAAAGGAGGGCTCAAACTGAGGGCGAAGAAAAGGAAAAGAGCCATCATGTTTGCTAATGGTATTTCACACTGATCTTAGTTGCTATTAAATTAAAATTATACCTGGATATGAACTGACAGTTTCTCCCCCTGAAAGTGTTTTGGTACCCGTAATAAAAACTGAATTTAGTAGATTGAGAAGTTCTCGGTGGCACGTCATTCGCAGGCATGTCCTCACAGCCACGTGCTTTGGGGGTACGTATGAGTGTGTAGGCAGCTCGGTGGCATTTGGTGTGGTGGTTTTCCTGTTTTCTCCTGTGCTTTTGTTTACTTGTTTTGTGTGTATAATCTCTCAAATCCAGCCACAGCTTGTTCTTTTTAAATCAGTCTTGTCTCCCCAGTTCTCTTTTTTTTTTTGCACAATGAAGTCTTGGGGGTATGGAGGGTGGGGTATGGCAGAAAAACTATTAGATTATAACATTTTATGGATTGTCAAGGCTCTAATGACATTAGCCACCTAACTGCAAGGTAAAAAACCTTTGTGATGTCACCTAACAGGTTGCCGTGGGTCTGACAAACCTTTGTGAGGGAAACCCGAGAAAGGAGCTGAAATGCCCACAACACGGATCTTTCCCCCACCCCCCGAGAGTCTGTCGCCACCCATGGACATTCCCTTCTAGCTTATCAGCCCCTGAAGGGCACGTTTAGTATAAAATATATATAAAGTCTTCCAAAATCAGAAAGGTCTCGAAGTCTCCAATTTAATTGGAATGGAAAATGCTAACTAATTGGCATCAAAATTTGATTTGTGGGAGAAACCTCCTTTTCGTTGGAAACACAACAGTGTGTCTGGGAACACAAGCCCAGTCCTTCAAAAATCATCCGTGAGCGCCGCCGAGGAATCAATTAAAGTTGATTTGGCATATCTGCTTTTGACAAATATAAAGAAATTTCTGATGAGGCAGAGAAGAAAAGCAGCTTTCCCTTTCTTGCTCTCTCTTCCTCTCTCTTTCCGGTGCCTCTTCCTCTCCTCTCCTCATTCCCCTTTAAAGGCAGTAGGTGTCAGAAGGGGGTGGGTAGTGATATGCAAAACACGGCCTCCATAACCAAAGTAGCCTGCAAAATTAGGTGTCAGCATGCAAAGCTTATTGATGTATGAATGCGGAAAATGAAAGGCGGCAGTAGACAGCCAGGGCTAAAGGTGAGACAGGCACAGCGAGAGCAGCTGTAGATCCACGTCAAGGTGTTGCTATATGAGCTCGGGTTTTTTCTGGAGGGCCACAGCCTAACAAGGTAAGCCTGGCCATGAAATGATGGAACAATACAATATAGGCACACACAGTGTGAATACCAAATAAATTGACATGGTGTCCACACCCCCCCACCCCGCCACGCACATACCTCTCCTCCCCCTGCACTGCCACCCCCCTTCAAAGTACGCCTGTGTATTCATTAATAAATTCATATTCTTGAGTTTTCAATAAAAGAAGAAAATGCAGTGTAAACTGGAGTTACTTAGTGACACCCAGCTCATTGCTTTTTATTGTTGCTTGCAGCTACGAAGCCTTCACAGTGCACTAGTAGAATTTATTACTGTCTGTCTCTGTAGCAAGTTGGCGAAGTGCGCCTTTTGAAGAAAATTGACCCACACTTCATGAATATGATGAAAAATGCCAATAACACTACAAAGACGAAGCTCTTGACATTACTCTGCAAAGAGCTAAAAGACAGTAATGAAAGTATTGCAATTACAAATCATTACCCCCTCTCCAGCCAATCGCCCACTTCCCTCCTCTTTTCGTTCTTTCTTTCCTTTTTCTTTCCTTCCTTCTTCTTTCTTTCTTTTTCTTTTCTCTCTTTCTTTTCTTTTTCTTTCTTTCTTTCTTTTTTTTTTTTTTTTGACCACTCTCAGGCTCTGTGGCTGCCCCAGGTGCTGTTTTGCACAGGATGATGGGAGATGGAGGGTGGATGAAAGCTCCAACGGGCTTCTCAAAGAAGGGAAAAGGAAACAAGAAGAAAAGGATGGAAAGGTTGGAGGGAGTGTGATAAAATTGCCCCTCCTGTTGCACCTGGGAAAAGAAGGTATTTGTGAAAAGTTCAAGACAGTGGTCAGAAGGTCTTGTCCAACTGAAAAGTGGGACTCGGAACACCCCACCTATTTTGCTAGAACTGTTCCCTCTTGGCAGGTTCCTTTTTAGCCTGGCTTTAGGGAGAGTACCTAAAGATTAGTCCCTAATCTTTTCTTATTTGCTAAAACTCCAATTTAGGCATTGTCAAATGAATGATCAAAAACATATATTGGTGTGTTTTCAAGGTAAGAAACTAGCCTATCTTCTTATCCTAAAGCTGCTGCTGAAAAAGTCAAAGCAAGAAGAGACAACTAACTTTAGACCATAACTTTAGACTTGAGCATATTAAGAGGATGGAGGCCCTTGTCCTTATTATTTAGACATCTTTCCAATATGGGTCTTCTTTTGCATATGTTTACACTGTTGATCTTCAGAGTTTTGTGTTTTGTTTTGTTTTTAATTTGGTGGGCGGGGCAGCTGTGTGTGGAGGGAGTGTGTGAATACATGAATTTCTTGACTCCTTTATGGCTTACCTAGAAGATAGCAGAATTATCTTCTACTTATGGTATGATACAGGGTATTAAAAAATCTCAAAACTTTGTACAGAGTGTATGAAGTCAGAAACAGGAGCAGGGCAGAAGTTATGAGGGAAAGAAAATAGCTGCTTCAGAGATCTGCTTTGGGAAGATGAGAAATAGAACAAAGACAGATACTGTGACATAATTATTTGACTTTGAGGTCGTTGTCTGGCCTCCAGGTAGCCCCTCTCAGGTCTTTCTGAAAGGCTCATTTTGCTCTCTGATGCTGTTAAAAAGTCAACTAATTGGAGATTCAGTTTTGTTCCACAGTACTCCATTAGAAATGCAAATTCCTCTGGGAAAGATAGATTACAAACCATTTACACTTTAGTATGAACTAGCTACATTAGATTTATTTCCCTTCTAAAATGTAGCTAAACTTTTAACTGGCCATACAACACAGAGTGTTTTGCACCATCAAACACTGAAGTAGCGAGAGGGTGGTGACTAAGTCTAGATGATATGGGGCTTAGGATACCCTGGAAGAATTGATTTTGAGGGAGAACAGCAACAGTTAGTGGAAGATATATCTAGAAGAGAAGGTAAAAGTGGGGGTATAATAGCTTAGCCCATATCAAAGTGTTTGAGGCTAGCCCTTTGACCAGAAAATAGGCTGAAGGCACATTTTTTTTTTCCTCTCTTTCCTCCTATGTTAGATGTTCCTTTGCCTTTTTCTAAGACCCAGAATTTAGGTTAATTGAAATATTGTTATGAATCAGCTTTTGTGGACTAGCCTGGGAGTCTGGGGACCAAAGTCATTAAAAAAACCCAAATCATTGTTTACATGTCAAAATGCATTGTGGGATCCCCACACCCAATTTATTAATTGCAACTCATTCTCCCAGCATGGTGTGGGTACCATGAGCTGTGGGAGCTGATTGGTTATAAGTGCCTAATGCCTGCCAGATTCTCTTGAGATAAGCAACCATGGCCATTTAATCCATTGTCCTTCCTTTAAGCATAAAATGCTTAAACACCAACAATACTGAACTTTATTTTTAGTAATCTCTTACGTTTATTAGCTCATTTGCTTACCTGATAATCTCACAGCTGACAATATCCAGGTCCAGCAGTCCCTGCCTGTGGACCAGATTGCCAGCTAAGGATCTGTGGCAGGAATGACATTAGCTGACATGCACATCGCCACACTTCATCTGCCTATCCAAGGCATCATTACCAATAGACTAGATAGTCCCTTTTACTAAGCCTCAGAATCCTTCTCCTGCTATGTTCCAGAGAACTCCTACTTGTTGATCAAAGTTGGCATACTAGAGTAGATCTTTTTGTTGTTCTTGGGCTTTACCAGGTCATTTAATGTCAATATCCCTAGCAAAATTGCGTAGGAGTAGTGATTGCCAGTGCATCTCCAAATGAGGAAACCAGATCTCTGGTTGGTCAAGCCAGTGACATAAGGTACTCATCTCTCATTCATTCAATTCTTTCATTCTGTATAAATCCAATGGATTCCTATTAAACTTGCCTGGAGCTCTTAGGGCATGTAGCTACATCAGTGAAACTCTCTACGATTTGACCATGGAGCAGGATCTAGGGGCTAAGCTTTCTGATACACGACTGGAAACTGGCCTATGAAAGAGCAAAGCCTTCTGGGTGGAAGATAGCATTAGATGGAACCACCTTTCTTTGCAGGGCAGCAGTGCCGTGGGCGGAGCCTCCAGAAGCAAGTACAAATGAACACTGGGGTTCCTGTCTAGGACCTGGACTGGTACTGAGAGGAAGCTCTATTTTACATTTTAAAGATGAGATTTGCAATCAGTTGCTAGAAAAGGACAGAAATGACTAGGAGAGTAGCAACCACTAAGCAACAGAGCTGAGATGCATATATAAATATGAATCTGACACAAACTGCATATCTACAAGTATCCATGTCGCTAAATTTGCCCTACCATCAGAAGATTTTGCATATGCTCTTCTACTTTCTGTGTGAGTCAAAACATGCCAAATCCTCTCTTTCTTACAGCAAGAGTGGTAGATGAGGCTGGAAATGGAAGCTGAATGGTCTCCTTGAGGGAGAGGACTGTGTTTGTGTCACCAGGCCTAGGATGGTTGCTGGCACAAAGTGGTTGAATCAAGCTGTTCAGAAGGTCAAAGGCAATGGGAGTCCCCCGAAGGGTTGATTTTTCAGGGGTAGTCCATTAGGCATTCTGCGAAAGTTTGATAAATCGAATTGAATTTGTTACTGATACTAGAGAACTTGCATGAAAGCCCATGGACAGAGGAAGTATTACAGACCTAGACACTCAATAACTATTAGTAGATACTTAGGAATATAGGGTCTCCTCCTGCTTTCTTTCATACATACTCTCATGACATGGTTTGTGAATTAGACTAACACCAGCTTAGGCTGCTGTGACAACTCACCAAATTTCTTTCTAGCGTAAAAGGTCTGTGTGGGCATTCCTGGCTGTCAATAAGCTTTCCTTTGTCTTATGGTTTTGCTATCCCTTAGGGCCTTGGAATCTCCATAACCAGCCAGCAGACAGGGGAAGAAAGTGTTTGAGGGACACAAACTGAACTGCTTACATTCCTTTAGGAACAGCCCCTTCATTCCACACCCAGTGCAAGTCAGGGTGGGGAATATGGCCCTGGGCTGGGCACCAGCTTCCTAGAGAACGTTGCACTGTGTGGAAGTGGAACAGGGATTTGGGATAGATAATTAGCCATCCTGCACACCTAGGTCGGCGGGCCTCAAACAGAGGTCAATAGTGGCAGCTCCAAGTATAATGTGTTTCAAATAGTCAGGCCTTCACTGCCACAGATAAAATCTCACCATTCGTCATCCCTTGGCTTATTCTTTTTATTACAGTTCCTCATTCAAAATACACAAATGAGGAAGCAGTAACACAGTTAGGTAGTTGACATTAAGGAAGGTAGTCAGAGAATGCTGACTTTCGACTGTATCATGGAAGAGAATAAATAGTAAGAAGACTGACTTTAGAATCTGTCCAGGGTCATTCTCCATGTCCAGGCTGTATGCAGAATGTAAGCCAAAAAGAAGAGAGTGTCCTCAGGAATCTGAGGGCAGTTCACGAGAAGCCACCCCCCCCCCCCCACCGCCACCACTGGCCTCTGCCTGCTAGGCAGGTCTTCTGTAAGATAGTAGGGAACTCTAGGAGGGAAACCCAGGCCTGTGCTGGTCTGTCTCAGTGTAGCTCTGGTTAGTGAGTCCTCAGAGACACTTTTCAAGGTCTGTTTAATCTGGAGGCAGCCATGTTTTCCTGTTTGCCTGCGTCATTTGTCCCAGCGCCATCTTCCTCCTTTTCTGGGTATTTAGGAGATAGGAAAACTCGAATGTGAGAGGTGTAGTCCGTGGGCTCTGGTCTGAGAAACTCCTACGTGTGAAAGAAACAATCACATTGAGGGAAAAGGCCATCAAGAAGGGTGTCATAAAGCCTGGGCCTCATTTTGGCCTAAAACAGTCATCTGTACCCTTCTTCATACTCTTCTTTTTACCAGGTTAATCTGGGTTAACATCATCAGGAGATAGCCTAAATCTAGCTTTGCATGTCTTCTGGCTTCATCAGGCTTACATACTTCTTGAATTTGGATTCACTGTAAATACTCCAAGGCCGGCAGTCTTTTTATGCATAGACAGCATGGACTACCTTGCTTCTTAAGGGCGGGGGTAGCCATAGAGCTCGCGTGGGGGCGTATTTCATTGTGGTACAGACGCCACACTTCTTGGTGGAAATAAACACCCAGACTATTGGAAGAATGTAGAGATTTTTTTGGCAGTTCTGGGTCAAGGTAAGTCAGTAGTTAAATATTTTTTCTATTCGGAATTACACTAGAGAGAGGCTGGCCTCAGGTGCTCAGGCAATGGCTATAGCTCCTTGTCACTTGGCCACAGAAATTTGAATGGGTTTGTATACATGGTTTCTAATATTTCAGGCCATTTAGTTCCTTTGTAAGTAATGTAGCTTCCCCCTGAAGTTTTGCATTTGCTCTAAACCAGATGGCCATGATGCCTTGGCTAATGCCTTTTAATATCTAAGCCTTGTATATCTAGTGCTTGGTTAATAACAGGGAAAAAGCTCCGGTGACTCACCTTGACCTCTAGAGGGAAAAAACATCCTTTTAATAATCTGGGAGTTTATTTGGATCGAAGGCATACTGCATGTTACACAATCTTCTTGTAGACCCGCGCGGGTCACGAAGCAGCACCCTTGTTTTTTATGAAGTCAGCAAAGATGTAGAGGGCCAGGCTCACTGCTTCTCTGAGAGCCTTCAAATTCATCTTTAATATGTAACCTACTAGCAGAGCAGAAATCCTCGCTAAGTTTAACGGGCTTTTCTCTGACAACTCTCTAAGTATATAACCTTTGTTATAATTAAAGTTACATTTTCTAAATGTCCTTAAAAAGGAGTGCACAGCCCATCTTTTAGGAGTCAAACCACTATCTCACATGTCTTTCTACTTTAAAGTTTCTCTGTGCTACTGAACTAGGAACTACTTGAGGGTAGAGACAAGTACACTGATCAGTGTTCTAAATAAAACCGTGGCTGAACTGGATGTTGTGCAGAAACAATGAACCTTAGAACACTGAAAAAAAAAAATAGTGGCTGAATACATCAGACAGATTTGGTAAATTAATGAATGGATGGAGACTCATGGTATACCTGCACTGGTAGTTCTCCACCAGGGAATAAATGGCAATGTTGGAGATATTTTGGGTGGTTACAACTTGGGGAATGAGTGTGTGTGTGGGGGGGTGCTCCTGGCATCTGGTGAGTAGAGGCCTGGGGTGATGCTAACAGCTTCCACAAAAAAGAGTCATCTCAAAACATCAGTAGTGCTGAGGTTGAGAAACTGTCATATGCATTCCATAATGGGGTATGCATCCAAAATGTCCAGAAAACGACCATTAGTTTTTAGAAGATTCATTCAGCAAATATTTATAGAACATTTTTCATGTTGAAATTCAACCAAGATATCCACTCAGAAAGCCCTCTGAGATTTTCTTTTTCCCTCCCATCTCCTCCCCGCCATTTTTTTGGATCCTCCACCCTCTTCCCTTCTCTTTACCGCGTTCTGTCCTTACCCACCATTTATCCTTACCATCCATCAAAAAAATGAAAGAATACTGTATTGCAGGGGGAACTGTCTGGAGCCAAGAGCACGACTCTTTCTAGTTACTAATTTAATTGTAGCTGTGTCTTTTCTGGACCATTCTTTCTGAAGATAAATATATTTATGCTGCCCTCGCACAGCTTGGGAAGCCCTTTGGAGATGGGTATTGAAGGTAAAGAAACACATTCACAGGATGTTTACTCTAATGATGCTCTCAAAAGCATTTGGGATGTTTAAACATATGCTTCCAGCATCTCTTTCTATCTTCACATTGCTGCTAAATTGTGGAAAGCTGTAAATAGAAATAATGGACTCAGTTTATTTTTAATTAGAAGGCTGCTGCTTATAGCCGAAATCGTGACACTACCGAGCATGTCTTTCTCTCATTTGGAAGGAAAGAATGGAGTGATCCTAGGGTTTTGAACTTCAGCCAGATTCCCTGAGTGTCTTGGTCTCTGAATCCCTGCATCCAGTGCCATTCAGTGGCATGTGGCCACAGGATGATTCTCTTTGCTCTTAATATCTTTAGATGTAGTAAGTAATGCTGTATTATTTTTACAGTTAGAAATAATAAACACTTTGGAGAGCTGTTTCATTTATCCTTTTTCATCACGTTTAATTATGAACATGTACTCCCTCAATTCAAGAAAGCTTGTAGAGTCATATTTAATTTTTTTTCTGGGAAGGTCCTATTAATTTTTTGGGCATGTGGATGGAGTAATGTCATGAGGCTGCCATCACCCAAATAAACTTAATCCTGGGCATATGATATTTATCCATAGACAACACTTCTGAGGCTGTTTCCCACTGCCCCCTCCCCAGGCTTAGAAAAACATGGATAGACAGAGCTAGTCTAGTGTTCCATTTTTTAGGATCCCCTGTACTGTTAGGAACCTTTACTATTGTCTCAGTCTTCTGCACAAAACTGGAGAAAATGCCCATGTAAACAATGCCCAGCTTGGAATTCCCTGGGAGTGGGACTGGGAGCAGCCAAACAAAGATCCAGCTCTCAGCCCATGTGTTTCCCAAAATATTGTGATTTATGACATAACCACCTACTTTGAAAGAGATCTTTCTCTCTTTCCCAGTACTTGAATTTTTTCCCTACTGGGTTATCATTTCCTATTCTACAGTGGGGTGCCAACTTTAAATATAATGATTCATGGAGAGAAAACTTTACTGTTTTGCATTCATACTATAGTGAAAAGGTCTAAGAAGAGACTTCGATAGAACATAAGAATCAGCATGTTCAGTGATGCCTAATTGGGTTTCAGAGGGTATTATGGGAGGAAATTGGATTTGGAGAAAAGGAAATATGATGAGATAATTTAAAACTGTGCTGTCCAGTGTAATAGCTGTTCACACATGTGGCTGTGGAGCCCTTGAAATAGGAGTAGTCTGAATTGAGACGCAATGAAGGTATAAAATACACATCAGGTTTTAAACACTTATATGAAAAAAATGTAGAATACCTAATTCATAAAATTTCTATTGATTAGGTATTGAAATAATTATGTTTTAGGTATATTGGGTTAGATAATATATATCATTGAAATTGATTTTACCTATTTCTTTTCACTTTTATTATGGGGCTCCCAGAAAACTTAAATTTAGTATGTGCCCCACATTTGAGATGTGCATTATATTTCTCTTGGGCAGAATGCTTTCTGTGAATGGCCTTGCCTTCCAGAGCACAGTCCCATGACCTGAAGGTAAAAGCTTAAAATTTTCCATAATTTGGTTTAACCGAAGCTATACTGTAGTTTCATGTACTTTGAGCAGTAAGTTCCAATGTGCATAAAAGCCCAAGAGTGTAGGGGTTCAGGCTCTGGGGTAACTGAGCCTTTAAGTCAGTGGATACCCGTATGCCTGTGAGGACTCTAAAATTAAGTGCCTAAGGGTGTGTGTGTGTGTGAATTCCACTGAGAATATTCTTGACTTTCTTCAGACTCCCCAAAGGTGCCTTAACCAACTGTTGCTTTGTACAACTCCAGTGGACCTCTGTTCCTGTAGAAGCAAGTAGTGGCTGGTGTTCCCCCTGAGGTTGGGCACGTTGGTGATGTTGCCTTGATCCCAAACTGTTTAAAAACTCTGACCCATCGTGAGAACTCTCAGTATGGTTGTCACTCTTTTGTTCCTTAGCCCTTGGTAGCTTACAATTGTATTCAGACTAAAGATCACATTCCCTAGGATGGCATTGAAAGCCGATTGATTTTATGTCCATGTGCGTTCCAGCCACAAAAATCTGCTTAGTTTCTCAGAGTCTGACCTCCACTGAAAAGCCATGTGTCTTTGCAGATGCTGTTCCCCCTTCTCAAAAATTGCTTTCTGACCATACCTTCCTTCATCTAAATTCTATTCAACATTAAACTAGGTTATAAGACAGGATGAAGAGAATATATTTATTTCTTATATAGGACTAATAAGCAAACATGCAAAGACTTTCATAAATCTGTAATAAAAAGAAAGTACAAGAAATATTGGCAAAAGATAATAAGAAATTCAAGGAATGGCAAGGTAAGACCAGTAAATATGGAAATATGCTCCATTAGTAAGAACCATTCATTTAAATTTTGATGTTCTAGGTACCATTTAAAATCTTTTGTCCAGTTAATCATTTCATATCAGTAATCATTACTACTAATACTTCAATAAATGCATTTAAAAACAATAACAGATGGCATTATTGGTGATGGCATGAGAAATGGGCATTGTCACATAGAACCGATGGACCTATACATTGTTTTTTGAAAGTTAGCTTGGTTACTATCTCATCAAAATTTTAAATACACATACCCTGTGACCTGGAAATCACATTTTTAGGAATCTGTCCTACACAAATATTAGGAGGAATGCAAAAAATGAAGGTATGAGGTTTCTTAGTGATAGTCTGGATTGGTTAAATGAATTCTGGAATAAGCCTGTAATGCAGTCATTGAAAATAATCAAATTGACCAATATGGACTAACATGTGAAAAGGTGAATAAGCTTTATTAATTGGAAAACATGCATAGTATAATATACATAGTTTGATTTTACTTTTTTAAAACAAAATTATGCACGTATATGTAGTATCACTACTACTATATCTATTAATAAAATAAGTACCAGGTGCTGTTTAGATTCATTTTCTTTTTTAAAATTTCAAAACGGACCTAGAATATGTACTTTTATTGACTGTAGTTTACATATTGGAAACATAACGCAGAGAGAAGCTAAGTAAGTAGTCTAAGTTTACACAGCTAGCCGGTGGTTGAGCAGAGGCTCAAAACTAGCCAATTAGATTTCAGAGCTAGCTTTCTTTTTTTTTAATTTTTATTTTTTTATTAACCCATAATGTATT
This sequence comes from Mustela nigripes, assembly GCF_022355385.1. Classification (NCBI taxonomy): domain Eukaryota; kingdom Metazoa; phylum Chordata; class Mammalia; order Carnivora; family Mustelidae; genus Mustela; species Mustela nigripes. Next base: position 62,411,611 of record NC_081563.1, read on the forward strand.
ATTTGTTTCAGAGGTAGAGGTCTGTGATTCATCAATCTTATACAATTCACAGCATCAGAGCAAGTTGTCTTAGCCTCTGTGCTTGTGTTGGGAAGGTGGGGTAGAATGGCATATTTATATAGGAGTAAATTACAAGTCTCAGGGCATATGCCCTGCACTGTTAACTCTTTGGAAGCTGAGATTGGAAGCTGGGAGGAAGGGACTCAAAATTTGTATTTTATACACTTCCGGAGAAGAAGGAATTAGAAGGTAATTTTTATATTTTGTTTATATTACTATATTTTCAAATATTGTTCACTTTATATGTATTCAGACATATTCTTAGATATTGAATATGTGATGCTTTTATAATTGGGAGCATATCTTTTAAGTGCTATCTTGAACTTTTGAGATTCTGCTCCATCTTCGTGAAGCCTTTCCCAGTCTTCTCACTTAGAATCAACAGTGCTCTGGTCTCAACTGCCTTCAAAATCATCATGTCTTATATTGAATTAGTTCTGTCCTAGAGAGGAAGCTCCGTGAAGGCAGGGGTGGTGCATAGTAGGCATTCAGCTGGTGTTTGTGTGGATAGATGGGCAGGCATACAGATGGATGGATGGAAAGAGAAAAAGGCACGAATGTCACTGAGGGATTTTCACTTCAAGCTGCAGCTTCATTGCTGTTATGATGGTAATATTCAAACAGGTCGGACTGCTGGCACCTCTCTAAATCACTGTGTGTTGTGTCTAGCTTGATGCCAGGATGAAGTAGGGCCAACAATGACAAGTGCTGTTTAGTGTGATTTTCTTGGCACAAGTTTGAACTTAATAATAGGAAGAAATGTGGCAAATCAATTCTTGAAAAATTTATTAGCCTTGGGTGGAGATGATGAGAAATAGCCTAATCATAGCAGAAAAAAGAAAATTTAGGAGCAGCCTTAAAATGTCAACTCTTCTACTTTGGCCTCCTATATAGATAAAACAGCCCTCAGTAAAATGGGAGGATGTGTTGAAAGCTTTCAGTACAGTACCTGGAACTTAGTAGGTATTCAGAAAAGGTATCTGTGTACATACATGTTAATTTGTACAGTAATCCTGCAGAGGAAATGGAAAAAAAATCATAGGAATCATTTATTATTTTATATGATTTAAAAATGTACTCAAGAAAATAACTATCACCTATAAAAACAAACAAAAGAAATGGAACTCACTTGACTATTGATCTACTCAAATATCCATTCTCTGTCTCTATCCTTAAAGATAGAGGATTGATTAGTGAACCACGGAAGCGATCACACTTCCAGATTATCAGTTTAATGCCACTGTAAACTTGGAGTGATTATTTCCTTAAAAATGACAGTGCTGAGTTGAAAGTATAGGCTGTGTCTGTAGCCCTCTGCAGCAGACTTGACTGGTGGGAGCCACAGGCAGAATTGGCCTCCTTGGTCTGCTGAGCCTCCCTAACCCCTTGGATGCCCAGCTAAGTTTCAGGAGATGTGCATAAGGATGATCCTTGCAGAGTTCTTCACTGCATGTATGCTTTCTGTCTGATCACTCAGTTAATTATCTTCATTCTGCCCTCAAGAGCATGGACCCTGGCAGACTAAGGGGTGTGGCCTTTCAGGGGTTTTATTTCAAAATATTTTACGGAGTGCAAGTCAATTCATGGACTCTCTTCCTCAGTATTTCATCAGGCAGCAGGAGCCTAAGTGCCACAGGATCCCAGTGTGCACTAGAGAGTTACTGACTCTTTGTGGCCTCTTGTGCCTGCAGGTCAAGAATAAGCAGGGTACTGGCCAGGATCTTATGAATGCGCTAACTGCTCAAAGCCAGGAACAGGACATCTGTGTGTAGTGTGTGTTTTGGTGTAAGTCATTGGTAGAGAAAGAACACCAGTGGATGAGATAAGGAAGGAGAAGGAGGAGGAAGAGAGGGAGAAGAGTAAGGGAAAGAGAAGGGGAAGGGAAAGAAGGAGACAACTAAGATGATGCCCACTTATTTTTTTTTTTAATGATTTTATTCATTTATTTTAGAGAGAAAGAAAGAGCATGAATGGGGAGAGGGGCTGAGCGAGAGGGAGAAGCAGACTCCTCGCTGAGCTGGGAGCCCAGTGCGGGGCTCGATTTCAGGACCCTGCGATCATGACCTGAGCCGAAGGTACATGCTTAACCGACTGAACCACCCAGGTGCCCCAATGATGATACCCACTTTAGTAAGAGCCATTCCTAGAGGCTTTCAGCTATCTCATGAGTGGGTGCATGGCTCAAGGCAAAAAGTGCATTGCTGTCCTCCCGATCCCCCTACCCCCACCCCAAATCTCTAACATTATACAAGGAAAAGGATGCCAGATGTCAGGGAGGTCCTTAAAGGAGGTAGGTCCTCAAAAGGTGGAATATATATGTGTGTTGAAGATGGAGGAGACATTTTTGGTGAGGAAAGATACTTCTAGACTGTTTGTTTATGTGTGTATGGACTTTAGGCCATTTTTTACAACCTTTTGGAGAGCTGCTTTTCTTCTTTATGGAGTCACTCCAAGAGTCATTCAGACTGATGGTCCTTGTCATGTCAGCCTCAGGAGCAGTTCTGGTTCTGGGCTTTTGTTGAAGACCATCCCTTAGTACTTGAGTTTTCCAGAAGAGTTTCATCATAAAAATAGAGACAATGTTTGTAGTATAAAGACCACCACAGGTTTTTGAGTACCCACTACATTTTGTTCACAGTGCTAGAAGCTGTATAGGATATAGAAAAAGTTCAAAACCCTTGGCCTCAGCAGATTTACTACCTGGTCTATAGGCAAGATTTTCCTACAAGATAAATACTTCAGTCACTTAATCATGCAAGTTTTCAGGAGCCATTTATGAAACACTTCTAAATTGCCAGATACTGGGCTAGGCAGAAATGTTTAATAATAAATAAAACAACTTATTTGCTTTCAAGGAGCTGGTAAAGAGACTAAATATTGCATTGTTTTGTATGTGCTGAGAGACCATCAAAATTCAGAACACTGAGGCATCAGGATAGGCTTTATGGTGCAGTGGGACCAGAGCAGATTCCTAGTAAATCCTGTTTAAGTGGTCCTGTCTCAGTGTGCATTTGTGCATGTATTTGGTAAACATTTGGAAAGTAGTACAAGGTATTTGAGCTAGAATTTGATTCCTGGATAGGACTCTTTTCAAGATTTTATTTTTATTTATTTGATAGAGCACAAGCAGGGGGAGCAGCAGACAGAGGGAGAGAGAGAAGCAGACTGCCCCATGAGCAGGGAGCCCTATCGAAGACTCCATCCCACGACCCTGATATCATGACCTGAGCTGAAGGCAGAGGCTTAACTGACTGAGCCACCCAGGTGCCCCCCCTGCATAGGATTCTGATGGCTGGAGAGGAAAGGGAATTTCAGAAGGGGGAGCTGAATGAGTAGGCTGGTAAGATCTCAACTAGGAGCCTTAATCTATGGAGCTACAAGAGATCCTGATTTATCCTCTTTGTAGGTAAAGATGCCAGCCAGAGAGAAAAGATTTTTGAATGGGGACCAAGGACTTGGCAAGCAGCAACACCTGGCCAGATCCTTTATTTCTTTACCCCAAGAATAGAGCACTGCACTCTGAGCACAGAGGAAAGCTTGGGGGTACAGTCCATTCTGGATATTGAAAATGGTAGCAGCTTAGAGTATATCAAAGAACGGATGAAGACGAAGAGAGAGAAGATGAAAGGGGGGGAGGAAAGGAAGAAGGGCAGGAGGAAAAGACACGCTTATCATGGGCCAGGCCTGCTCCTTGAGTCATCGTATCAATCCTATGAACAAGGTATATTGTCCTCATTTACACATGAAAGCACTGAGGGTCAGACTCATTATGTATCTTCCCCAAGCTGGCACACCTAGCAGGTGGTGGGACTGAGAACCAGACCCACGTTTCTCAGCCTTGGAGTTTGTGCTCTAACAACTGTAGCAAGTGACTGCAATGAGCAGGCTACCTGGGCCACCTTGTGTTTTGATCACTAACGTTCCTCTGAGTCTGGGCTTTGTGTGGTGTGGTTCTCCCTGCCTGATACTTGGAGAGAAGACCAAAGTGCCAGATGTCAGGACTCTTCACTTGAAATTTCACTTAATCCTCATCTCTCTTTAAAGTTGTTATGTTTAGCCCACTCTTGCAGGACAGGAAGCTGAGGCTGGCGAGTTCAGGCTCCAGCCTGTAAGAGGCAGAGCTGGAATTTAAGCCAGATTCCTCTGACTCCCAGGTCCAGGTTGCTTCCTTTATAGTGTAAGTTTTCCAGCTGTGGAAGGGGAGGATCCCTTGCAGGTACCCAAGGACCAACACTCACGTGTCTACCATTTCCAGCTTGGGATGGCACCCAGAACCCGAGAATATTCTCAGATTTATTTCCCTGCCGGCCCTGAAACTCTCCCCTTGCATTTATCTTAGGGGCAGTTTTTAGGAGCTATACTGACCCTGTAATTCAAGAACAAGATTCCCAGGCTCCAGTGTCCTGCTAAAAACTCAACTTCATAGAGTTATCTAGGCCATACAGTCTGTCTGCATAATATCCTTCCTTTGTAGAGAAAGATATTAGGAAAAAGATGACTTTCTAATGGCAAAGGACAGGACAGGCACCTCCGATATCATATGATAACCATCTGCTTAAGGAGTTAGAGCTACTAATTGGTCTCTCACCTTCAGTATAAAAAATACACCTCCAACTTGGGGTTATTGTACAGTTCACTCATCAAAATCTACATTAAATGAACCTTCAAGTTGTGGCACAGACCATGACTTTTTTTTTTACCTCCTGTCATGGAAATTGAAATGACTGCCAAGAAGGCATGGAGAAAGGTTGTGCGACAGATGGTGGGATTTCTGAGGCCAGGGAAGTCTAATTTATATTTTTTTGGGGCTAGTTTAAAGTGCTATCCAGATAGCCCAACCTGGAGCACCCAGAGAGGCTGGTCAGTGAGTTGCTAAGTGTAGGCTGTCCGATAGCTTTAGGATTTCAGGATATGATGACCAAAGAGAGTCTTTGTCCTCATGGAACTTAAACTTTGTAAGGTCTTTACATCTCTAGGTAAACTGATTTCTGAGCGAAAGGTTGACCGTGTAATGAGGCAGAGTAAGTGCTACTCACATGGGTGACTTAGGGGCAGCTCAAAGTGTCCTACACCAGACCCCCAACAAGGAGGGACCAATGATTTTGTCAGCTTGTTACAGTGTCTGAAATACCACCCTCGGACATGCACTGCTGTTCTGGATTTCGAATGTAGGAATTCAGAACAGTACCCTATCTCTAATCCCCAGATGGAATGTATATACTCTTTCAACATGCATTTGTTTCTTTTTCTTCCCAGCACATACATTGGAGATCAAAGCTCTGGGTGATGGGGATGATGTGGGGGCGGGGGGGGCAACTTTGAGAGGTAAGGGTAGTAAAAATGAAATAGTTCACAGTTTTGTTGAGGTTGGACCTCCAGGCAAGATTATCCGGTTGGCATTGAGCATTTTCTCTAACCTTGCTATGGCAATGTCGGAGGGGCATGGCTCCACTCTGAAAACCCACTGGCCGGAAGAGAGTGGCTGGCATATATGAAGAAGCTGCCAGGTTGTTTCTGCTATCAGGAGGGTCTAGGACCCCTTGCTTTCATCCTCCATTACTCCCTGACAAGTTGTAGAGTCAAATGCAGTCATGATTACTCTGGCCAACTGATTACCCTGGTGAAAGTGTGCTCTGGTTTCCCCAGAGCCACCAGCCCAGTAGAAATCCATGCAGTACTTGGTTCTTCAATTTCCTGTGGTTAAATCAAGGACGGTGATGGTTGCTGGAGAAAAGAAGGTAGAAAGTCGGTCCAAGCCACGACAAAGGTAACGAGCTAAACAGCTTGACTGACCCCAGGTTTATTGTCTTCTGTTTCTTCAAATGACTTCAAGGCAATGACCTATTTTAAGGGGTCTCATCCTGCTGTCACTCTCAGTTGAAATGTCCTCCGTCACCCTTTCTAATCATTCGAATTGTGCCATTCTTTCCAGTTTAGAACATGACTCCTGTTCTCCATAAAGTGCTTCCTTTTCGTTCTTGTCTGCATAGTCCAGTCTTCTGACCTTTTATTGTTCTTATCGTTTTCTTAGACAGTTATGGTTTTATTGCTCTGCAGTATTATATATCAAGTTCACAGGCATTCTTTGTATCTCTCTAACTAAACTATAAGCCCCTTAAGGAGAGGAACTATGTCTTATATATCTCTAGTGCTTAATGAATTACACGGCACTGTAGCACTTTTTTGAATTGAATCGAATTGACCCATTTATCTCTAATCCAGCAGCAGTGCTAAGTTGCCAGCCTTGACTTGGAATGAACAGTGCCAAAGGATATAAGAAAAATATTAAAGTTGATCAGGTCTTCAGTAGAACAGCTCCACTAGAAACCATAAATTCCCTGTGAGGATCGGACGAAGAACATGCTCTGAATACATAACCTTGGATCACTGTGAGCACGCGGGTGAAACCAGGTGAAAGGTGATTTAGAGGAAAGGAAGAGAAAATTAAAGAAGATTAGGGAACTCAGGGACTATATTTTGAGACTATAACCAGGAGGACAGGTTATCACCATGTGTTTCCAGGGCAACAATTTTGTAGTAAAGGGTGGTTTTAAAGAAAAAAACATTGGGGCAGAGAAAAGGTTGTTCAGCCAATAATGTGAGAGCTCCTGGAAACAACTGGGAGAGGAGGAAAGTTCTGGAACTGGAGAAACACAGTTGTGGAAATGAGAATAAAAAAAAGATTGGCCTAGAGACTAGAAAATGTAGGGCACCCTTTGGTTAAAAGATTGTGCAGAGCCAGCCAAGATCTGTCTTAAAGAATATTCAGTGGAAGCCGTAGACATGGAGCTTGCCTAGGCCTTTGAGGGGCTTGACTCCTTTCCCCATCCAGAAGTGAGGGGTCTTTCCACAAGGTAGAGAACCTCAAGGGGTGGTTGACAGGGAAATTGTTCAAGTTTGTTCAGCCAAGGGCTGATCATTAGCTGCCCCAAGTTTTCTGCATTAAGGCCCCTGTCCATCCATCCATCCCTGGGGACAGGTTATACCTCGGAAGAAGGCGGATTGGGTTCTGGAGAAGAAAAGGCAGGTAGAGAGCACATCTTCACCCCTTTGTTTTTCTCATTCGTTGTCCTTACAGTACAGGGTGTGTCAAATGGATTATTTCTTTGGGCTACATTTACCTGCCTTGAGGTTTACTGTTTCTTAAGGTGGGATTTGTTGTTGCTGCTGGAGAGAAAAAGGTCTAAACTTGGGAAAGGTTCAGAAGCCCATGGCGATGCTTTCATCCTCTTTCTAGGACCGATTCCTATCCATGTCTTTAGGCAAGGTGCCCTGCTTTCCCATCTCTAAAATGGGATAATAACTGCTCTGACAGAAATATCATGGGAGTAAGTCCATTTGCCAGGCTTCTTTCTTTGAAGTCAACAAGGATGCGTTATCATTACTATAATCACTTTAGCACTCTCCCTTTGAAGACACCGGCACAGACCTAGAGGCATCTCAAATACATGTAATTGGGTCCGTTTTTCTCCCAGCAGTTATAAGAGGGATGGCCAAAATGTGTGAGTGGGAAGAGGCAGCCATGTGGGTGGAAGAAGAACAAAATGGTAAGGGCAGATCTTCACAATCCTCATAGGAATCATAAGCTCAGTGATAATGATGTTAATCAGAAACACCATCTGACTGGCTTTTTTAAATATGAAGACCCTCTCTGAGCATGCCGTGGAAAGCTGGCTGGCTTTCTGGGGGCTGGCCGCTGACTTCAGAGGCACAGTTTATATAGGCAGGAGAAGAGGAGACCTAAAGGACCACTGTCAGGAGTCAAGCGAGGAGCAGAAAGTTGGACAAATTTACCTCCACAAATTTATGGGGACAAGTCTGTAGCACCCACATCCCACTTTGGGGGCAAAATGGTACTTCCGAAGAGAATTGCAACTTTCAGCTGCATGCCTTTATTATTCAGGATTCAACCTCCACAGAAACCTGTGCGTGATTTTTCCCTCTTTCCTTTTTTCGTTTTCACTCTTTCTGGGCTGATTCTATTAATTTCCCCCAATGGCACATGCGGTCCTGCACCGACGCTGCCATTGCTGATCTCCTTATTCGTCTCGGAGCAGAGAGGCCATTTAGATGAATATATGTTCCCCATTTTCTTTGCATTATAAATTCAGTGTTGTGGGAAAAGGAACGAAATGTAATGGCAAGGCCTCCACAGAGAAATGTCCCTATTTGAGAAGAGGAGTTTTATAGGGGGGAACAATTGACAGCCTCTCAGTACAGTGGGCACATTTTTCTGTACAACTGCATCACCACTAATGATAAATGAGGAACGTATGATAGCTGGCTCCGTTGTCTGACAGCTACAGTTTTGGCCAGAGGGCCGTGGCAGCCTTTAGACTTCTGTTCAAAATGAGTTAAACATATTAGGCATTATGAAGGCACAGAAGCCTCGAGAATGAGTGCTGAAATGAGTGATCCGGGTAGGCTCCTGGGTACACAACTTGCAAAGCAGATGTCATTCTAATAATGTGTGATATAGGACATGCCTGGCCTAAACCCTGCCGGATGAAATATGAAGCCCCGTTGGTGATATTTAATACCATTTTATGAGGTGCCATCTTATAAAGACAATGCCCGCCGTATGTGGAATGCTTAAGGTATTTTGCCAAAGGCACAGGGAGGTATCTGGAGTAAGTAGAATTTTTATTATTTTATAAGCCTTTACTTTGTAATATTTCTGTTTCCACATTATTGTGGGGGCTCGCTGCCCTAACCCTCTGTCGAGCGAGCCTGATGAGCGGCTTGCTGGTAGATTGACGGATAGCCCTCGCTGTTTCTGGAGGAAAAGGCTAGCTCCTATCTAAATGCATTCTTCAGAAAGCCCTCAAAGCAGAAATACAGCTTTGCTACAAGCATTCTTCGAGCAGGGACTTTGAGGCCGGTGTAGGAAAATATTGCCATTTTTCAAGTGGACCATTTCGAGGGTAATGGAGGATTTGTGGGGACTAGAGCTACTGGTTCACATTTTCTCCTTTCTTTACGGTTCCTGATGCTGGCTACCTACCAAAGTTTGGGGTCCCTTTTAGGGCATCCTACGGTTGATGGGGCTTGTGAGTTATTAGCCATAGCATCAGAGTGGATCTCCAATGCCCCCAAAGTCTCAGAAAAACCTAAGCGTCGAACAGCGATGGTCCAGGGCCGGAAGTGATTCTCGGTAGTTGCGTGTGGCCCAGAGAGAATCAGGGCAAGGCTGGAAAGGATGAGATGACAAGAGCGGCCAATTTAAAGCACATCACGTTTTACATTTGTTTTCTAAACGCATTTGCATTTACAACTCACATGCCACATAAGGCATTCCATAAGTTGAGAACCATATGATTGACCAGACTCGGAATGCTTAAGAAAGGCGTCACATGTTACATTTCTGAGGCAGTGTCTGTTCTCCTCATGCTCGTGTTGTGAGCAGTGACATTTCTTCCAGGATCTGTTCAAGGTGAAGGGTCCTGTATTAATTATGAGTGCAGTGGATGAGGAAGACTTGAGTTTTTTATTTTTTGAAGTACCAGCATACCAAAGAAACCGCTTCCCAGCCCATCCTCGAAGTAACATAAATAAAGTCGGCTCCTTCAGAATTCAGGACAAGCTCTTCGGATGGACCTCTGCCTAGCAGTTTGTGGGATCAAGCGTGCCTTCTCTCAGCTGCCAGCCTTCAGGGCAAGGCGCACAGCCTGCCGGTTGGGCGTGGCTGGGAAGGCTACTCTTGGTTGCGCCATTGCCTCCCCACTGCCAGCAGTGGTGCTGTTGGCCAACACGTAGTCTGCTGTGTTTGTTTTCCAGTGGGCTTATGCGGATTGTTCTTGTTTTTGGGTGACTTAGTTAAATATCTAGTAATTGATGAAATATTGCTGCAAAAAGAACAGAGCTGTGCCTCTGTTATTGAAATGCACACTTTGGGGCTCCTCGATGAGAGCAAGACACAGAAAAATTGTGCTGTTGAATTAGGCATGTGTAAGACATCTGCAGAGGATGAGAGGAAGAGCGTAAAAATTAAGAGCACTTTACATTCAGATTGCTTTATAAGTGTCTTAGTTCTCCTTCCATCATAAAGAAGCTGAAATCAGAGATTGTAGTTGATGGGCACTATGGGGTGTGGTTTATGTAAGAGAGACAGTGTGAACTCCAAACAGCTGGTTCAAAGACAGGGTTTAGGTCTAGGTCAGAATATGGGCCAGTAATCTACTTTTAGAAGTTTTAAGCTAAACTAAAATGGTTAAGGTCTGTATAGATGGCTTTTGCAGCTCCGTGCTTCCTCAGACACTTCTCGTCTATCAGCCCACTCTCGTCCTCATTGTGGAGGATCTGCATCTATTCAAGTTCCAACTGTTCTGCCATGCCAAGCAGAATGGCTACTTTTCTTGGATGAGCTGGATTTTCACTCTGATTTTTTGGGAAATGAAGGGAATTGGAAAAGTTCGGTATTTGAAATAGAAGGACAACATTGTAGAGTTAGGGACAAGAGCACAGGATTTGGAGCTTGATGACCCAGCTCTGCTACTAAGTACAAATAACCTTGAGGAGGTACGTCACTTAACCTTTCCAGACCTGTTTCCTCATCTGTAAAATGAGGATAATGATATTCTTCCCTATCTACCTTGCATCATTGCTCTGACTAGCAAATGATATAATGGGAAACCTTTAACATCATCTGTGAATGTGAGTTACCCCTGCTGCTGCTGTTACTACTCCCATCACGCCTGCTACAGCTCATCCTGGGTGTTCAACCCTGCTGCTGCTTGGGAACTGGTGTGACTATAGGGAATGTGGGCACTGGTTTCCCCCCAACTCCGTGAGGTCTTTTCTGCAAGGACAGCTTTGCTTCAAAGGAGGGGTGAGTGCTGGACTAGTGTTTCTGTGTAAAACTTGGTTTAAAAAATGAAAGTAAAGTTCTGGAATTAAAAAGAGCTTATAAGTCACGGGGTTAGAGGTTCCTTAATGTCTCTTTTAACTAAAAAAGCCTGTAATTTTGTCATTCTGGAAATTATGATGACCCCCATACCCTGATCAGACCACTGTGGTCACTTAATTCCCAACTTCATCATCAGAACCAAAGAGAACAAATTGTCCAAGTCATTAATTGCCTCCCATATGTGTAAGTGCCAGCATGTGGCCTGGCCCTTCCCTTTATGGACGACAGCAGGCTAAGGGCCACATGACGGTATTTTCTATGGCTGGCCTCAGGTCTCATCTTTAGATGGGACCTGAGACCCCTCACACTTCTCAAAAGAAGTAAAGAAGTTTAACAGATTGATGAGTGTCCGTCATTTTTAACCAAGGTGTTTTAGGGTCCTGTGCGCTCCTCTTTAAAATACAGACATTAAGGGAGAAAAATGTGTGATGCTACAAATCCTCTCAGTCTCTTTGTATAAAATCCTAATCGATTGCTCTTTTGCTGTGGAAATCTTAATAAATCAATTGGGGAGAAATGCACGTTTCGGATGAAGAGTGCAGAAGTTGTGACTGGGTGTTGCCATAGGGCCCGGCCCCTGGCTCATGTTCCCTCTTTACCTCCCTTTGCTGGAAAGTCCTGAGGTGGTTCTTCCAAGGGATTCACCAGAGGCTGTGATCAGAGCCCCTCGGCTGCTACCCCACTTCCCGGTGAGCCCACCTGTTGCTGCTTTAGGTTCAAGATTGCTCTGTTGAAGAGTCCTCAGCCAGAGTGAGTAATGACTTGATATTGCTTAGTGTGGGGATTTAGGGGAGACTGAAACCCCTCATCTGGCCTCGTTTACTTGAGTCCTGTAATTTCCAAACCATTGTGGTCAAAAGAATCAAAGTGCTCCCTAGGGCAGAGAGGACAGATATCCCCAATTTTCACAGGCTTCTGAAGCAATAGTTTTTGAGTACTGATCCCAACACGCCCAAGCTCCTCATCTGTGTTCTGTGAATTGTCACAAAGGAGGTGGGAGGGTCTCCATTCTGATTTGCATTTGTGGTGAGGAAGGCAGCTCTGCTCTGCTTACTGGCCAGGCAGATTAATCTGCATGCGTCGGAAAGGTCTCATTTTCCAACAGTAAGGTAAAAATTTTTGCCAGCAGGGTCAGATAACTAACTGAATGATTCAGGTAGACAGTGTTTTGGTCGTTGTAGAGTTTGACAGGTGCTATATGCAGTTACAGATTTCTAATGCTTTAGAATTCAATACTTAAATTTTAAAATAACTAATTCATGGAACATAGTGGTATTAGCTATATCCCGTTGTCAGTTCTTGGGAGTTACAGCTGTCTGTCTAGGGACATATAAATAAGGACAAAAAGAATTCCTCCTGAGGATCAAGCCTTCAAGTCAGTATCTCTTGGGTCAGAGTGCAGATTAAGTGAAATAAATCTCTTTACAGTGATGCAATGACTTTCATGCTTAGAAATGCTTGGCTGCAAGCTGAGTCACTATTGTGGCAAATCTACACAAATAATATGTTTACCAGGGGAGGGACTGATCAGTTATAAAAGTAGGAAAAGAGGAGGACCCCAGTAAACACGGGCTTAATCTAAGTACTCTTGAGGGGAGAGAGAACCTCAGCCCAGTGGTGCCATGCTGTGGTCCAGATGGCTATGTCAGGGGTTGCCATCGAACACTCTAACCTTACAACAGATTCTCCTTGTTCTAATTCATTTAAACTTCTGATGAGAGTCCATCATAATGAGGCCCTGCTTTGCACAGAAAACTACCTGAGCAGCCATACCCAAGGATTTTGGTTTCAATGAGAGTAATATTTAACTTTAGAAGTAAATAAATGCACCCTTAGGTTTTATACAGCAGATTCTTGAGATTGACTTGCATGAATCTACTGGTGAGAAATAGGCAATTCTTGGTGTGCTGACAAATCAGTTTCCAAGGGGCATCAGAAATGTCGGCCAGACATTAACCATGGGTGCTGTTGCCTGCATCAGTCAGGGTAAATGTCCCAGCAAAACAAATGTTGCCCTGTGAGTCACCGGGAAACTGATTACTGGGCCCTCCCAGGCCGGCACACACTCTGTACATTGCATTGGGGAACCCTTTCCTCTAACTGGAATTCTGTACCAGTGCTAGGCAAAGTAGGCACACACTCTGGTGGGTAAGTCAGCTCTCTATGACTCACCTTTCCTGTGTTTTACCACCATAGACAAAGGAATGTTGCATCCTCATGTCAATAGCTTTGTATCTTCAGCTTTGTTATTTGGCGTGCAGGGGCCTTGAACATTGATTCTAGACTTGGGTTTAGCTTTTTTTTTTTTTTTAGTTTATTTTGTTTCTCCTCTTCATTTGAGAGTTTTATTGAGGTTTAGTTGGCAAATAATAACAGCGTGCTTAAAACATGTGATTTAATAGGTTTTGATAATATTGATATACCCATGAAACCATCACCACAACCAAGATAACACATCTTGAACCCTCAAAAGTTCCTCTGTGCCCCTTGGTGATCCCCACTTATCCTGCTCCTGGGCAGCCACTAATGGGCTTTTGTCCTAAGCCTTATAATTTAAAGCAGGCTCTTGTGCTCTATTTTTGTGTTGGTAACTAAGTACCTGTTATTCCCCGCATTGCCTCAGTTGACTTTGCTGGGTCTGTTGGAGACTCACATCTGCATTTCACTTCTGGCTGCAGCAATTTCCTATTAATGAAGACTTTCTTGTCCAGACTGTGTCCTGTAGTTTGCTGCTAGAATAATTGTGTTTCGCCTACATTCTAGGGTTTCCACCTGTTTACTCTGCTGTATCCCTGACACCAACCTACTACCAGTTAGTTTCCTACTTTTGCTGGCTACTGAGCTCTCCTTGGCAAGTAACTTCACACTGCCACTCCTCTGCTATCAGTCCTTGGTAATGTCTGATGTCTACTGGCTACATTTTCCCCCTTGTCTGCTCCTAGAAATGCCCCCTGAAAGCAACCTGAAGCCACTGGTCTAGCCAGGTGTTAGTGTTTGGTCATTCTGGAATGAATCTATCCCATTATTAGTTGACCCTAGTATTGCCAAGAAAACATTTATCCCTAAAACTAAAACAAGATTATTTTGATTATTTCTTTATTCAGAAAATTCCTTGGAATCACAGGATATCTCAGTAGTACTACTGTGAATGTCATTGGCTGCAGCTGCGTTAAATTGACTTACTGGTTAGTAGAGAATTCTGGATTCTAGAACAATGGATAAATTGTGATAGTGACTATCCCAGCTGGTAAGAGTCAAGGAATACGGTCATTGCAAGAACTATGGGGCTGTTTTCAGGAGTGTCACTGTGACTCTGTACTTAGTCTTCAAATTCTGAAAATTTTCTTATAGTGAGAGAAACCCGAAGGGCCGAAGGTAGTTATAGGTCCTCTACCTCTGCCTTAACTGGACCCAGTGAGAAATTAAATAATAAGAAATTTAATCCAGTTATCTTGCATTTATTGAGTTAACACCATGACCAGACACAGAGTTAGTTGGTGATGAGATTGAACTGACCTCAACCACTTCTGCAGTTGCGTTGCTTAGAGCTTAGTGGATGGGAAGGAAAAGTTCCTGCTCTAATATCAGAACATCTTTGGTGACTCATCCTTGTTATAAAAGTTATTTATGGACCCTGTGTGCTTAGGGGGCCTTTCATGCCTTAGCTAATCTCCTGGACTCAACCTTATGGCTAACTTTAGAAAAATACCAGCTTGATCGTTCTAGCTCTGACAATACTTCTGGTATTTTGATTTGTGCCTTAGTGGTGACCTTCTGTTCTAGGTTCTGTTCTAGGTAAACTACTTAGCTCATTAGATTCGGGATGATAGTGGGAAATGGTCTGCTGTGGAGGACTGGAAATAGCTGTGGCCCATCTCTGTGTATCACCCACTGAATCTTGGATTTGTATGCTCATACTGCTGTTTATACTCATATGAAAACAGGGTGCTGTTTTTTCCTGAACTCTTTATAGGAGTCAATGGATTTTTGAACCTTGATTTTTTTTTTAAAGAAATGATATTTTGGAGGTAGGGTCAAGCCAATAGGAAAACTCAGTTACCTCTATCTGGAGGGTCTCCTACTTTTGAGGGAAAAGGGCAATATATAGAAAAGAATGTCCCTATTCATGTAAATATCTTCATGGCCATGGGGTGTAGTTAGTCACTATTTATTAGTACACTTATTGATAATTCTATTTAATGGCCTACTTGGATATTCGAACTGCCTCAGAATTCTTAATACAGTCCTCAAACACAATTACTTTAAATTGATATATTTCATAAACACATGCCATATGGATATTTAGGAAAAGAAGGTCTAGAGACTTTAAAAATGGTTGAGAGTGTCAATTTTAGTGTGGTGATAATATCTGATACATATCCACCTGAGGCATCCCATGCATGAAGACCTTATAAGATCAGTTCATTTTAAATAAATAAGTCATGGGGATATAATGTACAGCATGGTGACTACAATTAATGACACTATTGAGACTAGTATAGCATATCTGAAAATTGCCAAGAGAATAGATCTTAAAAGTTCTCATCACAAGAAAAATATGTTTGTAACTGTATGTACCTTAATTAGACTTATTGTGGTGATTGTTTTGCACTAAATAGAAGTATTGAGTCATTATGTTGCATACCTGAAATTAATGTCATGTTGTATGTCAGTTATACATCAATAACAATAATAAAATGTCCATTAGCTTTGCACAGAGTAAATCTCTGTAATCCAGTAAATTATAAAACTCTTAGTTTTGGCGAGACCCTACTGATGCCCTTCTGTGATGGAGCTGATCTTGTGTGTCTATGTATGTGTGTGTTATGTGCGTGGTTTTGGGTTTTGTTGTTGTTTGGTTTTTTGTGGAGGTGAGTGGAGACTATGAAAGGAAGAAAAAAGTTATTAATAGTACAAATCCTCCCCACAGCTGTAATGGTGAGTAAGTAGCATGGTCATTATATACAAGCATATGAATTTTGATCTCTTTAATCTTTCATGAAATTAAATTACTTCTCTTCCTTTAGGTTCTTCCCTTGAGCAGAATTTTAGAGAGACTGGCTGAGAGTGAAACTTCGGAATGCATTATATTAGTATCTCCTCCTTAGAATATGAAATAAATCTAAAAAATGATATGATAATCTGCACAAGTGCACTTCGATATCAGTCTTTAGATTGTTTCATTCATTCACTCATTCACCACCTACTTTTTGAGCACTAGTCACTATCGAGTGCTAGACACTGTAACACTTAAGTACCTAAACGTGAATATGGCGAAGTCTCTCTCTTTCTACATTGTGGTTGATAATGAACCTTATTTCTCTGAAACACTGAACTCCCGGCACAGAACTTGTCCCATAGGCTAGGTTCAGTAAGTGTTTACTGACAAAAGTCATTGTTTCCCAAAGTGTACTCTGTGGAACACTAGCCTGGAGGTGCTCTGGGAAAACAATAATGAAAAAGAGATTCCTGGTCAAAATGTTTGGAAAATAATAGCTATTATCTTTCTCTCTTGACGAATGGCAAAGCACAGTTATATATTTAAAGCTCTGAGAAATCTTACTGAATTTTGTTTAATCTGGCTTTTTAAAACTCATTTAATTGGGGTACCCATCTTTAAAGTAAACTTAATAACCTCCATGGAACATATGTTAGAGGATACAGGGTAAATGAAAGTGAAAATCAATGTCAGAAAGACTTCTAATGGTTTAAACAAGCCATGGAAGCCTTCAGTTCTTCCCCCAACTGCATGACTGAGGCCCCATCCCTCTGAGGCCTCATTATTGTATATTTTTGACTTAGTGCAGAAGAAAAATTTTGACCTAAGCATTAGTAATATTGGAATATATATATTCATATGTATATATATACACACACACACACACACACACACACATACATACACACATACATACAGTTTATAAAGGAAAACATCAGTAGACAAAAGCATAACAGTCTTTAAAATTGCCCATTTGTACCCCCTATTATAGTTCTTATAGACTCACACTTCAGGCAAATTTTAGGTACATTTCCATCCCCAGTCACCTGGACAATTTTTATATTATTAACCACATGAGTAGAATTTAATGGGAACAGCTCAAATAAAGCCTGCCCTCACACTACCTTTGATTGTCAGTTTCCATTTCCTGAATGGCATTGATGGGAGTTCTACTCAGACTCCTTCCGAAATCTTTGAGGAATCCTTCAACGTTTAAGAAATATAAATCAAGGTTAATTGAAGAAAAATGAGAGAAAGTGTGTTTTTATGTTGCTCTGATAAATCTGTGGCTAGGCAGTAATTGCAAAACAATACATAGGTGAAAAATAGAAGCTGACAACTCAAAGTAGCAAGTGCTGATTATATGGAATTACATTATTGCGCAGGATCACTCTGCTCCCTGTCCCTATTCATGTGCTTCCTTGGGAAAAGCTTGGAAACCAGGTGTATATTTCTATATCCGTTATTTTCGTTATACAGGTGGTTCATTGAACAGGACCTTTATTTTTGGATCCCAAAGTTGACTTCATTCCTTGAGTGGTGTGACTTGAGTTTCTCTCATATATGGCCCTTGTTTCAGTCTCCATGAGATTTTTTTCCTCCCCCCGCCTTTCCCTCTGGATATTGTTGCCACTGTCAAATGGGAAATACACAGAAATAGGAGATTAAAAATGTAAATTTTATAAACAGAAATCAAAGGTCCTAAATCCTTAGCAAAGAAAAGCCAACATAAGTAAGAACATTAAAAAACATACATAAATAGTGCTTCCAGGCTGAATATGTTAAATAATTCAACAGTTAAGTCATAAGCGTTCTTAAACTTAAGTATAAAAATGCCCTTGACAATATTTCACAGCCGTGCATTTCTTTAAAATATTTAGCATTCTCATTAAAGAGAATGACTTTAGTTTATATATTAGTTACATTCCTGCTTGTTAATATGAAGGAATTTAGGAGCAAAAAGCATTCTTATGTGTATAAGCAAAAGGCAATTTACATACAAAGTTGGACAACTATTCACTTTTTATTTATTTCTGGATCATCAGCATCTACATATAGCTATACAGCATTTAAACAAATTTGTTCCTTAATGTGCAATATTAATATTCTCTGCCCCAAAGTGCCATTTACTAATGCCATTGTGAAGACAGGTTCCTTCAAAGCTACACGGAAGTCCCTGCTTTAGAAAGACTTAATGAACCTTACATTTTTTGGAATACTGCACAGTGTAATGCCTATTACATATTCATTGCTAGAATGGAAGATTTCCTTTAACTCTGAGCTTCCTGGTCTAGTTCTCTGTAAAACATTGTCAAAAGTCACCAGAGACTTTCGTGGAAAATTGTGACTCTTGATAGCAGGATGTAATGGGGAGGTTTAGAGTAGAGAAGCCAGGAGTCTATTGCCCCACAGGGAGACGTTCTGACAGACAAATGGATGGATAATACAATTTTTGACATAATGGGATGAAAAAGTTTATGCCAGAAAGAACTGAATTAAAGTTATTACTTTAAAAGAAAGTCTGAAGTTTGAAATCATCAGAATTTCCAATGTGTGCCTCATTGTGCTGCGGATATGCAGACGAGATTTTCAAACAGAGATGCTGTCAGCAGATTTACGGAGTCACTAACAAGGCCACTGTAAAATTTTAGTTACCTCTTTGGAAATATCCACTATAATAAACACAGTGTTTCCTTCTTTCTCTCACATTTTTAATAAAGGATGTGTAACACTGTTCTTTTATGTTCCTACTTTCCCATTCCAGAAAGCAGAGCGATAATTTTCAGAGGTTCGGGAGGCAGTTCAAGGGGACGCAGGAATGGAAGACACCCTGTTCTAGACTTTGACCTTTGTTGAAAAGTGCTTCATGATGCAGTGGGCAGGGCTGGAGATCAGCGGTCACAACTGGGCAGCAGACCTCCCTTGAAGTGGACAGGACTGGTTTGGAAGCGCTATCAGTCCCCTGTCCTTTATATTTACCTTGTGTGTCTCTGCGGAGCCACCACCCAGAACGAGCATCAGATACAGCCACCCGTTCTATGCACCCCACCTCGTCTACTCAGCTCTAGATGTTTGGAAGCAGAATGCTACCTTCATTCTCCTCACATTCTCCCATTTTATTTTAGACCTTTAAAAAACACATAATCTCATCATTGGTTCTTGTTTACATTTGAATTCATATTATTTCAGCAAGCACAGTACTTTGTGCTTACCCTTATTCTGTTACTTTGTATGAATTTTATTCATTTAGTGTCCATCCCCCTTTCTGGATGATTCCATGACGGTGTCACTGTGTCTTTTTGTCGTGATGTCTCAGTGCTTACCAGGCTTGGACTAGGAGACATGCACTTTCAGGATCATGCAAGTGAGCGTCTCTTTAATTTTGCACACTGGGTGCCTCATTTGCCTCGCCCTATTCTTGGCCCTGGTGCTAGAACAATGCCTGGCACATAACAAGAGCTCAGTACACATTTGGCAAGGGTCAGAATACCCACTAGATTAGTACAATTTAGAGCGTATTCTCTATTGTTGGAATAGATATCCTAATAAAATTATTTTCTTGCCTTTAACATTTTTGAAGGTAGATGTATCTATCAGAGATAGGTTTTACACAGTTATGCAAGAAAAGGAAACCTTGAAACTTAGAGGTCAATACCTCAAGAAGGTGTTTCTCAAACGGTGCAAAGCATTGGCCACTCCTGAGACTGAACTAGTAGGATTCTTACAATACAAAGTCTGTTTGTAAATAATGCTAAATAATGTTTTAAACCATTATTACTAAGTAGTATAATTTATTAAAATTAAATATATGGAATTATGAACATCAAAAGACAGTAAAAGAAAAATAAAGGGGGATGCCTGGGTGGCTCAGTCGGGTAAGGTCAGGTTATGATCCCAAGGTCCTGGGATGGAGTCTGACATTGGGCTCCTTGCTCATCAGGGTGCCTACTTCTGCCTCTGCCTGCTGTTCTGCCTGCTTATGCTTGCTCTCTTGATCTCTCTCTCTCTCTCTGACAAATAAACAAATAAAATATTTAAGAAAAAAAAGAAAAAGAAAGGGGAAGAAAGGAAAGAGTAGAAAATAAAAACAAAAAATAGAGGAAAGAGGAAAAACTCTGGTCTTGAATGAATTCACCATCTTGCTTTCACCAAGCTGGCTTATGTGTATGAAGAGATAATCAGTCCAGTGACATGCATGTTGGTGAGAGAGACTCTGATAGTTCAGTATCTAGAAAGCACTATTGTAGACTCCCAGGGCCTTCCCTTAGTGGGGAAGGGGAGAAAAATGTAGACCCTGGGAAACTAACACAGTTTAAAATAATACATAACAAAAAATGTTAGTGTGCTGACTTTTGATTTTTTTTGTTTGTTTTTTAAACATTAATCTGCTAAAACAAAACAAAACCAACCAACAAAGCAACCAAAGAAAAACCTGCAACTCGGCATGCACTTGGGAGAACTAAACTCTAAATGCTAGTTTTTCTACTTTAGATCACCTGCCAACTTTAATTCTTAGACCTTAGAGGGATATCAGTTTTATTATAACAGTGATATTTAAGAAAAAAGTTATAGTGGAGTCAGAAATACCCACTTAGAAATAAGGTGATGATGGTGATGTTGATGGTAAACATCCAATAAATTTTTAGGGTGTTTTATAAAACACATTCTCCAATGTTTCCCCATTTGATTCTTTAGGAATCATATATCATGAAGGTATGGGACTAGTCTGTATGTCAAAAAGCAAACTGAGGTTCACAGAAACCCAGCACTTTAACTGAGGTCAGCTGGTGAGTGCATGTACACCACCACTGAGTTCTCAACCGCGTAGAGAAAACATGTTCTCATTGGATTTTCAAGCAATATGTACTACCATGGAGAAGCATAACCCACAAAAGCCAGACCCAGGGTGGCCCCTTAACTTATTTGGAGACTAGGTTCAGTATATAGACGTGATGTTGTCTACATGCAGAGCTGAATAGGACTTGGTTCCTGCATACCTCTTTACCTTGGTTATCCTGAGAAGTTTAAATTTTGTCCTAAAGAGGAGTTTGGCACATCCTGAAAGGAGTGAAGCATCGCCTTGTTTAGACATCGCACTGTTTGCAATGGCAGACACCATCTGTGAGTTGGGTTCTAGGACTCCTACCAGAATGAGGTTCACTGTATTACAGTTGGTTGTTTATGAGAGGCACACACTGAAAAGCCATGTCAAGAGAGGCACCGCAGTGACCCTAGAAAGAAAGCGAATCCCAGTGAGATTCTAGTGAATCCCAGTGAGATTTCTAGTGACCTAGAAAAAAAATGAATCCCAGTGAGATTCACCCTGGAGAACCACATTTGAAAGATCAGGGAGGCTGTGCCCTGGAGCAGATTTCCTGTGAAACCTATTGTACCCTTCTAGCTATTTAGAAACACAAATTTTCCTCCATGCTAACTTCTATATTCTCAATTTTTTTTCTTTCTTGGTAGGTTTTAATTAATTAATTTCTCAGACTGGGAATTTTACTGTAATATTAGAAGATGATGTTTGTTGAAAGTAGTGCCTCGGATTAAACTGATTTCATGAGTACCATATAATGCCCCCCCCCCCCCCCCAGCCCACCCCAAGGAGTGGCCTCAGTGGGGAAACTGAGTGTTAATCTTCAGTCTCTGGAGAAGATCATGAAGCAAGTGCCCATTTGCTCTCTGGGTTCATCAGTCCTGCTCAAAAGCATGGGGGTAGGGGCAAAAATTGTTTGTGAGAAATAGCAATATCCAGATGCCATCTGGGTTTGTCACAGAGTGACTATGGGGTGTCCACTCACCTTCCCTGTACCTTGGTTTCTGTCAGTAAAATGGGAATATAGGAGCTGCTGGCTCTCTTAAGATCCTGGCCATTCTACTGTTGTGTTTTTTTTTTTTTTTTTTTTAAAGATTTTATTTATTTATTTGACAGAGAGAGATCACAAGTAGGCAGAGAGGCAGGCAGAGAGAGAGGAGGAAGCAGTCTCCCCGCCGAGCAGAGAGCCCGATGCGGGACTCGATCCCAGGACCTGAGATCATGACCCGAGCCGAAGGCAGCGGCTTAACCCACTGAGCCACCCAGGCGCCCCCATTCTACTGCCCAGGCATACTACCTGAGCTGTTTATAGCCACAGAACTTCTAACACTAAATGTGGGGGTTTCCACACCTCTAGCAAATTCTCCAATTTTTCAGCACCAACTGCATGTCCAACAATTTAGTTATCATGCTACTTGTGGTTAGCACAGACCCACAGGTTAAAGGCTAAGTCACCCAAAACTGTCCTCACTCCTGCCCTTCTGATACCAATCCCAAGTTCCATTACTCTTGGCCAACTGGCTATAAATTTAGAAGTTCCGATGATCCACTCACCTCTCAGGTTCAGGAATTCCCTAGAATGACTCACGGAATTCAAGAAAGTGCTTTGCTTGATGTTACTGGTTTATTATAAAGATACAGGAACAGCCAAGAGGAAGAGACGCATAGGGCAAAGTATGGGAGGGCAGGGTTCATGAAGCTTCCATTATCTCTCCAGGTGTGCAGTTCTCCTAACACCTCAGTGTACTCACCTACCCAGAAGCTCTCCAAATCCCATCATTTAGGGGTTTTATGTAGGTTGCATTTCATAGGCATAATTGATTAAACCACTGGCCATTGGTGATTAACTCTATCTTCAGCTTCTCTTCTCCTTAAAGGTTGGGTGATAGGGCTGAAAAGATCTTTCTGGTGATCAGCCCTCATCTTGAAACTATCTGGGGCATCTCACCGATAGTCCTCTCACTGGCATATTAAAGACATTTATCACTCCAGAGATCCCAAGGATTTTAGGACCTGTGTGCAAGGAACCACCTGAGACAAAAGCCAGATACTTACTTTTTATTATACCATACTGTCTATTGATGAAAATTTTCTCCAGGAGTCCCAGATTCTTCACCCCCTATTCCAAGGCATGTATTTTTACAGTTGATCTTAGCCAAAGCCCAAGGAGTGATTCCAATGCCTATATTTTTAGATCGCCTTTTATTTCAGCTAAACATCCTTGTCCTTATACTGAGAGTCCTGTGGTTCAGCACTACATGTCTCCCATCCCCTTTGTTGGAGGGAGGGCCATGGGGGTATACGTCTGTATTTGATGACTCAACAGCCTTCAGTCTTCCTCATGTATCTTAGACTAGCTTTCAAAGGGCTCATATGTCTGAGCAGGAAATATCGAAAAGAGCAATGAATAATGGGAGTCATCGCTTCTGTCATTACCAGGGGCATTGTTGTCCTCACACAGTGACACTCAGCTTGGCACTACTGAAAAAGTTTTTAAAAACCCACAGCTTCTGCCTTCTAGGGGCGTAGACACCTAGTAATAGCATAGGTAACACATATAGGGAAAACACAGAGATCATAGAAATTGCATAAATGTCAAATAATTAACCACACTTACTAAACAGGTGAAAAGAATAGCTCAGTTGATGAGACACAGACCAGAGTTCTGAATAGGGGTGGAGGGGTGGTAAATGACTGAAGGAAACAAATTATTTAACCCTTCTGTGATTTGGGGAAATGATGGCAATGATAACCTCATCTCAAATGTAGGGAGAGAGCAATAGTAAAGATGGCTGCAAACTACTTAGTAACGTGAAGGACATGATGGCACAGTGGGAAGAGTACCGGGCATTCGTGACCAGGCACCAGCTATACTAGGCATGAATACAGCAAGTGAGTTTGGAGAAGGGCAGATAAATGGGTGCTACTGTAAAACAGAGTGGAGTAAGTCTAGGGGAGAGGGCACCTGAAGTCCTCTGTGCTCCAATCACCAGTCACCTGGCCTCCTTGCCCTCCCTGTCTTCTTACTACTGCACTGACACCCCCTCTCCCTGGCAGTTTCTCTTCCATTGATTCTCTGTAACATGGCACTATCCTGATTTTCCTAGCTCTCTTTTGAACATTGTAGTATAGGGAATATTTAAAAATGTTGACATACATTATTTTTAAGTATAATATGTAAATGGCTGAGTGATGCTCTATCATGTGGATACATCGTAAGTTACTTAAGCATTCTTGTAGGTAGGTATTGAGATTGATTCTGTTTTTACTCTTCTAATTATTCCTTCAACAGGTGAAAAGGTCAGTGAATATGCGCATTTCTTAAAATGTCCTCTGCTGTGCAGAGGCCTGCACCTGTTTACCTGGCAGCCAGTCCTACATAAGAACCATTCCAACACCTCTCTAACTTGTACTTATATCATAGAGAGTGCAAGTGATTCTTGCTCCCACTCTTTTATGTCATCTCTCAAAATTTTAACCTCAGTCTTCTTTCTTCTTTACTGTAATTCTCCTATAAATGGACTTTCAAGACCTCAAAAACACCTCAGTTGACAGCTCTAGAACTGAACTCTCTTTATTCAACCATCCAAACAGTCATCTGTCCATCCATCTATCCACCATCAATTATGGGGTCCTCTACATATTCCATTTATTCACTGTTTTTCTAGAGAAACAATGATGAAGACATGGCTTCTGTCCGTAATAGATAGATTAGTAGAGTTGAGGAAGAAGCTAGACAGATCTCTGATTAAGTAAAATTTATACAAAGTGGATGAATAGTCCTAATTGGAATATCCAGCATGATGTGGAAAGTGGGAGGGCATTTGGGACAGTTTGCCCAAAGCAGGTGGCATCCATGCTGAGTTCTGAAGGATGTGTGAGTGTTTGCTAGCTTAAGGAGGATAACAAAGAGTGTTTTAGTCAGAGAAGTAGCAAGAGAAAAGGGGGAAGGAGGGGCACCTTGGTGGCTCAGTGGATTAAAGCCTCTGCCTTCATTCAGCTCAGGTCATGATCTCGGGGTCCTGGGATTGAGGTCTGCATCAGGCTCTCTGCTCAGTGGGGAGCCTGCTTCCCCATCTCTCTCTGCCTGCCTCTCTGCCTTCTTGGGATCTCTGTCTGTCAAATAAATAAATAAAATCTTAAAAAAAAAGAAGAAAAAGAAAAGGAAGAAAGAGAAGAAGGCATATTTGGGGAACTGTAAGCAAATCAGTAAGCTATCCTCTCTCTCTCTCTCTCTCTCTCTCTGTGTATGTGTGTGTGTGTGTGTGTACACACCTTATGCACAGGTATAAAAAGTCAGTTGAACCACAAAAGGAACAAGACTGTGGAATATCTTGTTCCTCAGCTAAAGTTGAAACTTCCATCTGAAGGTAGTGGAAAGCCATTGAAGGATTTTAAGCAGGAAAGTAGCAAGGCCAGCTTTGTTTTGAGGGAGACTTCTTGGGTGCAGCAGGGGAGAATGAATTGCAGATGGGCAGGACAGGGAGAGAATTTACAAGACAGAAGAGATGAGGAGGATGTGAGCTAGGTGACAATGAGGATGAAGAAAAGGGGGAAATGCAAAAGCTGTTAAAGAGGTAGAATTGACAGACAGAAGAACTGATTATTTCGTGGGGGTGGGGGAGTGTTGGTGAGGGATGAACAGGAGGCATCAATGGCCCCCAGGTGTTCAGGTAACTAACCTTTTGTACAGCTTCCATATAGATTGGACCACCTGATATCACCCAGGGAGAGCTGGTCAACCTTGAGATGAGAGGAAGGCCAGGGATGCAACCCTAGAATCACTAACATTTCCATGGCAGTTCTTCCTCATGAAGGATGCTGAATTCACAAGGGCTCAAGACTAAAGGCTTCCATCTTTAACTCAAGGCTCTTCAACAACTCATAACTGCAGTGCTCTGGCATTAGCTAATACCATGGCGCCTGCTAAAATTCTTGACATTTGTATGTGCCAATAATGGTGTAAGGGAGGTTTTATTATTGTTTTGTTAATGATAATTAGAGAGACTTAAATTACTTTCCCAAGTTTATGCAGCTAATAAATGAAGGAATCAAAATCTCACCCAGGTCTGTCTGATATCAAAGTCTGGCTCCTTCGACTGCACCACTGCCTTGGTTTGATCCCTCAAGATGGCTGCTCTGATCTGTCATGCTAGTCCTACCTGTAACGGGGCTCTGCTTGGTTTCCCTCAGTTCACACTCCAGACTTCCTCTCAGAAGCCACATCTCTCCCTCAGAGGCCTTCTCCCCGACTCGCTTTATCCTCCGTTTTGCATCTTCCCCAGTACTTTTTAAAAATATCATTTGTATTTTGTTCTTTCTGGTTTAGAATCTATTGAATGCTAGACGTGTGCCAGATATGATAAGGAGCAGTTTCTAATACATGCCACACTGTGCCTGAGATCTTGCAGATGGATGCTGTTCCTGGAGGAGGTAAATGTGGTATTGGGATTGGAACTTGGGCCTATCAGACTTCGAAATTCGTGCTTAGAGGAAGAGAGAGAAAAAGAGAGGAAGGAAAGAAAGGAGAAAAAGAGAGGGACAGAAAAACAGGGATAAAAATGTAAAAGAAACATTTTAATACAGGCAGTAATTTTGGAGGCAACTCTCAGGACTGG
Source organism: Mustela nigripes (assembly GCF_022355385.1). Taxonomy (NCBI): domain Eukaryota; kingdom Metazoa; phylum Chordata; class Mammalia; order Carnivora; family Mustelidae; genus Mustela; species Mustela nigripes. Next base: position 62,438,013 of record NC_081563.1, read on the forward strand.
CCATGGGTCTCAAGAGGGATCATCTGGCAAACACAGACCAGAGGTGGCTGTAGACGTTCACATTTTCTTTCCTTGGTTCAAGACAAAAAGTGCTCCTCACCAATACGACTTGCTCTAGAGCATATCACAGACCTTAAAAAAAAAAAAAAAAAAAAAAAAAAAAAATCTTGGGAAGAGAAATATCATGGAAGATAAAATCCATGTAACCAATGGGCAGCCAAGCTTTCTCAGAGGTGCTACAACTGAGGCTTCATTGATCCGTACACACAGCAGAACATCTGATAATAGGAAATGAACTGGGAAACCTAACAGTCACTTGGCACTACTACACAAATATATAAGGTATCAAAGTTAACAACTTATATAATAATACCAAATAAGATAATGTCTGATGTGGGAGCTGAATTACTCTGATGTCCTAGCTTTGGGGGGCTGCTAGGATCTTTGCTGCACTGGTAGAGTAACAAGGTTGTTCACTTTTATGGAACTAAATGTTCTGTACTTTCTTTCCCTAGAATGAGCACCACCCAATTTCCTCTTGTCTGTGCATATTGCAAAGCCACTTATGAAGCCATGCTTAGCAAATACTCCTTATAAGGGGCCAGATAATCAATATTGTGGGCTTTTATGGCCATGTAGCCTCTGTCACATCTGCTTAGTCCAACCCCTGTAGTGTGAAAGCAGCCACAGATAAAATGTAGCGAGTGTGCCTGCATTCCAATAAAACTTTATTTATGGGCACTGAAATTTGAATTTAATAAAAGCTTTCATGTGTCAATAAATAGGATTCTTTTGATTTTTAAACCCAGTTAAAAATATAAAAACCATTCTTAGCTTGAGGCTCTATGGAAACAGGCAATGAACTGGGTTTGGCCTGTGGCCCAGAGTTTGCTGACCCCTACACGACAGTCCAGAAGGCTTAGGGTGGTTCGGTTCTCCTGTGTTCATAGGACATCTTTCCAGAAGGAAGTGGCTAGCGAGCTCTGTTATTGCCGCTGAGCTTCAACTATTAATTGGTATTGTTTCTTATTCTCCGCTATATTTTAAGGTATGAACCTAAGGAATTTTAAAGTCATTATGTGGGTGAGGGACTGTTAAAAATAAATCCTTCAGGTTTAGAAGTGGTCGAGAGGGAGTAGAGGATGTTAGCGAATCCAGGAGTTTTCAGGTAAATGGTTCAGAAAGCATTGGGCTGGGCGGCAGGTTGCCTCTAAAGGTCATTGGTACTACTTTGTGTCTTCTCTTTATATACTTTATGTCTCTCATAAAATAAATTGAAGCAGTTTAATTTAACAGTCTAATTAGTAATGGATTTTTCATTTTATATTTTTGACTATGCAATACAGAGGTCTAGATGTGACTAAGCCCAAGGAAGGATATGTGTATATTACATCGGGCCTTTCTGACAGCAGGCTACATGGAAATGATCTGTTTCTGTTTGCTTGCCAAAGAATCGGTGGGTGTGGGGAGACATAGCTGTGCATTTTCTCTGAATAACAGGCCCAGGGATTGGGATACATTTTGAGCCTCACTTCAACCATTATGCAGTTGTTTCCTGATATTATATGTGGTCAACGGAAAAAATCGGAACAGCCTTGCCCACTGGATCTTGAAAGTCAACACCTTGGGATTCATTTTTTTTTTTTTTTAATTGGTTTTACACCCCTGAGCCAGAGCACGAGGGGTAGGGCAAAGATGAAGATCCGAGTAAAGATCTGGTCTTGAAACTTGACCGAGACTTGAGAGAGACACCTCTCTTGGGAGTTCAGTAACACTCTGCACACATTCTCATGGAGAAGGCGAAGGTTGGACAAGAGGCCACGGGACTGTGTTTGAGTCATGCTTTTTCTGTATAAGCCAGAGAAGGAGAGTGACTTTGAAATTTAACTTTGTGATTTAGTCTCTCTAAAATCATTTAATTCTCTTATCCCGCTACAGGTGATCAGCCCAAAACAGCAACAAATACTCCCACAGATGCAATATTCACTTGAGAACATATAGATTTTCAAAGCTGAAAATAGTTTCTTTTTTTTTTAAATGAACAATCCCATCAAAACACAGATTAAGTTCCTAATCCATCAAAAAAAAAAAATCCTTAAAATGTCTATTTGTGTCCAGAAAGCTACATGCTACAAACAATTCTTCCCACTTGGGGGACTTTCTAATGTATTTAAAGAAAAAGCGGGGCACCTGGGTGGCTCAGTGGGTTGAGCCGCTGCCTTTGGCTCGGATCATGATCTCAGGGTCCTGGGATCGAGTCCCGCATCGGGCTCTCTGCTCAGCAGGGAGCCTGCTTCCCTCTCTCTCTCTCAGTGTCTGCCTCTCCGTCTACTTGTGATTTTTCTCTGTAAAAAAAAAAAAAAAAAAAAACTTTAAAGAAAAAGATGCCTATAATTTCCTGAGCTTGCAACATTTTGAGAAAGACCAAAAAAAAAAAAAAAAAAAACCAAACAAACAAAAAAAAACAACCCCAAATTTTATCTTCTTTGGAAAACAAGTTGTTTTCCAGTGATGTATGTTCTTATATTTTGAGATACAGTACTTCTTACTTCGAAACGTGGCAATTTCCACGTAGCCAGTGTAGGAGAGCATGTACAGAGCTCTGCCTCCTCTGGCCATCCTTCTGGTGTCTGGGTTTGGGAGAAGAGGGCCTTCAGTCTGCAGGTCCCAGGCATCACAGTTTACTTGTTCTGTAAGCGCCCCAAGTTCCATTTCTGCTCCACCTTTAAGGTGGGCTTGTTGGGCTCAGTAGGGACTACCGCACCCCAGGGGCCTAGAGCCAGAGATAAACATAGAATAACCAATCTGGTAAATTACTCTGTCTTCTGTTGCCCTCCTGATCTGTTCCAGTGCTGGAATACACTAGGCCAGAGGGATATTATCCCAAATACAGGTGGAAAAATCATTTATGTAGATTGGGCATTGGCTCTGTAGAGCTGATTTTCTTCTTGGGGAGGAAAGAACCGGAAGGTGAGAGGTAGGCAGAGAGGGGGAAGCAATCCCAAAGATGAGGGGGTGGGTGGGGAGGGGTGTGTGGGTGGGAAGGGGAAAGATACGTTCTTTCAGATCAAATTAATTGGCTCTGTAAATGGCAGAAAGGAAGACTTGAGATGGCTTAACCCACTTTGGCTGATTCATTTAATAAAGTTTGGGTGAAGCCTTAGCTGTGTTTTAGGGTCATTTTTATCCATAGTACCAGGCACCTCCTATAAGTAAGCCTAGTTTACAGTAGCTTTGGCTTTGCTGCTGGGCTCACGTGGTCCAAAAACTGCAGGACTTCGACCCCTATATCCAGGGGAGGATGTTTTCAGAGAGAGAGAGAGAGAGAGAGACGAGGGAGAGAGAGATTGAGACATGGAAATGTTTGAATTCTTGCGTCCCCTTTGGGTTGGGGGGAATAAATAGGCCATGTTGCAGCCAAAAGAGAAACAAAGGATGGCGCAGAGAAAACGGGTCCACTGAGAGACTCACCCTTATTTACTCTGGGAAGGTAAAGAACAAGCACAAAAAGGAGTGTGAGGGACCACTGGCACCTGTTATCGGTCATTAACAAACGACCATGTACTGCTAATCTGTGATCATAAAAAGGCCATCTGCTAATGCTCAAAGGTCATTAAGATGCCAGCCGTGTTTACTCTATTCTCATTGGTTGGGCCAGTCATTTCCAAGAAAAAAGGGGCTTCAATGGTTATTGTGGTGGTGCTTGCTAATGCCACTCTAGTTACGGGTCTGTCAGTGTTTCCTTTATAACCCCCTACTCTCATCTGATTTAAAACACAGCCACAAAAATAACAGGTTTACCGAATATGCATGTATGTATACATGTATGTGCTGTTTATTTTCACAGAGGGGGAAATTTGAAGTGCACCAGCTTGACTCTATTCATGTTCAAAGATACTCATTAAAAAGGAAAGGTGATTTCTTCATTTTGGGTCTTCTTTTATTTAACCTGACTGATGGGCCTATTTTGTATAATAGCCTTCCCGCAATCCCTAAAAACTATTTTCCTCGATAAAATAAACATCTTTGTGAAGGAGAATCATCATCCCAACTTGACTGAGACTGTGGCTTTTCCATGCCGTTGAGAGAATTGGATGATGTGTGGGTTGACCGAAGACTGGATTAATGCTGGGACTGTGCCTTAGAAAGGGCACGTACTGAATTAAAGCTTACCTCCCCTTTTGCCTGCTTCACTTGTCAGAAATTATCAGATGGGTTACCCAATTGATTTTGTTTCTCTGACCTTTCCTGTGGGTTTGTGCATGTAGTTCTCTCTAAAGAGGAGAGGGTAAATTATTTTTTCTTTCCTTTTGTTTTTTAAAAACAAAACAGGGTAACAGTGAATTCATAGAAACCTGTCAGGGTGATAGAACATGTTGAGTGTTCAAAAGTGCTACTAACATTAGAGGAGTTATCTAGAGCTAAATAATCTCATTATTATTATGTGTATACACATGTCAGTGTGAGATATATGTCTAGAACTTTAAGGAACTGTTCTTTTTTTCTTATATATTTTCTTGTCTCCTCTTCTAGGATTCCCTGGAAAAGGAAAGCTAGAAATAAAGCCCTGTGTGTAAACTAATTGACCAAAGGACTCACAAGCAAGTTATGTAATTTTAAAATTCTATCCCCAGTCTGTTCATTGCGGCTGTTAAGGAAGGTGGCTCTTATTAGTGGGTGGCCTGGCAGACCATATGTTCTACTACCTGGCCACAGCAGGTGGGCAAGACAAAACCCACTTCTAAAATATGAATTTTAGCAATACTCTGTGTGTGTACATGCGTGCGTGTGTGCACGTGTGCATATTTGGGGGTAAAACAAGCAAAATGGTCAGACCTTCAAGGTCAATGTAGACCTGTATACTTAAGTGTGATTTTTCAAAAACCCAGGCAGTTGGGTTTGGTTTTTTTTTTGTTTGTTTTGTTTTGTGTTTTTTTTTTTTTTTTCTCCTGAGATTCTTTAGTGATGGAGGCCAAGATTGTTGTTCAGAATTTTTCTCCTTCATTTCTGATAGCATCATCGTTTCTCATCATACCCTTGCCTTTCATCTCTGCCAATTAAGTAAGTAGCCAGAGCCTTGTTTTGAAAGTTCTGAGTAGTTAGTAAGCTCTTTTTTTTCCGAGCCAAGCCAACGTGTCCTCTGGAGGCCTCTGAATGAGGGGTCTGTCCACTGCCCCCACCTCTGTCTGCCTGTTAGTGCAGGCCTGGGCTTAATCTTTTGCTTTCAACGAGTTGCAAGGGGGGTGGAAGTTATAGAGCAGGGGGTGGGGTGGTGACCGCAGGTGGCTGAAGAAAGAGGTCTTGTTCTCATGATGCTAAATGGCTGGTTAGCACTGCTTTTACTGTGAAATTCAGCTTCTGTCACTTCGTGGTTAATTGCTTTATTATTCTCAGATCCAGATTGGACCTGATTTAGTTCTGTCAGGAGCCATGACTCCTCCTGGCATTTGGCCAGGATCCTTTCGATCCTTTGATCTGAGGTTTTATAATCACATTACCGTTCAGATTGCGGCAGGAGGCATGGGGCTTTTGCAGCCGCTTTCTACTTAGAAGTGCCCAGGTTTGCTCAGTAGGTGAATGGAGTGTGACTTTGACGTGGGCAGGGGACGGGTGATTGGGGTCTTATCCCTAACTCAGTTTGTCCTTCCTGGTCTTAGGCTTTATAGGTTTAATTTGCTTTCCTCTTTCTGTTCAGCCCCAAATGGCGATGGTAGCAGGCATATGGACTTGCCTGTCTGGTGGGTTTATTTTCAGCCATCTCTGAGTTGAACCCTGGGTAAGGTTTTGCTCTCCTCTTTTGCCAGAGCTTTTCTACATCAGCTGGCTGTTCTTACCGTGAAACAAGCCAACAGGTAGTTAAAGTGGCCTCCCCCATAACTGTAAGCAGAGGCTGGCTGGCCCCCATCGATTGTTCTAGGCTGAAAACGTCAAGTAGCCCATGGGCGGTGGGCTGTGTTGTTAGTGTGCCTGGTGAGGGTGAGGAGCAGAAGCAACGAAGGCCTGGGCTTTTTAATAGGCAGGGCTGTAAATGTCGGCCAGGCCTAAGTCACAGATGCACCACAGAGCTCTTTCAAGCCCTTATTCCTATGCTCCACTTGTAACTATTTTTAACCTTATTAAAAAGGAACGAAATGCTTCAGCTTCACAAGCGCATGCTAGAGTCTTGCAGTAAATTTCTTTGGTTTATAACTCCACCTTTGATTCAGAAGGCCAGCGGGCATGAGAACTCGGATAAACATAAATCTCCAGATCTGCTCCAGGGAACCACATGCAGTTAGGGATGTGCTAGAAGCTGGCCCTGGGGCTCCAGCTGGAGCAGAGGGGAAGGAGAGGCTCCCCTCTTTAGATTTTCAGGCAGCCCAATCTTCAATTCAATCTTGCAAAGACAGAATTTGTGGCATTTGTGTAATAGAAACACAGGCAGAAGTCAGAAGCATGCACCCAGGCAGGTGATGTCTGATAAATTGAGCTGCACGTGACCAGTTTCCCGGCACAAGGTCAACAGGCCGTGGAAGCCAACGGCTGGTGTAGGAGGCAGAAATGGGGCTGGCATTACAGGACCAAGGGATTTTTGTCTTTTTTCCCACGTCTCACATGGCAGCTCCTCTTCTATCAGTAGCAGGGGCTAAAATCTCATTTAGAATTTCTTCTAAGCTATCTAGTTGGGAAAGTCTTTGCTAACTTTTGAAAGAAGGACTTTTTTGGGCCAGGCCTGATGTTGGTCCCAGGTCCCCGCCTGGGTCTCTCTGTCACAATTTGAAACAGAAAGAGACTCTTGCTGCTATACTGCTTTGAGTTCAGATGCCCATTATGTGAAGAAGCCCAAATTGGACTAAATTTCAGATGGTCAACAAGGAGGCCTCAGATGAGCTGAGCTGGCGTGATAACAGAAGTTTCTGGTTTAAGACTTTGGTGGTCATTGTGGGTGTACTGTGTAAGAATTGAAGGAACATTGCCTGGGACAAACAAGACAAGATTTCTGTCCTGAGAGCTTGTCATTTTATTAGAGATGCCACATCCAGTTATAGAGCTGTATGGCGCATACATGACTACAGCATTAACACCACTGGAGGTCAGAAAAGAAAGCATGTATGGTGCCAGGCCAGGTCAAAAAAGGCTGATGAGAGCAAGGGCACTAGATTCTCAGGCACCGTTAAGTGTCGGCTCTCATGAACATCTGGCATTTTTAACTGTTGTTGATTACTTCTCTCCTCTCACTTTCTGGCAACAGAATTCTCTTTCCCGTGGGAGAAGTCCATGCCACATGATTGATTCAGCTGAACTGCCCTAGCACAGGGTTGTGCATGTGATTGAGGCCTGGCCAATCAGAATATCTCACTGCTTTGGCTATGTTGATTGGTTCAAAGATGGACCTCTGACTCCATCTAGCCAATCCTAAGCCTCCTGAAACTCTCTTGCTGGAGCTAGAGGGAAGACTTGTTCTTTCTACTGGGCTTGCCAGGCTGAAAATGTGTGCATGTGGGGCTGCTAACAGCTCTTCTGACACAGTGTGAAGAGAGCCAGTTTGAGCTGAACAGAGATAAGCAGAGCTAAGAGATGGCAAGAGAAACAGACATCTTTCAGTGACGTCATTTGAGTTCCGTATCTAGCAGTGTCTGAAACCATTTATGTGGGCCAGTAATTTCTTTAATCTTTACTAACTTGAGTCAGGTCCTATAAGTTATAAGTGGAGGAATTTGACTAATACGGGATGGGGGGGTATGATAAAATGTTTCGAGGAAGGAGGATACTTGTTTCTATGTGAGTGCTGTGGCTTGTAAACAGTGTAGTAACTGTACCCAAAACAAAACAATAACAGAGTGTGTTAGCCTGGCTAACTCTTTTCTCTTGAAGACAAGCTACATGGCAGCATATAGAATTAAGGCCAGATAAAATGCTTACTGGTACTGGGCCCAAGAAATCCATTTTTAGAAATATATTTATCAGGGTGAGTTACTACGCAAACCTTCCCAACTTTCTTCAGAAACCTCATTATCACCATACATTCTGCCAAGAACACACTTTGAAACATGATACTTTGACCAGAACATTCAATTCAATATTTATTGAACTCTGTGAGTCAGTTATTGTGCTAGGTTTGGGGATACACTGAGAAACAGGATAGACATAGTCTCTCTCCTCAAAGAACTTATGAACTCAAAAGATAATATAAACTGGTATTATTTAATGAGAAGAGAGTTTTCCAGTGGCTTTATATTTGCTAAACATTCAATGTCTAAGATCTCTCTCAAGACTTTGTTTTATCTGGGTCTCAGGACATATCTGTCTCACAGTTTTAATATTAGAGATCCCTAACTCCTTCTTAGAGTTTTTCTGCTAGTTAACCTATGATTTATGGCATAATCCACTGGTCTTGGTTTATTTAAGTGTTAAATTTCTAAAGTATTTGGCCATTCCTATAAACTTGCTTTGCATGGTGCCAACTAAAAGGTTATGCTCAAATTAAAAGAAAAAAATTAAAAAGAAGAAAAAAATAATATTGTGCCAATCCCAGCTGAATTGAGTATAATATTTTTGTATTCCCTCTACACATCTTCCCCACTTTCTGTTGTAGCCTGGAATATCAATAATTGTAGCATCAATAGGCTACTTTTATGTATTTTTATGCTTCTCAGTAGTGATACACTCATGGTAGCAAAATATGATGGCCCAGAGGCTATAAGTAATGGAGATTTTAGGTGCTGGTAGGCCTCTTCTCTCATTTGCTAGAGTAATTGAATCAGACTTAGGTTCAGACCCTGGCTCTATCACTTAGTAGCTATATTTCTTGGGTCATATTGCTTAATTACTCTGAACTTCAGATTCCTCAATGGTAAAATGAGACTAAATAATAGTAATATCTGTCTTGGATGTGAGGACTAAGTCAAATAAGGCATAAAAAGTGATTAGCAAAATGCTGGCATATATAAAATTATGCAAAAGATGCTAAAGTCAGTGTGTGCATGTATGATGAAAAACAAGATACTTTTACCATCTCAGAGTATTTACCATCTCCCCAAGATACATAGACATTGCAAAGGGAAAAATAGTAATTTTATAGTGGAGAAACCTGACAAAAACTGCTTTTGTCAAGTGGTCAGAGTAACATCATTAATAATGAGGTTCACAATCCAATAATAATTGGCTAAGTAGAAATCATGTGCCTCCTGATACAATGCACTGAGAGGGACACAACACTGCATTTATGATATGCTTGCCAAAAATCTATAACCTGAATTTAATCATGCAGAAGCATCAGACAAACCCAGATTGGGAGACATTAACAGTAAAGAAGTAACTGACCTATCCTTTTTGAAAATATCAGGGTCACAGAAGATAAACAACAGATTAAGGAACTGTCAACATGCAATGTATGATCCAAGATGGGAGACTGGCTAGAAAAATAAAGGGGGGGGGATTTCAATAGGATATTTGGCAAAATTTGGATATAATCTTTAGGTTTGATTATAATACCGTTTCAATGCTAATTTCCTGATTTTAGTAATTGTGTGATGGTTATGTAAGATGTTAATAGTTGAGGAATCTGAGTGAAAGATATATATATATATATATATATTCACATCAATTTTATAAAATTTGGGAATCAAATTATTTCAAAGTGGAAAGAAAATGCATGTAGTAGGCATTCAATAGATCATGTTGTGACTGAGGGAATCTTCCTGAATCTGGGCCAATCATTTAGATGAGGTTGGCAGCTTTGAGTGCTGTGTCTGTATGTACCTCTGCTGGGAGGTCTGGCAGCTCCATGAGGGTGTTAGACATTCGCAAGGGCATTCCGGGGCTGGTTTCTATCTGACTGTCTCCCTATGGTATGTCCTTCATCTCCACAGCTCCTTTGAGAAAGAAGTTTGAGACAAGCAGGAAGTTAGTTTCTGACAGTTTTTAGAAATCCAGCTCCTCTTCTGAAGTCAGTGTGATTGTCCAATTGACACAGATCCACCCACAGCTCTCTGTTTTGTTCAAACATTAATTCTGCTCTGGAAGCTACCATCATCCTTTTGCTTGTTGGGCCTTACCTTTTGATCGTTGGGAACAGGAGGAACAATGGTAGACTTAAAACAAAGGGTTAAGTGTCCAAATCTGACATTCACATTGTCAATATAGTACATGTCCTAGAAGAAAGGAAAGGCGACTAAAGCCACCAAAGGGGCATTAATACAAGGATCTACAGAGTTCTAGAAGAAGGCTTGGTTCCGGAAAAACCAAACCAGAGAGAGGTTTTGACCTGTAAAATCATAAGGTCCTGAAATGTAAACATGCGTTCTTTGCCATTCGTGACAGAAACTGGCTGCATGTCAAAATGGGAAAGGACCAGATCGGGGGAAAATAAAAGGAAAAGCTACCACCAAAGTAAACAAAACACACATGAGCCTTGTCATCAAGTAACAAGTAACATCAAGTAACATGTAACAAGTCTGAGGGTGATGAGGTTTATGAAGGGCTTGAATGAACTCAGGTGATAGATCTGAGAGACTGTGAAACTATGGAGAGTGGAGTTGCTGGCCGGGAGCACGGGCGTATCTTCCGCCGAAGCCTTCTTTCCACCCTGGTTAGAATTGCAACCCAAACTCAGGAATATCCCTCTTCTTAATCTGGCTCATCCACTCACAGCCCCTTGAACGTGGGCTGCTGTGAATCGGTGGTGACGATCTTGCAAGAAACATTGTGAAGTTAACAAATATGATTTGTAATGGGCACTGCAGATATAAAGTGCCATAAAATGCTAATGAATGATAGTGTGCGTCCACTGGTTAGCAGGCCAGCGCAACAGGCCAAGGATAACAGAAAAAGAGACTGCCTTTTGAACACACAAAGTGCTATCCTATTCATCTGGCCTCATGCCTGCCACCATGGGAGGCTCTGGCTCGGCCCTCATTATTCACCCAAACAACTTCCTTTCCCTCTCTGTCTGGGTCTGCAGGCCGCTTTCTGAGCAAAGAAAGATTCCCTGAAACCTTTTGGCGCCATCAACAACAGCAGCAGCAAGAAAAGTTTGGCTTGAAAAATTCATTCATAGGATGAAAAAATACAATGGAAATCTATCATTATGGATGTTTCCGAGAGAGGGAGAAAAAAGACCCAGGCTTTGTTTTGCATTTTGGTAAGAAATGATATATAGCTACCTCGTAAAAACAGTTTTATTAAAAAGATCTTCTCGCCCTGAATTCAAAATACGAATTGTGCCCTCTTATCATCCAGTCACTTTAGAATGAAAGTTGAAAATGCTGATACTGTGGAACTAGCCCTTGGTATTCTATCTCATAGCTGATATATTTGTCTAATACTTTGGTTTTTGAAGGCCCATTACTCAGGACCCGTGTGCAGGGCTGTTCATTTTAATCCTTTCTGCGTACTGAAAACAGGAATGTGAGAAAGAAGCTGTAGATAAGGTTCCCTCTTCTGTGTCGGTAGGTGGTGGGGTATGAGCCAGATAGCAAGACGAATGGAGTTGTTGTTGTCACCTTAAGAAAAGGGTTCTGACCTCAGATTTGCGGGGTTTTTGTTTAGGGAAACCCTGCTCAGAAGTAGGGTTCTCTGTTGGTTAGAACATCCCTCCTTTTGTGGAGTAGAAAATTTTAAGAGCCCAGCAAGTTGTGCAGATATTCATAATGGGAAGTTCAGGGGGCTTCCAACACCTTAGATTCATAATAGAACAGTTAGAATCTTATGTCTTATGTCTACTCTGCCCTAATGAAAGGAACCTCTTTTGGGCCTGAAGCAGCATATCGAGGACCAGTCAGAAGGCTGGGGCTATCTTGTGCTATGAAATGTGAGGGGAATTGTGCAGTTCTTACTCCATGGTGCTTCTGGGTTCCTTGAGGGTGGCTGAGGGTCCCAGAGTAAGCTGTTTCACAGTGCTAATACCTTGGTTTACACAAAGCCATCCAGCAATTATACAGATGCTTGACAGTGTTATCATCATTATTTATTTTGCTATAAGCTAGATTTATAGCATTTGTAATACTAAGCATAAGAAACATTAATAGCTTTACTAATTATATCACTACTTTACAGATATACAAAGCGATAAAAATGCCAAGTAAGTGAACTAGTAAAACATTTTTAAGAGAATTTTAAAATCACTTGCTGATTGACGATGTCTTTGGTGAGTCTTGGGGTTTGAATGGAGAAGAAGACAGACTTCTTTGTAGATTTAAGTCTCGCTTTCCTGCCTCTTCGTGATAAATTGAAAGTAATTCTGCCTTAACCTGACCATAATCAACTGAGCCATGTATTTAATGCGGAGCCAACAAAATGTACTTTGTTTTGGATCAGAGCTAAATGAAAATCCAAGTGTGGAGAAGGAGAGAGGGAGAGGGAGAGAGAGGGAGAGAAGGAGAGAGAGAGGGGAAACTATCATAAGTGAAGTGGGGGAATAAAGAGAACTGAGGAACTAACGCTGTGCATCTCCCCATTCTGGTTATTGATCTTGCTCTGTGTTCTCCAGAAAACACCTTGTTATAAATGAGGATATTGAGTGAAGAAAAAGAGTTAATAAATCCGCTGCCTTTGCCACAACTGCTAATGGAAATCCATGAGCAGTTTCAGTGCTGGATAAGTAAAAAGACCAAATTTGGAATGAGGACATAGTGGATAAGAATTGAGTAGGCAGCATGCCCGGTCCGTGAGCTGCAGTGCTGGGCAACATTTTTTGTGGGTTGCAGTTCACAATTCCTGAGGTCCTGTCTATTGACCTGTATAACAAGTCAGCAGCAAGACTACCACTGCCGTCCTAGAGCAGGAAGATCCCTGCTTTTGTAAATAAAGTTCCTGGAACACAGCCATACCCTTCCATTGAAGTATCATCTACTGTTACTCAACCCAGAGTTGAGCAGTTGCGACAGAGACCTTATGGCCCACAAAACTGAAAAGATTTACTATCTGACCATTTATTTAAAAAAAAAAAAAAAAGATGACTCTAAAAGAGTGCCCATTTTTCTAATTATTTCTCACTGGGATGCAGTACATGACCACTTCAAAGTTTTCACTGCTTATCCCAATGCTGTCTGAGCATCAGAAGCCTGAATGGAGGAGGGGAGGGTGCGTGTATAGAAAAAGGCCCTTCTGTTTGTGCAAAAATAAGAAGTGTGACCCTTTAAAAAAAAGGCCTAGGTTGCATTAGATAATCCTGATTTTAAATGTCTAATCTTAAAGCTATAACTCAGGGATAAAAGAGTGTGAGTATTTTTATTTGTGGTTTGTGGTGGGTCTTATTGCATTTCTCCGTCTTCTTAAAGCTAGCTGGGAGGTTCATAGTAGGGAATAACTCACCTAAGCCAACTTGAATGAAATCTCCACCACCACCTCCCCGAAGAAAATTCCTAACGTGGAAAATTCATTTCAGCAAGAGAGGTCTCTACTTTTGAAATGTTTTGACCTGATTTAGAGGCTAGATATAAATAAAAAAGAGGGAGCTGTTTACTCACCAAACTTATGATAAAATATTTGAGAGCTCACCCATACTGGATGCAATCTAACAATATTTGCAAAGTAGACATTGTTGCTTTCATTTGCCTCTGAACAATTCTTGGATTTTTCCATCACCCTTGATCTCATTGCTGCCTATATAGAATTCTATACCCTATAAAGTTTAGCTGAAATTCAACCACTTTCATGACTATTTCTCAACTAACTCAGCTGAGGATAATGGAAAGCTCACAGGCATTGCAATCAGTTAGAAAGACCTGAGTTCACATCCTGGCTAATCCATGGCAGTGGGGCCACAAACAAGTTACTCAAACCCTCTGAGGTTCCAGTTCCTCATTTGTAAATGGGTTAAAGATGAATCTCTGGGCACCTGGCTGATTCAGTCACTTAAGCTTCTGCCTTCAGGTCAGGTCATGATCTCAAGGTCCTGGGATGGATCCCCAGAGTGGGCTCCCTGTGCAGTGGGGAGTCTGCTTCTCCCTCTGTCTGCTGCTCCCACCCCCACCCCCACCACCCAGCTTCGGCTTTCACTAAAATTAATATTTTTATAATTGTTTATTATGTTATGATAGTCATCATACAGTATGTCATTAGTTTTTGATGTAGTATTCCGTGATTCATTATTTGTGTATAACACCCAGTGCTCCACGCAATCTGTGCCCTCCTTAATACCCACCACCAGGCTCACCCATCCCCTCACCCCCCTCCTCTCTAAAACCCTCAGTTTGATTCCTGGAGTCCATAGTCTCTCATGCTTCGTCTAAAATCTATCATCTTCAGATTACTGTACTTACCTGAAAATGTGTCACGATTGCAGCAGGGATTTTGGGAGATAAAATTTACATGTAATAAAATTCACCCCTTTTAGGTGTCTATTCTATGAATCTTAACATACACAGTGTGTAACCTTCATTACAATTAAGAGAGAATATTTCCATTGTCACAAAAAGTTTTCTTGTGCCTCTTTGTAGCCAATTTATCTCCTCTGATTTACCAGCCCTTGGGAGCCCTTTTGAGAATGCCCTATAAACAGAATCACGCAGTGTGTGTCTTTTCTGGTTCCTGTCACCTAGCAAAATACTTTGGCATCTCATCCATATTGTTTCTTATCATTCCTTTTTATTGTTGAATATTCCAGAGTGTGAATATGCCATGATTTATTTATCCATTCACTGTATTATGGACATTCGGTTTCCGGCTTTTAGTGACTGTAAATGAAAGTGCTCTCAATGTTTGTTCACAGGTTTGTGTGTGTCCATATGTGAAGACACAGGTGTGGGATTCCCTCAAGGGAGGAATTGCTGGGTCATATGGTAAGTGTATATTGAACTTTATAAAAAAGTATCAAATTATACTTCAGAGTGGTTTTACCATTTTGCATTCCTGCCAGAAATATCTAAAAGTTCCAGTGGCTCCATATCTTTGTCAGGATTTTGTATTATCATTTCCTTTTTTAATTGAAGCAACTCTAATAGCTATGTGGTGTTATCTCATAGTTTTAATATGCATTTCCTTAATGACTAATGATGTTGAGCAACTTTTTTTTTTTTTTTAAGATTTTATTTATTTATTTGTCAGCGAGAGCGAGCACAGGCAGACAGAGAGGCAGGCAGAGTCAGAGGGAGAAGCAGGCTCCCTGCGAGCAAGGAGCCCGATGTGGGACTCGAACCCAGGACGCTGGGATCATGACCTGAGCCGAAGGCAGCTGCTTAACCAACTGAGCCACCCAGGCATCCCAGTTGAGCAACTTTTCATGTGTTTTTTTTTTCCATCCATATATCTTCTTTGGTGAAGTATCTGTTCCCATCTTTTGCCTATTTTTTTTTCTTTATTTTAGAGGGAAGAGAGTTGTGTTTGCAATAGGCATTTTTAATTGCACCATATTTTTGCTAATCAACACCTAATATTTCATAACATGAAACCACAGTGAGTCAACCAGTCACCTAAGATTATTCCTTTCAGTACCTCATATAGGTAAACTGTATTATAGAAGCGTATTAGCTCGAAGTCCAGAGCCAGTAGACTACCATGGTTTTTTCAGCTTTGTGGTGAGATGCTCTGCATGATCTCACCCTCTGTCCCTTCTCCGACCTCATTCCCATCCCCTTTCTTGCTGGTGGGGGCACATGCCAAATATATTTTTGCCTCAGGGCCTTTGACTGAGGGTTTATTTTAACCTGGGAAACTCTACCCCAAAAGCTACATGGCTTCTTCATGACTCCTTCTTTTACTTTGTTCAGGTCAATGTAGGTAGGCCTTTACCCTGACCATCCTGTGCAAAGCCCATCCCTTCCTCCACATCCTCTGACCCCCTTCTTCTTTGTACCACTTACCACTTCCTGGTATGCTGTATTTTATTTGTTGTATTGTTTATTTGTTCGCTCTCCATCTCCTCCCACGGAAATGTAAGTTCTGTGAAAGCAGGAATGTGACGTGGTTTGTTTCTCTGTAAGGTTCTACAGCTAGGAAAGTGCCAAGGATGTAGCAGGCATTCAACAAATTGTAGGCAGAATTAATAAGTCTTAAGGAGAAAGGTGAGAGAAATGCTAATTAGCTGAATTTTTAGATGGGCCTGCACATTGTACCAGACCTGTTCTGCTCGCAGCACTTAAAAGTTTATTAAGCTATTTCACATTTGACCCAGGTGAACTCCTAAACTAAGCTAAACTAAATCTGTATAACCTTTCCAAATGGATCTGCTGGTCCTTTAAAAAACAGCCCCAAGATGGCAGCAAATAGAGGTAGCAATAATTGCCTTTGTTTGAGGCCCACAGCTTGATTTTTCTTTGTCTCTGACTGGTTTACTGTTACAGCAAAGCAAAAAAACAAAAAACAAACTTTGTGAGTCTGAGGATTCTTTCTCTGGTACCTGCTGCGAGTGGGCCTGAACTCTTGTGTTTGGATTGCTCCAGTCTTTTTTTCTCTTGCCTCTGCTTTTTCCTGTTGCACACAAAGTGCATTTAACTGTTCCCTTTCTCTCGTGTTCCTCTGAGAGGACTGGGGAAGGGTGGTGCCCCGTCATGCAGTGGATGGGCTGTCCTTGAGCTGGAGGTCTCCGGGGTTAGGACCATTAAGAAGTTCCTTTACTTGCATGGGGCTGAGATCACTGTGGACTCAGGTTGTTCCTGCTCGTAAATAGTTTTCCATACCTGGTTCAAATATGGACATTTTCCTAAATGTGGATATGGTAGAACCCATTCTGGGTTGGGACTAACTGGGGAGAATAGAGAAGGTCGTAGGAAAAATGGCCAGTCAACTCACCAATCAAATGAACAACAAAATCCACCGAACATTTGGTAATAAATGGCTGCTTTTGAAGTCAAGACTATTTTATGGTTACCACTCCCACCAAAAGAGAAAAAAGGTTTCTAAAAATGGACTGTTTCTTTTTTATTTGATACAGATATTCTGATTTTCCAGTACGTTTTCAGATCGAAAATTATTGGAAGAAACTGACAACCTAACGTAAGTTAACCAAACAGCAAAGAGTTGGATAACTGTTTGGGCCTTTTTATTGCTGAGACTTCACCAATAGGAGCCGGTGTTTTGAAGAACAGAGGGAGACCATTGGTAGCATTTCCTGTGGGCTGAGACGCTTTATAAAGTGTAGGCTTGCAGATTCTGGTTTTCAGAAATCTTCTAAGCTGAGCGTGTTTCAGAACTGATCTTTGCCTTCTTGGTGATCTTAAGCAAAATTATGAAAATCTTCCCAAATCCTGATTTTATAACACCAAGAAATACTGACAGTGATGCTTCAGGAGGTTAATGATGGTCTAATTATCTTGCACCAATAAGGAAAAGGAGTCAGCCTTTTGGCAAGATTATGTCAGAACTAGTCAGATAATATAGATATTTCTACCTCCACACGTTTTCTAAAGGGGGATGTTGCCGCTTTAATTAAATGTTATATGAATACATTTCAAGTAGATCCAAACAGAGGGCAAACTCTGTTTCAGAACCGCTGTTCTTACATTTAAAATGTATTTGAAATGTAGTTTGAAAAAAAAAAAAAAAAGATAAGGGGAAAGAAAAACTAAAATAACTCGAAACAAGTAGAATATAGTAGCTCATCATTACACTAATATATCAAACAATGTGATCTTAGCTTAATTATCCCCTTTGAGAGTTGGGAAAACTAAGCACAACCTTCAATTTACAGCTGTTTGGTGCCGGGAACCTGAATTATTATTGGAGAGGAAGGGGGGAAAAAGTTTATTTATTGTGACCTCCACTCAGTTTTTATTCATTGTGGAAAATCTGTATATTCACAAATGAGGGCTATTCATCCTTAGACCACAGCATCCTTCAGCTGTCCAGGCCCACATCGACTGCACTTCTCCTGCTTTTGTGTTCATCTCGAAGGCTCTTCATCCAGATTGTTCATCATCTTGATGGTCTAGCTTTATCTTGCTTTTGTGCAGCTGCATTCCGCTTATCCAAAGTGCTGAGGGAGACGAGGGAGAGGGAGAGAGAAAGGAGCGAGAGCGAGCGAGCAGGGGAGAGTGGGAGAATAGAAACGAGAAAAAGCAATGGCCGGTGCACATATGAGGATAATTTGTAGTTTCTCAATAATAATATAAAAAAAAAAAAAAGGAGGACAGGCTAATTACTGGCTTAACTAGGGCAGCCTGTGGATCTTCATGTCAAAAGGACTGCCCGTAATTATTTGCCATCAAAGCACATTCATATTGTGGCACAAAAGAAGGGCCTTTTGCAAATGGATCTTGCTAATAAACAGGGCTGAGAGGAGCATTATGTGTCTCCCTGGTTGCAGGCACATTAACACAGTGACATGGAGCATAACTCGGGGCCTGAGGAAAAAAACACCAGAATGATAATTATCCCCCCGCCCCTCCCCAGCTCCCTCGCCAGTCCCTTTGTGTTGGATGAGGAAGCCGAACATGACCTATGGAGGGCTCAAGGCAGGCTATTAGTGACCTCAGGGCCCTGACAAGGTGCCTCTGTTCTTTTAAAAGCCTGCCTCTTGATGTCAGGAGGGTCACGTGGACCCGCGGCTCAGCTCGAAATGGTCCAGCAAACACTTCAACCTTAAAGACACCTGGAAGGTCATGACCAATTTAATGCAGATGAAGACAGCCCAGGAGACAAGGCTCCGTTGAATCCTCGTACTGAAGTTCCCTGCTCTCTCCCTTTTCTTTTTCTTCATTGTCCACGCTTGGCTCTTGGGCTTATATTTAAGTCCGCAAAACTAAATCTGAGGGGAAGAAAGTTCTCTCTCTTCCTTTGTTAGTAAATGAAGAGAGTCTTAGGGGAGGGGAAAAGGTGGATGCAGATACAGCCCCTTGGATGAATTCTTCTGGCAAATATAAACACCCCCACGGTTTCCTGTAGGGAGGGGTACTGGGGGTGCAGGGCAGGGGGCTGCCTTCCATGCTTCTCTCGGGTCAGGTGGTGAGAGCCTCATCTGCCGCAGAGACTCACCTGTGAGCTGGGTCTGCCTTATGCAGGCTGCCGACCTGCCCAGAAGCCCCTAGGCTTGCTCTGCCTTCACCGAGCCCTTGATGGTAAAGCAGAGGGCCAGTAGTCAGCTTGGAAAACGTACCTAATGCCATTAAGGTGGGGTCCTTCGTCTTCTCTCTTTCCTTCCTCTTTCCTTTCTGGTCTTGTCATTTTCCTGTGGAAGGTGTCTTCTGACATGGAGGGGCCACCCCAGAGCCCAGAAAATGGGGGAAAGTATTCTGTTTTTCACGCACCAGGAGCAAAACCAATCCCTGTAACTCTTACTTTACCAGCAGAGAAATTAAGGATGACTATTTGGTTGCAAAACAATGCTTGCTTCACAAACGCAGATTTTCCTGAGCATTTAAATATTTAATTATTTGAAAGGTTGGAGGCTGATAAACTTCAAGTTAAAATGTTATAAACCATTTCTAATGGAAAATCTACTGGGAATGACTTAGAAACATTGAAAGATGTGTATCTGTGGGAAAATAGGATTAAGGGTTTTTGGGATTTGACTTAAACTGCCTAGGAGTTTGCCCTGTATCTGAAGCACGTTGAGTCTAGGGAAATAAACACTCTCGGTTTGTAAATCTCCCAATGATCAATCAATCTTCTACCTTCCTCCCTTCCTTCTGCTCCTCCCACCCCTTTCTTCTCCAAATACCTTAGCATAAAGAAATTGGGGTCTTGAAGTACTAATTATAGACATAAATTTTCCAAACTGTTAAGAGTGGTTCGAAGAAGAAAAAAAAAAATGGAAACCACACTGTTCCTTATTTTAATCTCTCTAGCCTGGGCCTCTTTCTCTGAACCGTTTAACTCTTATATCCAATTGCACATAAGACCTCTCCTCTACACTTGCATATCCTACAGATGCCTTGAACCCAGCATATGCGGAAAGGGATTCCTCCTCCTCCTCCTTCCACACTAGTCGCTCTATTCATGATTTTTCCAGTCGCAGTGGGTATCAACTGCAACTTTCCAATGCTTAGGTCAGAAGCCTTATAATTATTCTTGCCTTCTCTCTTTCTCTTACCACATCTGATCTGTGAGAAAATACTGTTGGCTCTACCTGGAAAAGGCATTTAGAATGGAGCCATAACTCCGTCATCTCCAGTGACACCTTGGTCTGAGCCTGAGCCATCTTCATCTCTTGCCTCCATGATTCCTGTAGCATTGTAACAGGTTTCTGTTCCATTTGATCTGCTCCTAAATTGGTAACCAAACCCGTCCGTCCAAGCTGGTACATTGAAAGTTTATTACAAAGGCCCACACGGTTCTGACTTTATCTTCTACTTGTCCTTCCCTTCATCATTGTGTTCCAGCCACAATGCTCCCCGATTTTACCCTACATACATCGCAAGGATGGCCTGCATCTTAATACCCTCAACTCCCTCATCTCCAAGTCATTTTTCAGAGCTTACTTTCTCCACGAAACCTCTCCTAGACACCTTACTTAACCCTGCAACTACCTCCCACCCCTAGCATCCTGATCCCTTTTGTCCCCGGAACCCTTAGAAGTGTTGATGTTTTCACTTTTGCTTTAAAAAGTAGAGGGGCACCTGAGTGGCTCAGTGGGTTGAACCTCTGTCTTCGGCTCAGGTCATGGTCTCAGGGTCCTGGGATCGAGCCCCGCATTGGGCTCTCTGCTCAGTAGAACTTGCTTCCTCCTCTCTCTCTGCCTGCCTCTCTGCCTACTTGTGATCTCTGTCTGTCAAATACATAAATAAAATCTTAAAAAAAAAAAAAAAAAAACCTCCTTAAAAAAAAGTAGAGAGGGGAGTCTGATGGTTTGTCATGATTTCCCCGTCCCGTGCATGGAGACACCCATGCCAAGCAGTTCTCCAGTTCTGAGCAGACGGAGTGCTTACAGCCCTGACACTGTCTACCCTGGAGACAGCATCAGATCCCCCAGGGTGAGGGCTCAGTCCCATGAGACTGTCCCCACCCCCAGTCCCTTCACACCCCAATCACAAGGCCGGATTGTTACCTGTGCTTCTAAGCAGCTGGCTATAAATCAAAGGTTCCCATGGCACCTACACTGGAAGAATTCACTAAAGAGGCTTGCAGACAAACTCTGAGAAACAGTTACTTACGTTTACCAGTGGAAGGGATATTTTAAAGCATACAGAAGACTAGCCAGATGAAGGGGTACATGAGGAGAAGTTCTTTCCCCATCGAACTGGGGTGCACCCCCTCCAGATATGTGGATGCTACAACCAATCTGAAAGCGAATCAAATCTGATTGTTTGAGAGTTTGTATAGAGCTTTAATTTCCAGCCCTCCTGGCCCTTTTTGGTGGGGAGCTGGGGGAAGGGGGGGTGCAACCCTCTATCACTGGGTCTCCAGTGACCAGCCTCTCCCTGAGGCTGTCTAGGTTGTCTAGGGACTTAGGCTATCTCCCTAAATCACCTCATTAGCATAATCTTAGGTGTGCTCCAGAGGGTCTCCTTGGGAGTGACAAAAGATACTCCTATCACTCAGGAAAGGGATTTAGGAGCTTGGTACCAGGAACCCAAATACATTTCTTATTATACCAAACCCCTTAATGGTGCAGCTGTGGGCTCCGTCAGCAACCTGGAGGACATTAGCAAATTCGTGAATCAGCTTTGCACTACTTATTGTGAAGGAGAGTCATTTGTTAGCTTAAGTAAAACCTGGATTAATTACAACTGTCTGTGAATATATTGACTAAGGAGGTCTTTAGTATACATTTAAGAAAGGTGAAAATCTCAGACTCATGAAATTCAAGCCCTCTTTTTGTTCATCAGTTGTAGTTTGGGCAGTAACAAGAGCAGACACTTTGGTCCAACTGAACTATGGTACAGGAGAAAATAAGTAGGGTTTGAAATGAATGAAACCAAGCTTTTTGGTGAGGTTATCTGTGAACAAGTTGGGTGTGTGGCAGGGTGGATTCACGAGATTAGAAAATGCCCATAAAGGTAGCTCTCCTGTGACTTTGTTTTTGTGCATCTTCCCCTCCTTTCAGGTGACTTTGGAAGAAACAATTCGAGGAAACCTTGTGAGAACAGTTTTGGGAACATCTACACATCTTTCTTTTCTCTGGGCTAACTTACGAGGGAATGGGGGTGGTGGCATATTGTGAGCTTTGTTTGATGTTGATCCTAAATTTCTGAAAAGTTTGAGCTCGTGTTTGGTTCTCTCTCCATGTTTCCAGTGCCTCAGTGTGTTACCATACAAAATCATATACTTTGGTTTAAAATCATATATGTGATGTCAGTTATTGACTAAGAAAACTTGCCTTGATGGGCATATTTATTGATACTAGTGCATAAAGAAGCATCTTTGTGGAAGAAACAATACTGTCTCTTCTGTAAAGATGTGAAAGTAGAACCAGTTGGGGCTCTCCATTGTGGGGCTTAGCATCCTGAGCAGGGCTGACCAATCTTTCCAGGTTACCTTGTCAGGAACCCTCCTGCAAACCAAAGGGGACTTCCTCCCCCACCCCTTTTTTTTTCCTGGTTATTCAAACAAAGTGGCATCTGTCACAACTGTTTCCATAAGGAGAGGCTTCATTCTGTGTCTGAATCCTTTATGCCCTCATGTTCCTGAGCAGACCTTTCTGGAAAGCAGTGTGCTATAAGTCAGTGGGATGGGTGTTACAGTCCAAAATTCCCTACAAAAGACAGGAGAAAAGTAAGAGTCCACCTATAGTGTGTGGATCAAAAGAGAGGTAAATAGAATGGGTACGTTTAGAAGGTTTGTGGATCTGGCTACTCATGAACACCATGAGGCAATATAGATGTATTTAGTCCTTAACAGAAGCTGACCACCCACAGAATTTGAGAGAGAAATTCTGAGACTTAGTTCAATTCTTAGTTCTATTAGTTCAATATTCTGGGTAAATTTTTTTGTTATTTTATAGTAGTGTTAATAGTACAGTAGTTAATATTACTCCTTTCCTAGAGGGTAACGTGGGTTTGTGTCCTCTCCATCTATGTTTAAACTTAACTAAGCATGCATGCACACACGCACACACACACACACACATGCATGTGCATGTAAAGAAAAAATATGTCTACATATATGTGTATATGCAGAACAATATATACATGCATGTGTGTGTATTAATATATACACATATGTGATTTATATGTATTTATATATGCATTTATACAGGTCTTATATATATTAATTTTAAAAAATTTCCAGGCCTTCCAACAAGATTTAAAGCATGCATATAATTCGTAGTGTCTTTGGGCACTATAATTGGTTAGGCATCTGACTCTTGGTTTCAGCAGGTTGTAATCTCAGGGTCATGAGATAAAGCCCCAGTGAGGTCTCTGCACTCCGTGTGGAGTCTCCTTGAGATTCTCTCTTCCTCTCCCCGCCCCTCTGGCTTCTGTTCTCTCTCTTTAAAATAAAAAATAAATCTTAAAAAATATTTGTAATGTCTTTTATTCCTGTAGTGTGATATAATATGATATAATACATGTTCCTTTAAAATGCATTACAGTATTTCATATTGCAAGTAATACATGTTCACTACAGAACATTTGGGCTGTATAGGAAAGTACAAAGAAGAAATAAAAATCACACAAAAATCATATTCTACCACTATGTAAAGAAAACTATTATTATTGTACTTTGTTGTTGTGTTTTTGTGGGCTACATTTTAGTTTGTGTTGTCCCCACCTATTATCCTCTAAGAAGATAAGTGAAACATATGTTTCTTATGTGAAACAAATAAATGGTGGCATAATTAGTCCATTCGTTTTGGTATATTAAGACAATATTCTTAATATACTTTTTTTGTTCAACAAATCTCCTTTTCTGAAGTACATACTCATTCTGTGTCCATCCACCATCCATCTGTCTGTCCATCCATCCATGTATCTTTCTCATATATACTTACAGATCTTCAAGTGATTTCTTCAATTTTCCTTAGGATTTTGGGTTTTTCTAACTAGTTTCCTGCATTATCATAGGTCTACCCAAACTCCATCTTGGTAATGTACTAACATGCTGGTGATTTTATTTCCTTGGCCTTCTTTTTTCCCCATCATCTCTCCCCTCCTTCAGTCCTTTAGCAACTCATCTCAGTGGCTTGTATTGTGATGTAATTGTTTATCCACTTTAACCAGTCAATCTGAGCTTTTCCTTTCTGGGGTACCATGGGTACCATCTATAGTTCTTCCTTCTCATGCCTTCATGTCCTTTCACTCTTCAAGTTCTTTTCATCTCTCTACTTGTCCTTCCCCTCGCTTTTGTAATCACTTCTTCCCATCTGACCAGAACACAGCAGTCCATCATTTCAGCTACATTCTATCTCATACCTTTAGTTTCTTAATGATTTCATTCCCACAATTGTGAGGAAATAATCTTGTGATTTCATTGATTGGTAAAATTAACAATTTCCAACCTTAACAGAACTTTTATTTATTTAATTTATTTTTTTAATTTTTTATGGACATTGGGGAGGATATGTGCTTTGGTGAGTGCTATGAAGTGTGTAAACCGGGCGATTTACAGACCTGTACCCCTGGGGATAAAAATATATGTTTATAAAAAATAAAAAAATAAAAAAAAATAAATTAACAGAACTTTTAAAGCTGCCAAAAATAATTTGTTAATGGCAGGTCCACCTCTGCATTTTTTCTGATATTTTATTATTTGTTTAACTACCAATTCTGTCTTTAGTCCTTTCTTTCTTTCTTTTTTTTTTTTTAAGATTTTATTATTTATTTATCAGAAAGAGTGAGCACAGGCAGACAGAGTGGCAGGCAGAGGGAGAAGCAGGCTCCCCGCTGAGCAAGGAGCCTGATGTGGGACTTGATACCAGGACGCCAGGATTATGACCCTAGCTGAAGGCAGCTGCCTAACCAACCGAGCCACCCAGGCGTCCCCTTAGTCCTTTCTTTTAGTGGGCAATTTGCCTGTTACTTTCATAAAGAAAAGCAAGGTCATGGATGTTGGTCTGATATGCTGGAAGAATAATGGACTCTGGACTTCACTAAATTTGGCTTCAACAGTTACCATCTTTGTGACTTTGACCCTTGACCTAGTCCTTCTAAATGGTTTTTTTTTGTTTGTTTGTTTGTTTTAAAACCTTACTAACTTCATAGGATTTGTCAGGAGAACTCAATGACATGATGTGTTCAAAAAGTTCAGAACACAGTACATTCTCAGTTGCAGCTATTATTATTATAATTATTAAGTAGCAGTGCTCCCACTCCCTTTTCCACTGGGTTCCCAGTTTCTTTGTGTCTTCGTCATTTCTTATTCCTTCCCCATTGGTTTAGAAGAAGATATAGCAACTCCTTTTAAAATTAATTCCTGGAGACTGTATCCTGCATCCTAGATCCTGGTCCCATCAAGTATGTTCTTTCTTTCTTTTCTTTCTTTCTTTCTTTCTTTCTTTCTTTCTTTCTTTCTTTCTTTCTTTCTTTCTTTCTTTCTTTCTTTCTTTTTTTTCTCTCTCTTTCTTGCATCTTCAATTTGAGTGTCCATACATCTTCCTCAGGTAAATACCCAGTCTCTCTAAATTCCTTCCTGCTCAACAGTGGTTTCTAAAAACAAGTCTATTTATAACTCACAAGTGTTCTCTTTTCCCTTTTCAGCCTTCTGCTCCTGGCATCTTCTTAACCCCGTTTCTGAAAGTGCTTATAAAACTTTCTGTGACTTCTGATTGGCAAGTTCAGTGGGAGCTGGGCCTCCGTTTTCAGCCCAGTTCTAGTTCTACATCCTTAGGAAGCACGAGGAGAACACTATGCTTCCAGTGCTTCTGTTAGACTTCATTGCTCCTCATACTGTGGCACTGTGCTATGACACTGTATTGTTGTTGGGGTTGTCTTTCTCACCTGGTGCATGATGAACGTCTTGAAAAGAAGGACTGGGCTTTAATAAATCCTAAAAGCCTAACTGAAGGATAAGCGTGCGCGCGCACACACACACACACACACACACACACACAAAACCACATTGACTCCAAAGACTATTGTCACAAAGTGGAAACTTGACATATAAAGATTGCCTTTATATATACCCTGAGGTTTGTAAGTGCTAGGAATGGGCATCTTGTCATGTTTAGTGAGTGTTACCAGGATATTTCTGACACTGCCATCAGCCAGTCAGCAAATATTTATTTATTGACAGTGCTAGATACTGTTATGAGTAATGGGAATTCGGTCCTGAATAAGACTTAAGATGGACATGGTCTTTGCCTTTTGGGGCTGGTTGAAGATTCAGGAACTTGAATTCTGTACATCTTACCCTCTCCATACGACATATTAATCACTTGAATTTTACAGTTTCACAATTAGAATTCTTCAGGGGAGGGAGTTATATTAGAAGTTTCTATCATTTTTTACATGGGTAGAAAATGTATTTTTTTCCAAACTCATCTGGAGTCAGGGCTAGAGTCAGTGAATTCAGTTTAAATTTCAGTGAGTATTTTTGACTTCCACATAACTGGTTGCATAATATTGGAATATGTATACTTGTTATTTAAATACTGAGCACCTGTGAACTTAGGCAAATCCTTGCGTGAAGGTTTTGTGCAGATGGCATAGGTCTAGAAAGGAGTCATAAACACTAGGAAAACATACCCAGTTTGGAAAGTTTTACTTTTTAAGGTCCTCTGTATATAAGGAATTATGGAACAAATTTTACTTTGAAAGGACCAACTTTAAAAATAGTCTTAAAATATATATATATATATATATGTGTGTGTGTGTGTGTGTGTGTGTGTGTGTATAGTCTATCATTGCTTTAAATCTCAATATGTGATTTTTTCCTTTCTGAGATTGCTGGAGATATATATATATATATATATATATATATATATATATATATA